>NW_017729004.1:57684456-57697496 GCF_001723915.1 Gavialis gangeticus | reverse complement strand
GTCTCTCCCGTTTCTGAAGGTTACTATTCTATCAGGATTTGCCTCCATGTGAAGTTCTACAGGCAAGACCCAATGCACATATGATCTCTTTCCCAAGTAGCCCCTCAGGACCCTCTCGTTTTGCCAGATCAAAGGGCAGAAGGGTCCTATAGGAATCTTTCATTTGCCAGTGAGACTCTGCAGCCTCTAATATTCTAGTACAAAATATTTAGGAAGCCACTACTCATAACTTCTGCTAGAATAGATGTTTTTGAAGTTGAAGTAGTCAAAGTAGTATTCACTGTAGTGCTTGCATTCATGCAAAAAAGTTAAAGACTAGAGAAAAAGCAAATTGCATTTAAGAGACTTACCCGCTCACCAGCTCCACCAGCAGGGCCAGGGGCTCCAATAGCACCAGGAGCACCCTATAGGAAAAAAGGTGAAAAAAAGTGATGCGATTCTTAGTTATGTACATTTAAGCACATAAGCAAGAATTGACCATTCTCTCTGCAGCACCTTCTTCCTGTCCTTCCTTCTAGAGTTAACTAACTGTGTGACCTGACAATGTTGGGTATGGATATGCAGGATTCAGCTCTTTGGAGAAGTTTAATTACTATTTTCCTAAAAGAGTAAAGTCTAGGGATAGACAGTCAATAATTGAAATCATGAAAGCAAGGGCCTTCTTTAGCAGACTTGGCTGGGATGGGTTGGGTGGTTAGTTGGAGAAAGCCCCAGGACAGAGGGCTCAGAGGGTGGCACATAAGGAGCTTGTGCTGGGGGAAGGCTGAAAGCAAGGAGCCTCAGGTGTGAGAAATGAACTCGGGCTACAAAGCTCAGGTGACAAAATGCATAGGAACTCAAGTAACAGAGCATGCAGCCCTCCAGTTTAATTAAAGGCATAGCTCATCTTGAGGGCTCCTGCCTTTCCTTTCCAGTAGGTTCTCTCTGGCATTAAAATGAAGGGGTATTGTTTTAGACGGATTTCAAAATTTGTTTTTTTAAAAAAATTGAGAGATGCAAGTCTAGACTGTTCTTTGCTGCTGAATAACTATGTTATCTTTCCAATACATCTTTACCTTTACAGTGTATTTGATCTCCTTCAGGAGAAGCATTTCTGAAGGGTCCCAAGCTTGCTATACTTACACGAGCGCCATCTCTTCCTGTTGCACCAGTATCCCCTCTCAGACCTGTAGCACCCTGAAAACCAGAAAAAATGTGTTCTCATTATTAAATGCCATGATTGAAAACCAAAGTGACACCAAAACTATCTATTCTAAATGCACAAGCATGTAAAGATACTACAAAGCCATCCTTAATTTTTGTACAACTATTATGTGTAACCTGAGTGCTGCCAGAAATTATTTTGGGATACATGCTCCTCTTAACATTCAGCCACAACTCTGACCGCCCTCAGGGAGAGTTTAACAGTAGCTTCACTGATTATAGTATACTTGGGCATAAAGTAGACTTTGAATATTGTTCTATTCATGGTTACATACATATATGATGTCACAGGAATGAGTCATTAGCTATCATTGTCATCGAGGAATAAGAATACTATTCTATACTACTATATACTATACTAGTATTCTTTTACATATGGATGAATGCAAAGCAAAAGCACATATGACAGCTACACACCATCCCATTTAAGTGTTTGAAGACATCCTACTCATGCAGTCTTAAAAGAATGAACTTTAAATGAATGAATGCATGCATGCCTTTTGAGTACTTTATCCAAAACAGGAAGAAATATGGACAACCTCAGTTAGGACTTAGAGGGTAAAGGGAAAAGAGAATGCAAACTGAAGGAATTTGAAAATAATGGACATGTACCAAGGTATCTATCAGTATAACAATTTTTCCAATTGCAGGGGCAGTGCTAAGATTTGCATTTCACTAGGATTCAAACCATCGCATGCTGAGGACAGCTACTGTGAGCTAACCTGTTTTGTCATTCCTCTTGTATACCTCAATTAGTCAAACACTAAGTCCCTTTGCCCCAAGCTTCTGATGGAATCATAATGAATTTTTCAATTGCTAGTTTTCATATACAGTGTTAAAACAAGTGTGTTTAAGTTACTTAAGTAAACTAAAAGGCATTCCTAATTCCAAATCCTGATTTTTTTTTTCCTAATTCATATTAAGACTTAATTTGTGAACAAATCAGTTACACGAAGCATTATGCTATGCTGGAAGTAGTATACTGACTATAATTTGTCAGTGTTCATTTGCTAGTTATGTTCTATAGGTATTAAAAGAACTGCAACTAGAGTACAGTCCTAAAAGGGAGCAATTCACTACACTGCAGGGGTCCATTTCTGTCTTAATTATTGTACTCCCTGAAGATAGTTTTAGTATCTCTTTGGAACATAAAAAGTCATGCCTGATCAAGCCTGCATGATTCTGAGTGACCATTATCCCCGCTGAATGCAAGGGAGAGTAGAGGGTGCTTTGCATGTCTTTGCTAAATGAAGTCTCCATTTTTTTTAACATGCTTGTGATGGGTCTCTGTGAAATGCAATTTTACAAAACTTACCAGCTTTGGCAAACATTGGCAAATCACTTCTGAGCCCCTGAGATTAAAAAACTGGAAGAAACCCACCCCCTAATCCACACATGCATGTTTTTAATTGTAGTGAAATAAGTCACTTACCTTTTCACCCTTGGGTCCTGGAACACCAGCAATACCTCTCTCTCCTGGGGCTCCACTAGCACCAGAGGGGCCTGCAGTACCAGCATTACCAACATTACCAGGCTCACCCTAGCAACAATAAGGTAACATGTAAGGAAGGAACACTGCTATGGGGCAAATCATCCTCTTAGCATCACCTTGATGATCTTCTTGTTTTACAAGCACTATCATTTTGCCTTCAAAATGGTCCCCCTAAATTTTAGAAGTCCTTTATTAATTCATCTACTACTGCAGGGCTAAATTTAGCTTTAGGTCCATAGGTCTGTCTTCAAACTGGTCGTGTAAAAATGAAAATAATCTCTTATTTTCTCAAGGCACCACACAAGTACAAGATACTCATCATTTTCTATGAGAAGGTGGCAAAAATCAGAACTATTTCCCTTGACCCTACATATGTTTAGGCCTTGACAGAATATGTTCTGGAGCCTAAGCTATACTTCACTGGCTTTTCAGATTTTCTCTCTGACTATGAATGGTCTGTGCTAATGAATATTTGTCCTAAAGGCTCACATGCAGTATAAAACCAGTTCAAAATGAGACTCATAAATCACTCTGACATTTTATCAGATTCACAGCTGGAATTCCATACTGATCCTCTGTTGTGAAAAGCTTTTGTATGCATAGTATATTAGTTTAACCAAGTTCTCAGTGGAGCTTTGGATTTGAAATCAGCTAAGGATGTCTTGAAGGGTATGAAGAGAACATTGTTATTAGTGTCAGGAGTAGTTATGTACTCAGTAAAGGAGTAATTCCGACCCTCTTTCTTAAGATTAATAGACAGGGCAGTAGCAGTTTGAAAAGGCTTACCTTGTTGCCATCAGTGCCTGGTGGACCAGATGGACCACGGCTTCCAACAGAACCTACAGGACCAACAGCACCACTTTCGCCTGGAGGACCACGTTCACCCTGCAAGAGACAGGCTATTTGAGTTTTTGCTTGAACTCTCACTTATAACTCAGAGACCATGTTTTTTTTCCATAAATCTATCAATCTAAAATGCCAATGGCTTATCAAGAGAGAGACACTGGCATTTCAAACAAAATACATGCTAAGCAAGAAAGTCTGCTTTTGGGCAGTGGTATGCATTTTCTGTTACCTACAGGACCTCTATGTATCACTGTCAATCAATCAATCAGTCTCCCATGGCAGTTGCAGAACTTGATTTGGATTCAAATGGAAGCTTCAACCCAATGGAACCCTTTGCAGAACTAGAACCATAGTAACCGAGGCAAGTATTTTTGTGGTAGCACTGTATGCTTAGACAACAGCAAATGTAGTTTGCATATTTAAAAACAGGGACTGAGGTAACTATAGTTCTGCAAATCTGACCTCAATAGTATGAGTATGCGAGGTATAACAGTGGTCTGTCCCTTAACACAGGGCAGCCAGCCCTATCAAAAGCATTCTGCTGTGGGCCTTCTAATAATGGAGTGCTCCAATGGGAGTTTAAAAAGCTGCAGAGGAGAGGGCTGAGACAGAAGACTCTGAAGGGATAGTTTGAGAAGAGGAAGCAAACAGTGACTGCAACTGCTAAAAAAAAAAGGAGGTCAGACTGCTGTACTTTGTTGTTTAATACACTTGATTTTCGAGGAAGAGAAACTGTGGACTATTTGGACTGAAGTAAAGCATGTGATGATTTACCATGAGAAATGATTAGTTCAGCTAGAGAAAGTTGGGATTACCACAAGGATTGTAAAGAAGTGAGGAACTGACTAACAATGAACTGTGATCAATGTAGTGGGGAGACTATAGTGGAGTTCCTTGAGAATCTGTTTTGACACCAATCTTAATATTTATTAGTGACTGCCACAAGAGGTAGGAATGTGCTGATTAAATGCGTTGATTATGCAAAGTTGGAAAAAAAGGATTGGTTTATCATGCAAAAAGAATTGGATGACCTTGCTCAGAGTCATGATACAAGTGGGATGGAATTCAAAAGTACGAAGTGCATGGTCACACTGCAAGCTGGGAGCTCATCAATTGGAAATGATGGAGAAAAGCCTTGGATGTATTAGTACTAATGTGGTAAGAGTGGTTACCTTTACACATAACCTACTATATGTTAAAAGTCAAAAGCTGAGAGAAATTGCTTGTATTGGAATTTATCAAGTCTTTTCACACACAAATAAAAAAAACATTACTGAGACATGTAAGTGATATTAATTTTTCAAGAAGTTACTTACTCTTGAACCAGCAGGGCCAGGGGCACCGAATTCACCAGCCATACCCTAAATCAAAGTAGAAAGATTGATTAGGCTTATTTCTAAAGAATGCTTGTCTTGTTTACTGTCCTTCAATGTTTTAAATATTAGTTAGAAATACTTTCTAATGCAGTAAACCTATGAAAAATACTTCACATTAAAACCTATTCGTGCAGATGGGTAAGGATGAAAAGGTACAAAGCCTCTTTTCTCCTCAGTCATGCAGCCAGGCTGTGCACCATGGTGCAGACATGAGATAGCAGCCATTTTCATTTTACTCTGAGCAAGAATAAAATATAAAATGAGCAAGGAGCTTGTGATTCAGCCAGTGGGTTACAATATGTTTGAACCTGCTCCTGTCAAATCCAAAGGGTTTTAAAGCATTAACTTCAGTGAGAGCAAGATTTGATTTCATTACCCCCTGGGAGTGTGATATGAATATTAGGAGTCACCAAGTAGCTACTTATGCAGAATCTGGAGGCCTCACACATTACTAAATTACACTAATTGTAGGCCTGTGTAATCCCATTGATTTCAACTAATGTATACTGGGATAAATGAATGTATACTGGGATATAGATAAAAGTAGGGCAAATAAGATACTGAAGTTCTGGAGCTGCAGTTTGCAGTCAAATAATTTCCATGCATTAGTCCAATCCATTTCAAGGTATGTTATTTATTCCAGTTAAGGCCTAACAAGTCAGGTTATGGTTTGGCTTTGTTTAATTCCACACCAGAATTTTGAAATAAGAAAATCTCAAATGCTAGGATAACTTATTGATCTGTTGCCATCTTTAATTAAAAAGGTTATCTTAATAGCTATAAATACTGAATATGGTATGAAATGCATCTTGTCTTGGTAATGTGGCCTAACAAAATCTTGCCTACCATATGTATGAGTTTCATTAGAACATTTCTGACTTAAAAAAAGAGTAGGTAAGGTCTTCTTTGTATCACTCACCCTTTCACCTGGTTTTCCAGCTTCACCAGCTGGACCTGAGGGGCCTGGGAGACCCTAAATGGAAAGAAACACAGATATGAACATTTTCTCATTTTGAGAGACACTGAACACATTGCTTCATGAAACACTGTACATTACAGCAGTCATAGGAGGCTTAATTTATAGTATTAGTTCAATAAGATACATTTGCTGTTATAGTCAAAAGGCATAAGAATCTTTGTGATCCCACTAACTTCAACTGGACTAGAAGGTTGAGAGAGCATTTTTGTGCCCAAATTGGGCCTAAAATGTCTATACAACTACCTCTGAATCAAGTTCTTTGGTGCAGTAAAGATGGAAAAGTCTAAGTATGTGAGATTTTAGCCAGATGTTTACTAAGAAAGTTACAAATAGTGGAAAGTGGGTTTACAATGCAAGGTAGAGTTCAATCTTAATGGAGGCATTTGCCATAAGGAATAGCAAAAGATGCTACATGTATCATATTTAGTGAAGTCACTTACTTGGAAACCAGGAGGACCAGCTGGACCTTGTTCACCTTTTGCACCAGGGTTGCCCTAGATGAAATAAAAAAAGGTGCTTAACTACAAACTGGAAAAATGAGAAAAAGGTCTGAAATCTTGCTACAGCTTAAAAATGAAACTAAAAATGTTCTGCAACTAGGTTTATTTTGAAGCTGTTACTTACAGCAACACCAGGAGGACCTTGAGCCCCATTGTTGCCCTCAGGACCAGGTGCACCCTACATACACAAGAGAAGAGAAAGACTTGATTACTCATTTAATCAATGAAAGGTTTAATATCGTTCTGTTTTACAGCCCCTTTTTTCTATTCAACCAGATAGGGCCACAACCACTTTTTTTTAAACACACAAATGGTAGTTAATGAGGCTCTTTAGCCTAGGCAGTTTGCATCCATTTGCATTTTTTGGGGGGCGGGGGGAGGTTAATTAGCTCTATTCTTGCTCTCCCTGCTATGGTTTTCTAGATAAAGTATACACACATACCCGAGCACCAGCAAGACCAGCATGGCCTCTGTCACCAGGTTTGCCAGGGTCACCCTAAGAGTGAATAGAAAAAACAAACATTAAACAAGCTAATATATTAGCTCTAGTTAAAATCACCAAAGATCAACATGATCTATGCCACAAACTATTATAGCATTCATCATTTTCTAGTCATCAGAAAGTGCCATTCAGCTAATTGAAGATGTTAGAGAAAGTGCCATACAAAATAATATTTTTTTCCCCATAACCAAAGCTTCGACCTGCCCTGCAGTGCTGCATACAGTAGCGTCAGATAGGCACCACAAAAAGTTAGCAGTTGTACCAGCTGAACTGATCCTAAGTTGACTGAAGTCAATGGAAATCTCCAGGACTTCAGACTCTGGATCATGGTCTCCATATTCAGGCACATTCTGAAAACCTTTGAAGTGCTTCACTTTATACTTTCTCTACTGCTAGATCTCAGATATGAGACCAAAAGTTGCAGAGCAATTGACCATATGCAGCATCACTAACAAGGTTGCAACATGCATCTAACTTGTGAATGGTTTGAAAAATTTACCTTATTAAATTAAAAAGTTTCTATTTTGGGTTATTGGAGAAACAAAGAAAAATATGTCTTGAAAGTATTTTTCAACAAATACACAGCATTCAGGCAGACTACAGTAATTAATTGGTCATGGAAATAACTCTCAACTAAGAAATAATTTTACAGCAACATAAGGTTTTGGTCTCTTGTACTTACAGTGGGGCCTTTGGGTCCGGGGAATCCAATGTTGCCAGGCTCACCTCTTGCACCAGCTGGACCAATTGGGCCAACTCTACCATCTGCACCAGGGAAACCCTAAAGAAATAAAGCAAACTTTTGAATGACCATTTTCAGTGTTTGTTGTTTGATCTTAAGAACAACCTATATCAATTCATTAAAATTTGAAGATCATATAAAAATGTGTGCATGTACATATACACACATTTCTCCACTTTTTTTTCCTATAAAACTAACTTGATCTTCAGGACTTTAGCTATTATACAAAGCCCATGGACGTGAATGGAAAGATTCCCACTGACCTCCATAGCCTTTGGTTCAGGCCTTTGGCAAAATAAAATGTACAGTTTTAGTGACTTTAAGCACAGCTGTGTTAAAGCTGAGCAGCAGGATTACAGCTTCTTAAAAAGCAACTCAAACCTATGTTTTATAAATATTAAAAAAACTAATGAAAGAACAGAATACTTACAACGGGACCTTCCTTGCCAGCAGGGCCTGAGCTTCCAGGTTGACCGGGGAGACCCTAAAAACACGATGTTTTTATCTTAATATTTTTTTTCAGTTCACCAAAATTAAAAATGACAGTATATGACTGTGTATGTGTACATGCCCCCCCCACTCTCTAATGTGGAGTAAATAAGCTTTACTTCCTGCTAAGTTTAAACCAAAAATACATAAGAGCATAATTCAGCAATACACTCAAGGAATAATTCAACCACGAAGTGAAAACATGCTGACTTCTATACCATACAGTTTATACATGTTTCACTTGACTACATTCATTTATGCCCAGTCCTGCAAACACACAAGTTTAGTGTAAGGTATCTATATAAAAAATGTGCAGGCTTCATGCTTAATGGTCCATACTTTAATTAGGAAACTGATTAATACCCATTCTATAAGTGGATTAGGAATGATAAACTTAAGGCCAAGAGGCCAGGTACAGACTGTTTTGCCACTGACAAATGTAAGCAAGACTACTCTAGCTGAGCAGACAATTCACATGAGCCTGATGATAGAATTTGTTTTTGTTTTTTTTTTCAAATTAGCTTGAACAACAATGTGGACCGAGGTTGTTTATGGAGTGCTGCGGCAGACTCAAATTTCAGCTATGAACTTAGCTACCTCATTCTGTACATAAGAATCAGTGGAACCATCTCATTAATTTGTACCCTGGATGAAACAATGGGGCTCTGACCTACAATCAAAGCCTGTAGGTAATGCCACAATGCAAACAGTGTAATTCTGTTAAAGTGTTCTGATGTGGTTTAATTGTTTAGTTGAGGAAATGAATCAGAATATGAAGAGTTCTGTCTAATGACAGTTGGATGGAAAGGCCTCTGCTAATAGATTAAAAACCCTTCTAATTCCCAAATTATTTTATCCTCCAAAAGTTAAGTGATTTCCATTGCAAACCAGGAAAGCTACAGAGCTTAAAACTTACTCTTGGACCCATGAGGCCAGGCTCACCAGGGCGACCATTATCACCAGTAGGACCTTTAACACCAGCAGGACCAGTAGCACCACGGCTGCCAGCAGGTCCCTACCAACATGCAAAAAAAAGTAGAAGTTGAGAAACAATAGCCAGAACTATCATACATAGTTAGAAAGACTGAATAACACTTCTTAAATAGAACAAAAAAGAAAAAGCCCCCCCAGAAAACAAACAAACCCAAGCCCCAATCCATGACTCACCATAACACCAGCTCTGCCATCAGCTCCAGGGAGACCACGAGATCCAGGAACGCCCTACAAGACAAAAAACAGTCCAGGAATGGAAAAGATTAAGCCAACTGCTAAGGCAGGGTTTGCTGAAGCTCAGAATTCAAAGCAGAACTGTTGGTAGTTGAGATGAAGCTAAGTCTGAGCACCTGCAGTTCTGGTTAAACCTGGATCCAGCAGATATCCAAACCTTTTTTTTTTTTTCTCCCCTTCCCTTAGGCTCTGTATCAGGTTGAACCAGTGCCAGAGATCTGAGCGTACTCTGGATCCAGACTCTGACCCAGAGTCATACAGACACAGCTTTGGCACTTATATAAAGCCCTAAAGACTTTTAAGAGAGTTGGTACACATGCAAGAAATTGGATCTCACAGACCAGATCACAGCCACTGTGTGTAGATCTGATCCCTAATCTTTACTTGAAACACGAGTGGAAGTTTGGTTACATTTTTCATCCTTTGGAGTTAAGTTAACCAACTCATCCAGTGCTGAGCTCATTCACTCCCAAGGGAAGGTCTAGCAGTATCTTGTAAGAGGTCCTCATTACCAGGATAGGACCAAGACCTTTACATTTCTAAATTTAATAGAAAGTAAGACTGGAAGAGGCCTCTTTGGGCATCAAGCCCAATCCCTTGCTTTTATGGAAAGTCATTAACCAAACGAGTTGGTTAACACAATTTATCTATATCAATATCTTTATAAGGGATAAAAATGACCATGGTGTTTTCAAAAAAACCCCAAACAAAAAAACCAAATCCCAAAAACCCAATAAATAAGTATTTAACAAACACTACTATAAAGTAGCCCACATAAATGTTTTAGGAACGATATGAAGCATTAGTAAACATTAATGTATGTATATATACACACTTCACTAGATATCAAACCATCAAGCCCTCAGGACAGCTACTGTGAGTTATAGTCTGTTTTGTTATTCTCCTTGTGTACCTGAATTAGTTAAACACTTAATTCCCTTTGCCCTGAACTTCTGATAGAATCATAATGGATTTTACAATTGCTAGGTTGTATATGAAGTGTTAACACAAATACGTTCAAGTTACTCAGGTAAAAACTTAAGGGCATTCCTAATTCCAAATCCTGATTGTTTTTTCCCCCCATTATATAAATAAAATAAAAGTGGCAGACAACTGGACACTGTAGTTATTTACCAGGTTTAGTACATTACCTGGGCTCTGGTTAGCTGAAACAGTACAGCTAGGACCCTTTATTATCTATGTTTGTTTGCATCTGTGTAACTAGATTTTATTCCCCTTTTTTGCATGTGTTTCTGGAATGTGCAAAGACAACTTACTCTTAGACCAGCTGGACCAGGGGGGCCAGAAGAGCCAGGTTCACCAGTAGTACCTTTCTTGCCTTCTTCACCACTTGGACCAGCAGGACCTGGTGGACCAGCAGCACCCTGTTTAATGTGATCAAAAAAACAGGTCAGTAACTTAAGCAAAAGTCCACCTCAAACTTGATTCACTGAAATTGTTTAATGTACTGCAGTACTTACGGGTTCACCCTTGTTACCACTTTCTCCCTTGGCACCAGCAGGGCCTGGTTCACCCTACAGTCAAATATAACAAAAATCACAGGAATAAGCATTGCCTAAAAACTTTTACTTGTTCATCTTTTCTTGAAAACAAAAGATATGCAACTATCAAGGGAATAACATTTAAAAGGGAATATATCAAACATGGAATATTACACTAAAGATCATTAAGAACGATAATTGATCTAAACAGTCTAAGGGCCTGCTCTACTGGCCTTATACCAAACTGTTGCTGCATCTGGCTAGCTAATACATGTTTGAACAGAGCTAGTGTGCAAGGACTGCTAAGCTTTACATGCCTCCCATTTAGAGAATGCATAAAGTGAAGATTCTTCAGTTGCGATAGGCCACGAGTTAGTAATATGTAGGAGTGCTCTGTTGTGTTTGTGCAGCAAGAAATGGTGATTAAAAAAACCAAACAAAAACAAACTTAATGTTTGTTATTCAAACCAGAAATCTATCCAGCAGGTTTGACAAGTATGGGCAGTTGGGCCATTATCAAAATGAGATACTACTTACAACAAGACCTCTGGTGCCAGCAGCTCCGGCAGGGCCAGGAGGTCCAGGAATACCACGTGGACCAGGCAAGCCAGGAGCACCAGCAACACCAGGAAGACCCTATTTAGTGAAAAAGAAACTGCATCATAATCTTGTTCTGTGTTGCATTAGTTAAAAAACTTTCATTTTGAAATAACCCAGAATGTAGATATACTTACAGTTGCACCTTTAGCACCAGCAAGACCATTAGCACCAGGGTTTCCCTAATGAGAAAAATAAAGGTGTTGGTTAATATAACCTTCTTCTTACCTCTGAGCCCACAAAATTGACATCTACTGATAGCCAAGATTGGAATTAACTTACAGGAGGGCCAGCGGGGCCAGAAGAACCAGGAAGTCCAGCCTCTCCTCGTGGACCAGCAGGGCCAGAAGGACCTACATTACCAGCAGCTCCAATTTCACCCTATTTGAGAAAAATGATATCAAGCTTTTTATCAGCAAGTACAATGTCAAAAAATACCACAGCACACATCATTCATACAGCTACAGTTCAAGATTAATACTACACTTGACTGTTTGTTAACCCTGCTTTAGAGGTAAAAAAAAAAGAAAAAAAAGGAGGCTACGAGAGCTTTTTTATCAGATTTCAGAGGCACTGAGCTATACAGGCCTGTATAGCTCCCACAGAAGACTGCTCAGCAACTCTAAGAGTCAGGCCATGGATTTACCCAAGATCATTCAGCAAGTCTGCTGCAGAATCAAGATCAAGATCAAGAACAAAACAGTTTTGCCCTGATTCACAGCCTCACATCCTATCCACTGGACTATGCTGCCTCAAATGGCAAAAGGTCTCATTCACCATTGTCCTAGCTTTTGTGACAGTCACTTAAACTACTGCAAACAGGTACACTCATTCCAAACATCAGTATTTTACACTCAGTTTGCACTGGTGTAAATTACCCATGATTCGGGACAGTGGTCACTCAGTCTAAAAGTTACTTCAAATATTGATTAATATATTTAATGTTTTGCATGTGAACTTCTAAGTAGCTACAGGTCAGGAGGTAATGCATTGTATAGAATGTAACTATTTATGGGATCACACTTTCTAGTGCTACATCAGAAGTGGGGTGTATTTTAGTTGAGTCAGTCCCTATAAAATTCAGGACCCAAGCACATCATCATCATCATGTACTTTATATGAACAAACCCTCTATGGTCAGTGGATATGCTCTAGGTAAAGTTTCTTCTTGAAAAAGTGTTTGTTTCTATAGCTATTACCTTCTATCAGGGCTGACTAGAGTATGGCCTGCAGATGTTCTAATGCATCCTCAGTCTTCACAGACTGCAGCTACCAGCTGCCCATACTTCATTTTGATCTAAATGTAAATTCTTCTGATACATGCAGTCTTCATGGAAAACACATTATGATGAAGGCAGCACAAACATCTACTCTACTCTGTGTCAAACCAATGAAGTCCCGGGCCTCTAGGGACATTGTGCATACATACAACTCTCAACTACAGCATATTTTAACACCCTGGCCTAAATTCTGCTGTTCTTTCACTATCAAAACTCCCATTCAATATTATAGGAGTTTCAACTGAACAAAACCAACAAGATCTAATGTATACAAAGTGGATTTAACCTTTAGTTTTCAGCAAATT
>NW_017729004.1:57681663-57684445 GCF_001723915.1 Gavialis gangeticus | reverse complement strand
GTATACAAAGTGGATTTAACCTTTAGTTTTCAGCAAATTATTTAAGAATCAAAGTGAAATTTCACTTATTTTAAAATATTTACATGTCAGCTCTCCATAATAGTGTTCAGAACTCAGAATGTAAGTGATCCAATTCTCTACTGCATGACATCTCACAGAGTTTTTGACATCTGGTCATTTGGTTTGTATACATGCAAATACAGCCATTTTGAGCACTATATGGAACAGGGCTACACCCCCCTCCTGCAAATACTTAGGAAAATAAAAAAACCCCATCATGGTAAAGTCTCCATGATTTAAAGTACTATTACTATTGTTTCCAGAAGCCTCCAAGGGCTTTTCCTCATTTTGATCTGTCACAATGTTTGGTTTAAAAGCATCCCAGTTCAGATGCCAAACTACACTTTGCTGCCTATAGGCATTAGCTACAACATTTTGCCTCTCCCTAATGTGTAAAAGGAGAAGATATTCATACCTTGGCACCAGGAGCACCTGGGAAACCTGGAGGACCAGCAGAACCGATAGGGCCCTATAAAATGAATGAAACCGTTTAGAAAGACCATTGAAAATACAGACATGTCAGTTGCCATAATGAATGTATGGAAAACAAAGATTTATCTGAAAAATGTGAATCATGTCAGACTGTCAACATATCTTCTAACACTGGGAAGTGACAAGTCTAGTTTCCTAAAAGCAATTAGGAGCAGGGTTGATACTCAATCATGTTAGCATGAGGGCTAAAAATTCATGAATGAACAACTACAGACAACATGGATGAACATCTTGTTCATGAATGAACAAATACCCTACACTCAAACATCTGAGCAGCTAAGTACAGAAAGTATCTCTTAGTACAAACTATCACAGTGAGCAAAGGGCAGCATACTATTCTCAGCTACTCAGGTGGCCATTCCCCATTGGGAAAACGGTGTGCATGTCACTGTAGAGGCATGTGGGCTCGTCACAGTAACCTTGTGTATTGCATGGGGGAATGGGAGATTCTTGTAAATCAGTGTTGGATGCAACTTCCATTGAATTTAATGATAGTGTTCCATTGACTTCAATAGGTATTGGGTCAGGCCACAAGGCAGCTGAGGGTAGGATCCAATTTTAAGATATGAAGTAATTCTAAAGTTGCTATTTTGATTGCCCAAAAAAAAAGGAAATAAGGCTCTGTGAGTGAAAGAGTACAACTCCACTCTCCTGCAATGAGCACTGCTTAGGCTGTATTATTACTCCCCAGCACTTTTCATTATGGATTGGGATACTTTACCCATTTGCTTGTTTGAATTTCTGTTTAGTCAAGTTGAGTTCCAAGGGCTGGCAATTTTTTGTTTTTGTTTTTTTACACTAGGTATAGAAACTCATTATGGTATTAAGAAAATTATCCCCCCCCCACACCCATTTTTAACTAAAATGGATCAGTTTTTAAAAGGGCAAAAATGGAATTTCTGCACCAAAGATGCTATTCCACTTGTCTTGCTGCATCTGGATTCTGTCTGGGAACTTTATGCTTGTCCTTCTTTTGGGACAAACATTCTGGAATATATACCAAGTTAAACTGTGTTTATAGATTTAGCTCTATAACTTGCAGATGTTAGTACTGCCAAACTGTTTATTCTATGACTGTTGGGTCAGTATCTATTAATTATGTCAGGGCAAGCAATGCTGCCTCCATTGATCCAAATGAAGTGAAAGGGGCCCTCTGGGATATGTATGCCTGTGTAAGAGAAGATAATTTGGTCTGCTGTAAATTATTTTTCATTTGAAAGAATCATTGCAATCCTGCATTACTATATTTAAAGCCATAGATAATGACCATAATGTCTGCATCTGCCGTGTGTGGGGTTTTTTGATCATTCTGATCTTACAGGTTCTTTCTTTTATAGTATCTTTTAAATACTGGTTTATATGAATTTTATCATACAGTATTACACATTAATTTATGTATAATACTACATGATAAATTCCATATTAATTATACATGAAAAAAGTTATTTGCCAAGATTCTCTCAGCTTGGATCTCTTAGTGTTTTAAGCGGACAGAGATAGCACACTATGGGAAACACAACCATGGCTTTTTGTTGTTTACAGTACCCTAAGAAGTGTTTTGTGATGTTTGCAAGATCAGGCCCCAATCATCTGTAAGTTAAAATCTGGCATAGAAAGTTAATAATTCAGCACAAAAGGGACTCAATTTGGACCTCAGAACAGTTGTAATCCAAATTCACTTTGCAATAGCCAATAGGATTTACATAACAAGTAACCCATTGGAATCTGGCTGAGTGTGAAAAATTGCACATGAAGGGAAGCCTTGTGGTTTTGCTCTGGAGAGTAAAATCAAATCCCAGCTGTATGGTCCATTCTGTTTGAAATAAGCAGCACAGCTCTGTATGCCTTTCAATACACCAAATTGTAGAACTAATATGAAATTCATAAATTAAACTATTGTCTACTCAGTTAAAGCCAAAGCATTTACTGCTGAAATTTTCACCACAATTTTAAAAAGAACCAGTCTAAACAAATCCTGTTCCAGCATGGATCCTGAAGCTTTCAAAGCAGAAAGGGAAATTTGCTAATGTAATGCTTGTGGTGGTAGAGGGGTGCATTTGAAAACACATCTTTCTGCACTGGAGAGACACAGGACTTTCCATGAAATAAGTGGGAGATCTGTGGAAGAGTCAAGGGCAGAAAAAAGGGAAAGTCTTTTTTCCCCCCTTATAAAAAGGGAGAGTTTTGAATAGACTTTAGTTGTTTGCAATGTTAGTTTTTTGGGCTTTTT
>NW_017729004.1:57680854-57681652 GCF_001723915.1 Gavialis gangeticus | reverse complement strand
TTTTTTGGGTTTTTTTTTTTTTTTTTTTTTTTTTGGAGATCATTCTGATTTTACAGGTTGATCTTTCAAATACTGATTTTTCAAATATAGGCACTATATCCAATGGCTGGTCACTTCAAACTGGCTTTTAGATATTTACACATCTACAAGTCATTTTATTGAAATCCGAGATACTGAGATGTCTGTTTAAATTGATTGTTACACTTTCTCACATGTAATGTTTATTCCAATTCCATAGATTTCAGTGCAATTACTAGTAGTGAATGCGAAAGGACTGGTCCTTAGATGGTCACAACTCAATGTTGGAGTCCCCATAATAGCTTCACATCATACAGGATCTTTCATTGTAATTGTCAGCAGCATTTACACAAAGTGTGAACATTAAAAGCTCCTGGAAATGTTAATCTAGGGTTAATTTTAGAACAAGAATTGCTGTTGATTTGATTAATATAAATCTGGAATCAAGCCACTGATTTTTGTCCCAGGAACACCCAGTGTAAATGGTACAGTCAGTTCCTTTGATGCGTCGGGGATGGTCCACTAAAGTTTAGTGTAAACTCTGAGAATCATAGCAAATGCATTATGCTCATATTCTACTTATCCCTTGTTGCTTAACAGGCAAACACAAAGGAAGAACTTAAAAAGGCCACTCAAATCATCTCCCTGGGGAATGAGAAATTTTGTATAGGCTGGGAAATGGCTACAAGACCTCATTTGTTAAAGGACAATGAAACTTACAGCAGGACCAGTGGGACCAGCGCTACCATCGCTTCCACGGGCACCCTGGGGGAAGAAAAC
>NW_017729004.1:57671334-57675854 GCF_001723915.1 Gavialis gangeticus | reverse complement strand
AGAACTTAAAAAGGCCACTCAAATCATCTCCCTGGGGAATGAGAAATTTTGTATAGGCTGGGAAATGGCTACAAGACCTCATTTGTTAAAGGACAATGAAACTTACAGCAGGACCAGTGGGACCAGCGCTACCATCGCTTCCACGGGCACCCTGGGGGAAGAACACATGAGAATTAGCTTCTGAGGATTACACAAACTGAATGTAATTGTGTGTCATGAGAAGAAATGTACAAATATTAAGTCACTTACAGCTGGGCCAGGTCCACCAATTCTTCCTCTTTCACCGGGCAGGCCACGAGCACCCTAGAAGAATGCATTGAGTTGCTTAGTTAATTCGTACATACATATTAAGCAAGACATAACTCTTAGATTTCTTTTACCAAGTCTTCTTCTCTAGTCCTCTGAATAATGCTAAATATAATCATAGCTTCCAATTTTAAACAAATGTTGCCAGTTCTATTAAACCCTAACCTAGGGTTAAATTAGAATAACTAACTGGTGGTGGTAAATTGCAAACATTAATTGAAAATCAATTGAAAAGTATGACAGATTTAGTAATTTTCCTCAATCATAAGCAGTGGTAATACTTACAGATTGTCCTGGGGTACCATTTTCACCAGGGGCACCAGATTCACCCTGTGAAAAATAGAGAATTGTCCATCAGTTAAACTTAGATTAAAATATGTTTCTTACAGACTGTACCATATTCCTATAAGTAATTGTTAATGTTAAGATTTCTGTAGATAATAAGATCTCTGTGGAGTTAACTGTATAATATCCCTGTAAAGATTATTAATTGTATTCTACTTTTAATGAACTCAGCGGGAATCATGCCATTGTCTTCAAAAGGAGTAGGAGTTCAAGGAAGTCCTTGTTTCATATCTAGCTGGAGAATATGAAGATACATACACTAAATAAAAGCCTGATGATCTGATCAATTGTTTATAAGAGTTTTTTCTCGGACAACAGTAGCAGAATTACCCTTTCCTGTTCCTTAGCACAAGTTACAAATGTAACCTCAGCCCACTCCATCTAGGGACCAGAAGTAAGACTTCATCTTTAGCATCTAAATCACAGATAGGGAGAGGAGCCTTTTCATTCTTTAGACCTCCAGATATTGCCATGCTCATTGGCCCATCTAGCCTATACTTAAACTATAACACTGATAGAAGTCCTGTATATTTTTCTTTGGAAACATGCTGAAGCTACAGTATGGTGTAAAAATTGCTGAAGTGAGAACAACAATTTTGGTAGTTGAAACTGTAAAATATATTTGTATGCAGTAATACTGTCTGATATTTACTTTATGATAATAAGATGCATATAATTTTAGTTATGTTATACTGTAAAACATAGCTAAAACTCCATCAGTAAGACCTGTACATCTCTTCCTATCTTAATTGCATATGTGATTCATATCAATTAACCCTGTGAATGTGTCAATTCTCCCTTGGATTCTACACAGCACAGAGAAGGCCAGATTTACTCTTGCTACCCCTGTAGTTATACCATTATAGCATCTTGGCTTTCTATGTTTAGACCTTCTAGTCACATTATGGTATGGGCAAAGAGACAAACTACTACTGCAAGGTAAGCTAGGGTATGTACTTACAGCACATTAGCCATTCCACAGCAACTATCCACATGCAAGCTCTTGTCTGCCAATACATTTGAGGCAGCTTAACCCACTTGCATTGAGGTACAAGCTATATTGCATTTACTGCAGGTAGGAACATGCACATGGGTAACTGCTATGGAGTAGCTAACACACTTCAAATTTACATGCTAACTTAACCTTGTGGTAACTTGTTTGTTTTCCCATATCCATAATGTTCATGACATATGGTGAGTAATTGTTCTCTCACTCACCAAAAGATTGAACAGAATGTGATAGCTTCATATTTGTCATTTGAGACAAATACCACATCAAATACCATGTTACATATAAATATGAGAACTCTATACTATGATCAACAGTACTGCACATGTATTATTACATCTAAAGAAAGAAGTGATGAAAAGAAGTTGATGTGAAATTTCTGTGCCACTGTGTTCACAACTGTCAAAGCCTAACTTCTAGCATGAGCTTCTAGCAGCATACTACCTTCCTGTACCATGTCTAAATTCAGTTTTGGAGGGGTGATCTTTAAATCTGTTGCTAAACGATGAAGTTATAAATTTCATAGACATTAGGGCTGGAAGGGACCTCGGAAGATCATCAAGTCCAGCCCCCCGCCCAAAGGGCAGGAAGTCAGCTGGGGTCATAGGATCCCAGCAACATAAGCATCCAATTTGCTTTTGAAGGTGTTCAGTGTAGGTGCTTGAGCCATCTCCGATGGCAGGCTGTTCCGGACCTTGGGGGCTCGGACAGCAAAGAAATTCTTCCTTGTGTCCAGCCTGAAACGGTCTTGTAGTAGTTTATGACCGTTCAACCTTGTCATCCCTTGGGGCGCTCTGGTGAAGAAACGTTCCCCCAGATACTGGTGGTCACCCCTGATAAACTTATAGGTGGTAAATGAAGAAGTGCAGAAAGACGAAGTAAGTCTAAATTAGAACAGTGTTTCTGTCCATCTAAGATTCTAACAGGAATCATACTATAATATAACACAGCAAAACTTTTCAGCAGAAATTGTCATTGTAATGGGTTAGAAGTCAAACATTCAATAGAAAATGCATGGCAGGAGAATCGGACGATATAAGATTACTGGAAATTGCTGGGAAGGTAATCGCTGGGGGCCAAATCCTATAGCTCTTACTCATTAGAATTATTCCCATGAGTAAGGGATCAAAATATAAAGCCACGCATATATGCTTTTATCTTAAATTAGTAAGAGTTTATCTTACCTGGATTAGCTGATGTTTGAGTTCTTCCACCCTAAGCAATGTTTAAAATGATAATGTGGGAGATGAATCCTAGTGTACTTTGCTAGGAATGTGAATACCTCCTACATTTGAAATATGAATATTCTGATTTAGTTTTTACCTTAATGCCTGGAGTACCAGCTTGTCCCTTCTGACCATCCAGACCATTGTGTCCCTTTATTGGTAGGAAAAAAATAGAGCAATTGTTAAACTGCTGCTTCTCACAAATCTTTATACATATCAACAAACCACCAATCCTTATTTGAAAAACCATCTTTCCGTGCACAACTTTTGCCCAGTGATATTTATGATTTTTTTCCCCATTCTGTTACATCAGAGGCAAGTTCAAGGCTTTATGAACTTCTTGTCCATGTCCCTACAATGTCTCTTGTATAAATTCATTTGTGAAAGACTGTATCGGGACTTGATTACCTTGAAATGTTTTCATTGTCAACCAGTTAGGGAAAAAACGTACTCACTCTAATTCCCTTAAAGCCAGGCAGTCCAGGAGTTCCAGGGAAACCACGAGCACCCTTTTAAAAGGAAAAAAAAAAGAGAGAGAAAAGACAGTGAGCATGAAAGATCATCTTTAATATTAGACCTGACAGATAAAAAGAAAAATCATAAAGTCTGACTAAAGTTCCCTAGATCTTCTAAGATAAATTAGGTTGGAGTTCTGATCCATAAAATTCTGAGCATTCTATTCCTATCCCTCATTGGATCAGCCCTGATCCAAATTAACAACAGCAAGCAAACCCAGGCTATAAGTGCATATGTGCAATGGACTGAATATGTATCATAGCTACAATCAGGACAGAAGACATATTCTGGTCTTGCATGGTAAGGAGTCTGCCTGCTTTTCCTGTATGGCTCCCAACAAACAATCAGTAGGAGTTACACCAGCATTACAGGCCAGAGGAACCACACAACTTTTCTAATACAAATACTCTAGGTTTCACTGACTCAGGCAATTATATGTTTGTTATGGGGCAGACAAGCACTCACCTGAGGACCAGAGACACCCCTCTCACCAGATCGTCCAGGTTTTCCAGGATGGCCCTAAAAAGCAAAAGAAAATGAACAAATATGGAACACCTCTTCAAAGGAGCCAGGGGGTTATGTTAGTCTGTATAATCTATAACCTGTGTTTTGGAAGCTAAAATGTATATTTGGAGAGATTAAAAAACTATATCACAACAATGTTTAACAATATTTTTTCCTTTTTTAAGTGTGTATTTAGACTCCAGAATAAGTGTCACCAGAAAATGTGTAGGTTTTATAAAATTACTAGTTAAATTTGACAGATTCTAGTCATGTATCTCCTGAATCCAGTAGAGAAAAAATGATATGCAAGAGTTACTTACATCTTCACCAGCCTTTCCAGGAGGACCAGGTGGACCACGGGGACCCTGGGCACCCTATTAAAAGAAGTAGGATTATTTGAAATGGAAAATTGAATGAAGATTCCTCAACTGTTATGGTATTACATATGAATTAGGGATGCACTGAATTGAATCCGAGTCCTTCCTTCTGAAGTTTTGTGAAAGCCAATTGGCTTTGTGGTTTATGGACTTGAGCAGCATGAATCTCACTTCTCTCTCTGCACCAGGACTCAGCAGAAGTGGCAGGTTCAAATTCACATGGACATGCAGATAAAT
>NW_017729004.1:57662095-57666334 GCF_001723915.1 Gavialis gangeticus | reverse complement strand
TTCCTTCTGAAGTTTTGTGAAAGCCAATTGGCTTTGTGGTTTATGGACTTGAGCAGCATGAATCTCACTTCTCTCTCTGCACCAGGACTCAGCAGAAGTGGCAGGTTCAAATTCACATGGACATGCAGATAAAAAAGATTAGAACTCATGTTCACTGACTTCAACAGTTGGAAAAAAAAGTCTACTTACTGTTTGACCAGGTTCACCAGGCTCACCATGAGGTCCTTGGAAGCCAGGAGGACCCTAGAAAGAGAGCTCTCTTAGTGTCCTCTTATAGAAAAAAAACAAACAGATATTCACATGTATACATATACCCCCTTGCCCAACCAATGGGTAATGTAAATATGCTTACAGGAGGTCCACTTGTTCCAGGTGGGCCTCTGGGTCCCATTAAACCCTAAAAAAAGTTACACAAAAAAATCTGTTAGCATAATAATAATAATACCTCTTCATCATACAGTAACTTGCATTTAGCACAAAGTCAAAATCATGAAGTCCTACAAAATTCCTGAGAAGTAGGCAGGCATTCCTGTTGTCACTGTCCAATAGCTATCTTGACAGATGCAAAATTAAATGATCTTGCTGAAAGCACACAGGCCATCTAAAGCAGAGCTGTCCCAATTCTGTTTCATCTGCCATCAAACCATCATAAACCATAATGTACATATGTTATAGTGAAGTCAATAAAGAAACACTGCTGTGGCTGACAAACCAACAATTAGACTTTTTTTGGTTTGCAAATGAACATATGATACAGTTGTTTCTGAACACTGGTTCATTCCTCCTTTCTATCTGCCTGCTCTTTTCTTATGGAGACAGGCAGAATGAAAGGATAGTGCCAGGATTTTGCACGTGCCCACAAACAAGCCATTATTAAGGGAAGTTTCATTCTAGAGTCTGCCAGGTTGGCCAGCAGCTTTTCAAAGTAGTGGAAAGGATGTTGAAAATAAGAATTGCCTAAATGGCAGGCACCAAGAGAAAAAAATACAGATAATTATTATAAATATTAGTATCAGCATGAATTGAAACCCCCCTGCTTGTATATAATTTAGAAAAACCACTTTGTGTACATACTGTGAATGGAATGCTTTTTCAAATGTGCATCTTGTATTCTAATTATGGTGTTTTCCACTTTACAAAGGACTCTGTTAAGT
Source organism: Gavialis gangeticus (assembly GCF_001723915.1). Lineage (NCBI taxonomy): Eukaryota > Metazoa > Chordata > Crocodylia > Gavialidae > Gavialis > Gavialis gangeticus. Next base: position 57,665,180 of record NW_017729004.1, on the reverse strand, counting down.
ATTAAAAACTTAACTCTGCTAAACTAACATTAGGAAACCAAATTATGCCCTGACATGCCCATAGATGACTACCATTCTTAAACAGGATTGTTAAGAGACTAATGCATAACTGTCTTAAATGCTGTAAAAACAAATAAACAATCTCCCTGTATTCCATCTTATTTTAAATGTATATCTTGCAAAAATAGCATTTTAGATAGAGTGTTTTGCAATTTATCTGAAACAATTAAATATTAATGGATTACAGTCTTCTAAAAGTATGTTTCAGAATATTTGTAGTTTTGAGAACAAAATGAAAGCTGATGTAATAAACTTTTTATTAGATTATGTGGGGAATATTACATTATCTTAAAATGTGAATAATTAAATTAAAAGTGGAAAAAATACATGCCTATTGGCTAGAAGACGTTTCCTTACAGAAATGGTCCTCAACCTTCATTGGCCCATGGGCAAAATATTATGCATGAAAAATGCCATGGGCAATATCTTATTTTTTACTTCCTGTCAATCTTAGTTAACTTTTTAAATTTCCTGTGGCCATGAACAACATTAAAGGGGTCTTCTTTTAGGCAACATGTTGCCCGTGTTCATTGCCCTCTGGAGCCTACAGTTAGTGGGTGGCAGTACATCCATCATATATATTAATACTGGATAAACCCCCTGCTCTTCAGAAGGCCTATATACCACTTCTCACATAAAACCTCAGAATTAAGTACTCAGGTCAGAGTAGGTCCTTGTTAAGCTTTACATTTGGCTTTTTCCATTTCTTTTGTGTAGCATTTGCAAGCAAGTAATAAATGCCCCTTCCAACCAGAATTTGCTACATAAAAAATGTATGATATTCTATAACAGTACATATGCTTTGGAATATGGTAACTGAATCCATTTTTCTTACTCATGGTTGCACTATTCTTACTGAAGTTAAAAGAAGGTACTCATGCCATATCTATCATAATAGTGATTATCATTTTCAGATCATCATTTATCCACTCTACATACAAACCTTGACTTGTTCAAGGGTACTCCATTATTGTCATGCAATAGGTTATGTATGTTATTGGTGTGTTAGGGACCATACGTTTGTTGAACAGGGGCATAACTTAGATACCTCTGAGTATATATAACTTCATTCTGCCCAATTATTCATTCTACATTCAAAATTCCCATTGAAGGTAATGAAATATTTGAATAATGACTGCTTTTAAGATTGGGCTGAAGTTCTATATAGAACTATCACAAGTGAAAAGTATGAAGAAACAAGAGGCAATTGCCTTGCTGCGTGTAGAATCTATTGGTGCTGGTGTCAGGTGAAAACAAATTTGCTCATGCTTTATGAAAAAATTGTTAAATGACACTTTTCAATCAAATCCTACTTCCTGTCAGGGGTAAACGCATGGAATCTTGATGCTCAGATAAAAATGCTTTCCTCCCACCGTAGAGCTATTGCTGAAAAGCCCAGTGATAATCTTGTCTTTGTTTCTTTATATGTTGTCAAAGTAAAACTACATGTTATGACCTATTGAAGGAGTTTACGTTCACTTGAGAAATGTGACAGTAGCAACACAGGTAGATTATGGAGAACATGGAGTAGCTAATATTACTGGCAGGTATATTGGTCAATATATTTTTATGAAAACTTCAAAGCAAAGCTATTTTCAGAAATTACAACAGGCAGTAAACCCTAATATTGATCAGTGTGACCAGCTGGGTACAAATTTTACTCAGAATCACATCCCTGGATCCACTAGTAACTTTGCTGTTCACTGAACAGTTGTGAAGTCAAGCAGAATTTAACCCACTGATTAAGTTTAGGTACAGCAACATCACTGACACCATGTGATATTTGCTCCTGGAGACATAGTACGAAATTCAACCTTCTTTTCCATCATCACATTACCCAGAAATAACTGAAAACAGATTACAAGCTAAATTCTGCCATCCACATGTGCATGTAGCACAGATGTGCTGTAATGTAAATGTAGCACAGATGTGATGTAATGTAAATGCAATTACAAATCTATATGGAGAGGTAAAAGACTCCTTAAATGCCCATTCTGCGGACTATACAGTAGGCAGGAAAGGTTCCCCTTTCAGGCTGGCCTTCCCTTATTTTGAATCAAGTTCAATTTATATTTTACTTTCTCTTAAAATGGCTGCAAGGGAAGTTGTGCATATCTATTTTTTCTACCTACTTTTAGGTGTGAAAACACTGACACTAGATTAAGAGAGCACACTGTGCCCTTCCATTTGACACCATTAAACCTTTTCTACGCCAAATGAGTCAACATGGTTACACAGCTCTGGGGGAGAGAAATTGTTCCCACAAGTTCATCATATCAATGGTGCTGAGACAAGTTCTCTTTCCATCTGCATGACTATGATTATTTTTATAGTCAGCTTCCTTCATTCCCAAAATGCAATTGTCTTCTGTCTCATTATGGGGAAAGTGATATCAAATCAAACCAACATTTTATCCAAGATTAGACAATGAACTTTGCTGATAAATTAAAGGTAAGATTCCCCAGCTTGAGCTACAGTCTGAGGGAAATATATATTGCTATACACTAGCTGAGGATAGGGCCTTAAGATTAGTACAAATATTTAATACTGCTCTACATTATAGAGACAAGTTTGTATTGTGATGCAGACTATGGCATGGTCACTCAGTTTGAAAGTATGATTCCAGTTGTGATCAGCTAGGAGTGGGGGCCAACCTTTTTTGGTAGGCATCCCACAAATAAGGATGGCATTCGGGGAGGGTGCAGGACTAGACTCATCCGCTGCTCAACTGTCTGCTCCCTGCCTGATCTGATGCTTTGCCTTCTGTCCCCTGTCCCATCTGCCACTGCGCTGCCTGTTCACTTCAAATATGCCACATCACACACACAGGCTGTCTGTGCCACTCCTAAGCTAAGAGATGAAAAAGGGATTTAAATAAAAACCTCCAGTATTCACATCTCTACAAGCTGTCAAATGAGGGAAAAAAACCCCCAAAAATTACCTACCATTGGTCCTGCGCCATAGTCACCTGCTTTAGCTCCGTCATACTGAGCAGCAAAGTTCTGTATGGGAGAAACAGGTTCAA
>NW_017729004.1:57649867-57657095 GCF_001723915.1 Gavialis gangeticus | reverse complement strand
CCCTGCCACTGAATGCCACCGAAGCCTCAACTCCACAAGCTGTCAAATGAGGGAAAAAACCCCCCAAAAATTACCTACCATTGGTCCTGCGCCATAGTCACCTGCTTTAGCTCCGTCATACTGAGCAGCAAAGTTCTGTATGGGAGAAACAGGTTCAACACATAAAATTTTTATTAATAATAACAGATTTAAATATCAGGAGATCTGATGTGCTATGCTTCCTGGGTTATACGTTATTTTAATTGACTTGAAATGACTTAGTTGTTTTCAATGACAATATTTACCAAACCTATTTTTGTTTATTCACTTTCAAAAAGTATCAACTTTACTTATATAATGATTTCTTTCATGTATTAGTCTCAAACATTTATTAATAATAGCTGTGAAAGACAGCAGTAATGCAAATTGAACACTGAGAATATACAATTTAGGCCCATTTAAAAGGAGCAAATATTTTTAAATCATCTAAACCATTTTGGACAATTCCCAATCTCAGAGATTGCATACACTAACTGCTATATCCATTAAATGGTGTTTAAGCTCCACCTCTTACAAGACTGATGAGGAGGTGGGTCTTTGCAGCTTTTAAAAAGGCCTCAGAGGTGTTCATCTTCTCAAGAGGACTGCATTGGACTTTGAGCTTTCATCAATACAGGCTCTGCAGTTCATTATTATTATTTTTACATGAAATCATTTAATTACTGATGCAGAAAAAGAAAGTGCTCTGTAAGAGTAAATTAAAAATCCTGTTTTGCTTGGACTTGCTCTACGCTCTTTTATTTTACTTTAACTTTTATTTCAGTTTTAGGTTTGCTATAAAAGGAATAAACAGCCTCACTGCTTCTCCTGAAGAGAAAAAGTGTACCAGCTAGTAAGACATCATCCAAATGACTTTATGCCTCTTGTGCAGGGTAATGTAGGGCCCTCAGAGTTAAAGCAAACAAATGGTGTCCTTCTGAGAACAAGGGAAACGCACATTGTTTCAGCAAGAATCCTATAGGAGAGGCCAGTCATTTGCACTCCAAGACAGGACTATTGATAGAAATGAAAAAATCTGAGGTAAGGCAATAACCAATTAGCTTAAAAGCTACAAAATTTTTTGCAAATAGGTACAGTAGTAACTTCGTCTTGTTTGAAGCCAACTGTACAGTACTGCCTTGTTTGCCCATCTGTTCAATCAATAGGGCTTCATTTTGTTAATTCCTAAATAATAAAATGCACAAACTGGAGGGGAGTGAAAGGGTTAATTCTCTCTTCATAGATGTGCTGACCGCCCTACTAATTTCAATGTGGCTCCCAATTTATCCACATGAAATATATTCCCTGAAGAGTTCAATCAAATAGAACCAAAGGATCCAAAGTCAAGAGAATAGCTTCCCCGATTGCAAAAAGTGCAGTGATTTTAGCTTCTGAGAGAAAAAAATGGCATTCATCTGTGCACTGGGGCATCGAATGATCAGCTACAGTAATAAAAAGTCTGGATGTCTTACTCCGCCAAGACCTGGAGGACCAGGGGGCCCTGGAGGCCCTGGTAGACCATCTTCACCATCTCTGCCTGGTGGACCTGGTAGACCCTAAAAAGATAAATCTGAAATGAGCATTGAAAGTAGCAAAGAAATATCTATAAACTGTTAAAATTATTAGTAAGTGAGAATCTACAGCATTTCCTGCAATGTTGCCACATATGCTACTTTAACAAACTGCTAAGTTCTGAAAGCTGCCAGTCAGAGCCATCAACTCGTTTTATTGTAATAAGACCTTTATTGTGCTTTAGCCCATGGAATTTACACAGGCTATGCTGGGTTCATCAAATGTGAACCCTAAATTGGATATTTCAAATCTGCACCTTGTTCAAATTTTGGACCTACAGTTTGTACACACCCTTACATTTACTCGGTAAGAGAGGCAGATTTTGATTTAGACATCTGTGTTCACAGAAGGTGGATTCTGCCTACTGAAAAGTAAGCCTTTTGCAGGTGCAATATAAAGAGGCATGAAACCATACTATGTACAAGTAAGTGAGCATCCAAAATTTCCCCTGCAACCCAAGATGTTAAGTGGAGATCAAATTCATGGCAGGACCATTTTGCAGGTATATGTTTGCAAAACTTTATCAAAGCAAATATAGCTAATACAATATACCTAAAAAGTAACTATATATTCACAAATGAAATAACATGAGAAAAAACAGTTCTTTGTTCTGTTACTCTACATACTCTTTTACTTGCTTGGAACTAATCTGGGCCAAATCTGTCCGTCTGTCTTGCACTCATTCAACATCACTGAGTAGAAAGAATTAAGTTCTGCTCACATGTATGAGACAGCAATTCACCTGGTTTATATTTTGGGTACAACCACATTCCAGATTCAATCAATCATAAATTTCTTACTGACTTCAGATGGAGCAAGATTGGGCCTGTTGTTTGTACAGGTCTCAAAATACAGATTGTTACCGAAAGAAAAACCCATTTTTAAATGGATTTAGGTAGAAATAATACCAGGTATTATATGTATATTTATTTATATATATTAGATAGTCTATTATCTTAATTTACAGCAATATAACAAAGTCTATGAAAATGACCTTCTGCTCATTGGCCAGTAACAGTAAAAAGAGCAGATATCTAACTACTAATAATTTTCTAAGCCTTTATATTTGACATACAGTCAGTGAACACTCATCATGGCCAGCTTTGTTTAGTCTGCTCTGAACTTCAGATCAAGTTAACTGTGAATGAGCTTTGAGCATCAGTTTTTCCTTTCTCAACTTCATTTGTTACTGATCTCCATGGTATACAGCTGAAAATTATTCTTTAAGCTTCCGAGCTATGAGACGAAACCCTGAGTTCATTCTGCAATCACAGTGGCCATTAGAAGGCTGTAGAGGTGTCACCGAGGACAAAATTTGGCCTACAGGTAGCTTTAGCTTTTACAGAATTGTGCACACCAGATGATGATTTAATTGCATATTAATGGTTATATCAGGTTAGCTGTCTCCTGTTATAGCAGAACAGTTGTTGGATGGACAAAGACATGAATACCAAGACATGGTTCCTCACCCTTTCTCCCTGTGGCCCTTTGTCTCCTCTTGGGCCCTGCAAGGAACAAAAAACACCTTAATGTAAGTTGCGGTGTAGCCTTCCAACAAAATACAGAGAAACATGTAACCTTAGAATATTAATTTACAGAACATGCATTTATAGTGATTTTCATAGATGTAACTGATTTTTCCTGTTACAGTCTGTCGTTCTGCCTCTGTTACTAATATGCAAGATGAATTATCAGAGAATAGTTGTGAAAACAAAAACTGACTTGTTTAACTCTCGGCTGAATAACTAATCACTAAACACACATTCTTTATTTATAAAAGCAGTAAATATTCTCCCTATCATCACAGATCCAGGTTAGTACCACTGTTCTTGTATACCACTATGCAACTTGTATGCATCATTGATTACTTGGGTGTTATCAAGAATACTTTCATTAATATAACTGGCTTCTTGGTGTGCCCTTTTTTATCCCCAAGTACAGCAGTGTAAAACCATGGCCCACCAGCTGTTTTTTCTTTTTTAAGAATCTGTCTGGTGATGCTAATCTGGTTAACACCAGAAAAAAATAAAGCAAAAAAACAATAAACAAAGTTCTAGCAACTTCCTTTTGGATCTATATCCAACAGAATATTAATTTGCCTCACAGAATTTAACGTCACCAACGTTCTTAAACTGAATAATTGAAATATGCTTACCTTCCGTCCTGCACTTGCCTAAAAAGGAATGAATAGAAAGTTATAAACCAAACTGAAGTTAGTAAGATTGCATCCTAAGTACTACCATATTAATATAATGTATACACACAGAGCTTCATCTTATTTTACAGTGAAAAAGATAGAGTACTGTATAACATACATAGTATTAAATACTGAGTATAATTATAAAATTACTAAGGAAGGTAGGAGGATTAGTCTATACAGTGTTATTATGATAGATTATTAATACATATAGATATCTGCTAAGTATTTCTGTAGAAAGCTAACCAGTTTATATTTACTACAACATGCAAAAAAGGTGTAAATGAATGTCACACCTGAATTCATCCATAATCCTTCTGATGCAATGAAGTCTAGAGTGGTACTTGGGCTTTAAAGTATATTCTCTCCATCCCAAACTGCTATGTTATTGCCTCATTATATATTCACCTATGAAGGCAGTCTCTTAAAAAAGGCCAGCCCATTTGGGAATTTGGGGTGGGTACATTCCTAGAGAGCCCTTTCAGGTCTTAATGATCACTAGCTTTTCCATGATCGACTTATAATTAAGGTTAGTAAATGCCATTTCTTACAGAAAAAAGCAACGTGGTCTGTTCATTAAGTTGAATATTGTGTAGTGAATGAAAAATAATGATACTAACCTTATTTGCTTCTGGAAAAAAAAGAAAAGAAAAAAATAAAGTTAATTTTAGCTTACACTAACTTTAAAGAGATTACATTTCAGTGCTTGTAAAAATAACCTTTAATTAACATTATTAAAATGTAGGTTTATAATCATAATCACTGTTATTTTATGTAGAGAAACAGATTTGCTAGTTAAACAAATGCTATATTTTATAGTGTAGTAATGTTATCCATTGGCCCTTTCTTAAGCAGATCACCCAAGGAAGTAAAGATTGGGTTCTATGTGAGAACCAGTATATGCCTGTGTTTGAGGGGGAGATACAGGGATAAATCAAGCAACACTGATGGACTTAAACACATCAATGTAAAGGAATAACTTAATTCTTTTCTGAATGGCTCCAGGCTCATTAGTATAAAGTGGGGAGGAGGGGAAGGGTGGGGCTACTTGAACACTTCAGCAGTTCTGATCCAATTCTAAACACAATGGCTACAGCTACATTTAACAGAAAATTTCAAAGAGAATTCTGAAATCAGTTACTAAATGATAAATAATTTAATTTTGTATAGTTATATAATTTGGGGTGACAAGAATTTGTTCAAACAGTTCTTATAGATTTTATTATTTCAAAGCCAAACAAATGAACAAGCATAAACTAATTTTTCTCACTTCAATCTCAGTTTTTCAAACTGCAACTTTGGGAAAAAGTATCTAGTTAGGGTCAAAAGTGAGCATGTTAAAATATATTTTATACTACACTTTAGCCACAGTAAATTGATTTTTAAATCCAATTTGCTTCTAGTAAAATTTAAGTTTGGCAATGCATTATCATCAAATAGATTATACCAGCCATTGGCACTGTAACAGAAAGATTGATCCAAGATGAATATTGAGAAGTAAAACAAATGCTGTAAAATAGTTAGGGTATACTCTAAGATCACTGGGTATTCAAGTTAGCTTACTGTAAAATGTTAGCTCTTAGGGTGATTTAATGAAACCAAAGTCTCTGCTATTCTTTCAGAAAAGTGTAGTATGCTGGAAATTTAGGACTAACTGGTAACTGGATTTCCACGCAACTCTCCTTCAGTTTTTCAAAGGTTCTATCCAGATTTGAAAATGTGTTACTACTTCTTAGTGCCACCAGAGGGAGGAAAATGCTGAGGCCAGCCTCAGTCCAGGAGTAGCAAGGGTCAAATCCATCACCAGTGTGTAGTATGACAGGAGTCAGTGTAGTGTTAAAGATTCTACAAGGGTAACTTTTTACATCTTTAGCCTTTTCCATCCATGTGTCTAATTAATAACTTGACATTAGCCACCACAGCAAAAAAAACTTGACACTTTTAAACAGAGCAACCTTCCCTCATAGCAGATATCACAATCTAAAAGCCCTATTTAGATGTCACTATCTAAAAGCGTCATCTGTAGCAGCAAGAGTTTGCTTACGTGCGACGTACTGAATATTTTAGGATTAATTACTGGCATCTGCTTTTGGGCTATTGTGATACAAAGTCCATGTACCGCATGCCTGCACTATTAGCAGGAATACCCTGGCAGAGACATATTTAGCCAATTAGATCTCGGGCCATGACAGATGCTGCCGGGTGGTCTCTAAACCACTGGGCATGGGTCAACAAAACCCATTTTACAGAAAGTTGCCAAAAGGAAGAACCGTGACATTACAGAATAGGATTTTGAAGCCCAGCATAGAGCAAGGGGACACTGGAAAGTTCTTATTCGAACTAAAAGACACATTTGGTGGCACCACTCCTGTCTGGTTTGAATATAGGGGGCGAGCACTATCCTCCAACTGGGTGAGGGTGCCAGGGGAGAGCACAGTGTTTCCCTGAGGCAAGGCCAGCAGGGACAGTTCACCTCCTACTCAGGATGAGGTTGATTTGCTCCTACGAATATTTTTCCTTCTTCAAAATGTGAAAGTCTAACTCCTCAGCTGCCGCAGCTCGCCACAACCTTTAACTTCTTGGGCATCCGCATGTGGGGCCAGGCACAGCAGGGGACAGACACAGCCATCTCTCCACAGCAGATCCACCCTGACACCCCATCGCAGCAGCTGGTCCCCTGCACTATGCCTCACTTCCCTCTAGAGGGCACCTGCTGCCCGCAGCTGCCTGGACAAAGATGTACAACGCCCTAAAATTGCAAGGAGTGGGTGAGCTGTTGCTTCCCCCCCCACCCCCAACACAACAGTCTGCCTTAAGTTCTGCAAAAAGTAAAAAAAGGCCAATGCTGGTAGCTCCCGGACAGTCTTGCTCTGTAACACCTCCTGCTGCAGACCCTTCCCTACCTTCCCTTCTCCTTTGGGCAGATCTTTGAAGTGAGTGCGTGTGTGTGTGGGGGGGTCTCCCTGGCTTCCTGCCATCCCAGGAAAAATGGTCCTTGGGGGGGAGGGGGGGCGCTGGGGACCTGCCTCCGTGGCAACTGCATCAGATGCCTCCGGGGTCCAGACGTGCGTGAGCGCCCCGGACACCAGCTCTGAAGATCCCCCCGCAAAGAAGCTGAGAGAACTTACGTTGACATGTTGCTAGGTACGAAGTTACTGCGAGCAGCAACAAAATCCGTGTATCCACAAAGCTGAGCATGTCTAGTCGCTAGACATGCAGACTCCTTGTGTTGCAGAGCCCCCGGTCGGTGCTGAGATATTACCTATGGGACGCAGGCATAAACATACAGTGGTGGCGGATAACTCCGATCTGAGCCAAACCTGCTGCCGGGACGCTAACAGAATGACGCCCCGACCAGCCCTATTTATACGGCAGGGGGGTGCCGGGGCCGCCCCGCGGCCAATGGGTGCGCGGCCCGGCCGGTCACGTGTGCCTTATCTC
>NW_017729004.1:57649076-57649677 GCF_001723915.1 Gavialis gangeticus | reverse complement strand
CGGCGCGCGGGTGGCGGGCTGAGGGCCCCGAGGGCGCGCGCTGGGCGCGGCCCCCCTCCCCCCCCGGGGCTGGGAGCTGCGGGGGTCCCAGGTGAGGGTCTCTTGCTTGGGACGGAGCCGGCCGCGCTGCCCCGAGCTTGGGGCTGGAGCCGACGACGGCAGACAGGAGCGACCCTCTCATGTCACGTCCAGCCGGCCAGGGCGGCTCGGTGACACGCGGCACTGCTGCTCCTGCTGCTCGCCCCTCTGCGGGCAGTGCCTGTGAGAGGGGGGCTGAGGATGAGCCGCGCACCAGGAAAAGGCACCTCTTATTACACGTAGCCTGGCTAAGTCAGGCGCCCATTTAACCAAGCACATCCCAGCACCCGCCACCAGCCCGAGGAACACAACGTGACACCAACAGGACGACTCCCAATCCCTCTGGCCTGCCTAGAACAAGTATCTTAGGTAGCTCATGAGTTCTGGTAGCAGTTGAAACACAACCAAGATGCAGGAAGGAAGGGCTGGGTGGGACCTCGTGAGCTCATTTAGTCCCTTCCCCTGCTTAGGCAGCATCATTGTTGACTAAACCATCCCAGCTAAGTGTCTGTCCAACCCGCTC
>NW_017729004.1:57643201-57644076 GCF_001723915.1 Gavialis gangeticus | reverse complement strand
CCTTTAACTTCTTGGGCATCCGCATGTGGGGCCAGGCACAGCAGGGGACAGACACAGCCATCTCTCCACAGCAGATCCACCCTGACACCCCATCGCAGCAGCTGGTCCCCTGCACTATGCCTCACTTCCCTCTAGAGGGCACCTGCTGCCCGCAGCTGCCTGGACAAAGATGTACAACGCCCTAAAATTGCAAGGAGTGGGTGAGCTGTTGCTTCCCCCCCCACCCCCAACACAACAGTCTGCCTTAAGTTCTGCAAAAAGTAAAAAAAGGCCAATGCTGGTAGCTCCCGGACAGTCTTGCTCTGTAACACCTCCTGCTGCAGACCCTTCCCTACCTTCCCTTCTCCTTTGGGCAGATCTTTGAAGTGAGTGCGTGTGTGTGTGGGGGGGTCTCCCTGGCTTCCTGCCATCCCAGGAAAAATGGTCCTTGGGGGGGAGGGGGGGCGCTGGGGACCTGCCTCCGTGGCAACTGCATCAGATGCCTCCGGGGTCCAGACGTGCGTGAGCGCCCCGGACACCAGCTCTGAAGATCCCCCCGCAAAGAAGCTGAGAGAACTTACGTTGACATGTTGCTAGGTACGAAGTTACTGCGAGCAGCAACAAAATCCGTGTATCCACAAAGCTGAGCATGTCTAGTCGCTAGACATGCAGACTCCTTGTGTTGCAGAGCCCCCGGTCGGTGCTGAGATATTACCTATGGGACGCAGGCATAAACATACAGTGGTGGCGGATAACTCCGATCTGAGCCAAACCTGCTGCCGGGACGCTAACAGAATGACGCCCCGACCAGCCCTATTTATACGGCAGGGGGGTGCCGGGGCCGCCCCGCGGCCAATGGGTGCGCGGCCCGGCCGGTCACGTGTGCCTTATCTCTG
>NW_017729004.1:57641321-57642504 GCF_001723915.1 Gavialis gangeticus | reverse complement strand
AGAGGGGGGCTGAGGATGAGCCGCGCACCAGGAAAAGGCACCTCTTATTACACGTAGCCTGGCTAAGTCAGGCGCCCATTTAACCAAGCACATCCCAGCACCCGCCACCAGCCCGAGGAACACAACGTGACACCAACAGGACGACTCCCAATCCCTCTGGCCTGCCTAGAACAAGTATCTTAGGTAGCTCATGAGTTCTGGTAGCAGTTGAAACACAACCAAGATGCAGGAAGGAAGGGCTGGGTGGGACCTCGTGAGCTCATTTAGTCCCTTCCCCTGCTTAGGCAGCATCATTGTTGACTAAACCATCCCAGCTAAGTGTCTGTCCAACCCGCTCTTGACAGTTTTCAGGGATGGACAGTCCACAGCTTCTCTACGTAGCCTGTTCCAAGACTTATAACGCGTATCTCCAATGTGTATCTCATTCAGTTATTTTATATTTACAAGCTTCTTTTATTCCCACTGATATTGAGGTTAATCCAAAGTTGCTTTGCCGGCTTCAGAAAAGTTGAAAACTGTCTGAAAGGGGACATAAGAAGAAGCATTTTTCTTTAATTGTATCAAATCCACTCCACTGAGATCCAAGGATTAATATATGAGGGCCTAGCACTCAGAAGGAATAGTACTTTACTTACAGAGTTGTTCCACTGAAATTTATCATCTGACCTTCTCTCTGTTAAAAAAAGCCCTTAAATTGCTTCAGTGGGAATGTAAATTACTATATAACAGAGGTGGTTGGCATCTTTTCAGATAAAGTAATATTCCAATCCATCTGAGTTACTTCGTATGTAAGTGGCCTATCTAGTTAAGAGAGGTAGTTAGCTGTATTAGTCTGAAGTCCCGCAGACAGTAGGGCAGAGATGCACTTTACAGACTAAATCAGAGATGCAGAAGCTTTCTCACTTCATCAGATGCTGTGAAAGGACATGCAAAGAGCAAGCTATCAAATAGCATCCGACAAAGTGAGCTCAAAAGCTTGCACTATATGTCTCTGATTTTAGTTAGCCTCTAAGATCATTTATACATGTACTTTTTTGTCCTGCGATACACCAGCGATCCGCTGCTTCGGAGCAGACTCAATTAATCGAGTCTGCTCCGCATGAGAGCTGAGGTGAACTGTGCTGTGCTGCGTGCAGTTGTGTAAGCGGCAAAATGCCCAGCACGCAGAAAATGGCAGCGGTGT
>NW_017729004.1:57621713-57631141 GCF_001723915.1 Gavialis gangeticus | reverse complement strand
CTCTTGACAGTTTTCAGGGATGGACAGTCCACAGCTTCTCTACGTAGCCTGTTCCAAGACTTATAACGCGTATCTCCAATGTGTATCTCATTCAGTTATTTTATATTTACAAGCTTCTTTTATTCCCACTGATATTGAGGTTAATCCAAAGTTGCTTTGCCGGCTTCAGAAAAGTTGAAAACTGTCTGAAAGGGGACATAAGAAGAAGCATTTTTCTTTAATTGTATCAAATCCACTCCACTGAGATCCAAGGATTAATATATGAGGGCCTAGCACTCAGAAGGAATAGTACTTTACTTACAGAGTTGTTCCACTGAAATTTATCATCTGACCTTCTCTCTGTTAAAAAAAGCCCTTAAATTGCTTCAGTGGGAATGTAAATTACTATATAACAGAGGTGGTTGGCATCTTTTCAGATAAAGTAATATTCCAATCCATCTGAGTTACTTCGTATGTAAGTGGCCTATCTAGTTAAGAGAGGTAGTTAGCTGTATTAGTCTGAAGTCCCGCAGACAGTAGGGCAGAGATGCACTTTACAGACTAAATCAGAGATGCAGAAGCTTTCTCACTTCATCAGATGCTGTGAAAGGACATGCAAAGAGCAAGCTATCAAATAGCATCCGACAAAGTGAGCTCAAAAGCTTGCACTATATGTCTCTGATTTTAGTTAGCCTCTAAGATCATTTATACATGTACTTTTTTGTCCTGCGATACACCAGCGATCCGCTGCTTCGGAGCAGACTCAATTAATCGAGTCTGCTCCGCATGAGAGCTGAGGTGAACTGTGCTGTGCTGCGTGCAGTTGTGTAAGCGGCAAAATGCCCAGCACGCAGAAAATGGCAGCGGTGTGCTTTTGAACTAAAGTACCTCTGATGTGTTTTAGTTCAAAAGTGCACCACCGCCGTTTTCTCAGAACATTTTGCTGCTTATACAACTGACAGCATCGCAGTGCCAGGCCTTTTCAAAGTGCCCGGTGCTTCAGCACTTACATATGTAAAAATACCCGAGGGGTCTACCTACCCTGGATACAAAAGACAGGGAAGCGAAGGAGGGAGGGGAGATGGGGAATGAGGGGCACAGCTGGGAGAGGCAAATGAATGATAAACCTGCAGGGACAAAAGGGTCACAAAAACTAATCCAGGTTAATGGAATCTGTAGTCCCTGTCTAGACCATACATAACATAATGCAGTTGGTGGATGATTTCTTGTTTTGCCATTTCAGGTTATTTTTTAAAGTTTTGTTTTCTAAGAACAGCTACCCTGAGGTCAGCGATGGAGTGCCCAAGCAGATGAAAGTGTTTTGCCACCGGCTCGTGTGTGTTTCATTTTTACATGCTGGGATTGCCCCCTCTCTCCAATGTATACAGCAGAGGGACACTATAAGCAGGAGATAGTGTATATGCCGTTGGTAGAAGTACAGGTGAATGAACCTTTGATGATGTAATCCATGTTATTTGGTCTCGTGATGACATGGTCTATATTGATGAAAAGGCACAGCTTGTATTTGGATCCGTTGCACGGCCCGGTGCCTTACTGAGAATAGGAGATATGTAGCTTGTTGCTGGAGAGAGGCTGTCTCGACCCCAAGACAGGTCTGTCCCTGTAAAAGGGTAAGAGGGGGCAGCTAGCCCTGTTGAATAATTGCAACTATGGGGAAACTGCTGAGGGAAGTGACTCACTGGGAGTTTAACAACCCTAGAGAGGAGGGCAGAGAGGGTCTGTGAAGGAAAAGTTCGGAGAGAAGGAGCCAGTTGTGAATAAAACAACTTGCTACAGTGATAGGCCAGAGGCTGCTGTGTGGGAGCCATAGCCAAAGTGGTTCCTCTCTGAGGGCCTGTGATAGAGCATCTGGGTTTGATTTTTGGTTTGCTTATTTGTCTATTGGTTTAAAGTACTGTGTGAGCTGGGAGGAGTGGCTTAAGAGCTTCTATGGGAGGAAACCCACCTGCTGGAGTCAGCAGGCTAAACAACCCACTTACAGTCATAGTTTCATAGACGTTAGGGGTGGAAGGGACCTTAGAGATCATCAGGTCCAGTTCCCCTGCACTTAGGCAGGGAAAGACTGTTGGGGTAAGATCCCATCAAGACACCTTTTGAAGTTCACTAGGGTGGATGACTGTACCGCCTCTGGGGAAGCCTGTTCCAAACCGTCGGCACTTGACTTGTAAAGAAGTTTTTCCTTATGTGCAGTCTGACGCGATCTTCAATCAGTTTGTACTCATTGTTTCTTGTCCTCCCCTGGGGGGCCTTGGTGAACAGATACTGCAGGGGAGGACAAGAAACAATGGGCACATTGAGTTAAGTGAGCATATTCAAGACAGGGTGTCCCTGACTCATTAATGAGGTCCCACACTGGTGGGGGGCCTGGCTACATAGAGTTCCTTGCAAGATAGGGGCCAAAAGGGTGCATTCAGCATCTGCTAGCATCTTGTGACAAAAGAACAGCAGAATCTGCACTTTTACTTTCCACGATAAAATTAAACAAACATCACTCCATTCTTACTGCCTAAATTATTGGCTGATTTGCACCGAGGTCTTCTTAATGGAGAGAGGAGTCACTTCTCTCCGCAAATATTCCACATTTGCCAGCCCTCATTCTAGTGATGAGCTTTTTATCTCCCTGCTAATAGATCTGGGGTAGTCATGGACATAGCCAAGACTCTGTCTCCACAAAAGAGCTGTGTAGTAAGCAGAGTGAGAACTCCCAGGGGGCCAGGTAAAAGTGTTTCTGCAGTGCTCCAGTCTTAACTACACAGGAACGGGAGATGGAGAAGTGAGGGAGGAACTATTTTGATTAGCTGTCCTTCATTCAGAGGACAGGGAAATAGGGAAGTAATAACGATCATTTTAATATGATAATTCCAAGAAATTATCTTATGTAAACATGCTGTAGTCAGCAATGCCCTTGGCACAATTTAGACTGAAACTGGTTATAGTAAAATATATCTCCTGGCAAGTTTGCTACCAAGGAGAGCTTAGAAAGTGATGGGATTCCAGAGGAAGTCAAAAGATTTGTTTCTTATACATTTATGTAAAATATCTATTGAAGTCCTCTGTAAATGGTTGGAGATACAGAACTCTTTGGAACAAATTCATATGGGCCAAAAATCTTAAGCCAATTCTGGGACTATTACTGAATTTTTATTGCAATTTAAAGTAGTCATCCAGTCTATAGTTTAACCCAGGATGGCAAGTAATTCATGACTACAAAATAAAGAGTGATTAATATGCCCAGTGGAAATAATCTACTTCTTTTAAATTACCACTACCCTCTGCCCATAGAGGCAGCTATTAGTACCCAACTTTATTGGAACCTAGGTCACCTCACTGAAGTGGGAGGGCCTTAGGTCTCCTGCCTAGGTTGAGCTATTTGAGGATGTGTAGGTTGAGGTGTTTGAGCCAAAACTTTTTGGAGGAGGGCAGGTCAGCCTTAGTATTCATTCCAGATGGAGTACTCAGTACAAAACATGGCTGTTAGTCTGTTTATTGAGCTGGCTGGGATGGCTGGCAGTTAGCAGCTTCATTAATCAGTAATGGATTTAATATCAGGGTATCAGAAAGGATATCATTCATGCCACTTATTGTGGGTTGGGGGAAATAGATAGAAAGTCATGGTCAGTTGGTGTTCCAGAAGGCCACAGCGTTTCTTTGTCCTTGTTCTTCTTTACCTATTCTGGGAGACTAGGGAGAGGCTGTAATCATCCCTATATCTTATATGGGGCATAAAAAATGGAGGAAGACATGGCACCCTTCTTTCTCATGGTATATGTGCAGGGACATAGTCATATTCTTTATGAATACTGCATATTTCTCAAGAGGAAAACTTGGTCAAATGTATCGCTGGTGTAATGTTAGTAGAGTTATCCAAAGATGAATTTAACCTATTACATGATTATGAGCTCTTTACTTGCATCTCCTATAAAAGAGCTGTATTTCAGGTTTCCTACATAATGCTCTGTAATTTACCTTGTTATTTAATTTCTGCCATTCTTCCAGTCCTCCAGCTTTGCAAAAGCGAAGATATTTTCAAAAGCATGGCTTATGAGGAAAGGCTCAAAAAACTAGGGTTATTTAGTTTGGAGAAGAGAAAATGGAAGGTGCATTTGATAACAGTCTTCAAATACCTGATGGTGATTACAAAGAG
Organism: Gavialis gangeticus; assembly: GCF_001723915.1. Lineage (NCBI taxonomy): Eukaryota > Metazoa > Chordata > Crocodylia > Gavialidae > Gavialis > Gavialis gangeticus. Next base: position 57,626,997 of record NW_017729004.1, on the reverse strand, counting down.
AATGGTGACAGTTTTCTTTGTCCCTGAAAAGACAAGAGTAAGACCAATGGCTTCAATCTACAGCAGAGGAGGTTTAGGTTGGAGACTGCAAGGAACTTTCTTACTATAGCGGTGATTAAGTATCAGGCTATTTAAGGAACAGGCTGGAATGGTTTAGTTAGGGATGCTCCTGTCTTGAGCAGAGGCATGGATTATATGAGCTCATGAGGTCCCTTTCAGCCCTACTTTCCTATGATCCTATGATCTTGTTATGAAGAGGAGGGCATCTCCCTTTACTAGTTTCAGGATGAAGTGAGATGATAACTTATTAATTGTGGAGTAAATACAACAGGTACAAAATGCAAGATATTACTTTGTGTAAAATTTTTAAAATTGTCAAGATGACTTAGGAATTTAATGTTGAGCCTCGAATGTGTAAATTACTTTTTAAAATTTGAAAATTTTACTTGACCTTGCAGGAACTTAGTTTCTTACTAAGTTAAATTCATTTAAATTTGCTCAGATCCAGAAAACTGATTCATTATCATTACCTTTGACATGTGCAGTGCACAACATGACTTTACCTGCACTCCTGGTTATGCTAGGCTGCAAATGTGCATGACAAACACTACCTAACTATAAAGGAGCAAAATCCTAGGCAAGTTGCTCACTTGATGACACACAGATGATTCTCTTTGTAGTCAGTTATGTGCTCTTTGTTGCTACTAGAAATTATTGTGTATATTTGCAAAGAGTATTTTATACAAATAAATGCATTGTTTTAATAACGTAGAAAAAAGCATCAATTTTACCTTTAGAAATGACTAATTAGTTATTTACCAGTAATCGGCAGTTGTTTCCTACCATGCAGCCAATTATTTAGGTTGCTAATTTGAAAGTTTGACTGTCCCCAGAATTTAGCTGGTATTATTGGATTAATGTTTACATTGTACCATGTTTCAGCGGGATTGGAAATGTCTAATTATAACATGTTTTATTCCTTTCTGAATTAACACATTGTATATGGGCACCTCCAAAACCAACCACATCAAGACGCAATATGAAGAACTGTATGGTAACACTGTCTAAGAAAACAGGGATTCCTACTTTGTTTGCTTGGTCTCATTTTTTTTATATTTTGCATTTCTTACTGTTTGGCCCAATTTCATTAAATTTAATCTGTGAAGAATTTTAAAGATTTTGAGCCGGGGCACCCTAATTTGACTGCTATTTACCATTTGCATTTTCATTCTGGATGAGATGCACTGGGTTTTTACATTACTTCAATAAATGTTTTTAATATAGAGTTCCTTTCAGATCTGTCTTCTCCCAAATAGTTTTGAAAAAAAATCTGTAGAAGTTCCTCTCAACCACTTTAGGCAACATATCCAACAGGTCCTTTAAAAGAACAGAGCTGCTATAGCTGTCATCTTAAGGCTCTTGTTCCTATAATACCATGGGCTGTTGGATTGTAAAAATAAATTATAAATAAAAATAGGGCCTGCTTTTTTGTTCTTTACAGGAGCACCTACCCATTGCCGCTTCTGGTAAGAACAATTTATAAGCAGTGGATTAAGCAGGAGCTGCAGCCAGAAAACCCAGGGAGGAGTGCTCTTTTATGGATAAGTGGGCAAGACTAGTGGAGGACACGCCATGATTACACCAAAGACAGGACAAGATCTTAGTTTGTAAGAGCTGCGCTACTACAAATGTGATTTCTGGTCAATCTAGTCAAATGGGACCGAAGTTCTAGCACAACATTCAGGCTCCTGCATGGTTGTAGCTGTTACTTGGTGTATATAGTCTTTCCTGTAATCCCTTAAATGTTCCATATTGGAGAGGGTCTAAAACATTTTCTGGAATGTCAGTAAAACTCCAGGTTCAGTCCAAGTTCGAAGTGAAATTTTGGGTAGGCTCTTATTTTATCCAAATCATTTCAACATTTCTTAGCTAAACTGATCAATCCTTGAGCACTGTTTTTAGGATTGCCATCAGCCCTGTCTCTCTCTTCATTCAGTCCTTCAATTTTGGCATTTGTAGAACGTAAATAAAAGACACATTTAACTGCTTACATTTTTATAAGGACATTTTAAAAATTTACTTTCCTAAAAGCAAAATGTAAAATATATTTTTGAGTCTTTTGTACTTCACATTTAGTCCATTTGTTACAGGAGATTTTGGAAAGTTTTCAAGGTTGGTCTGATTGCTGATTTAAGTAACTGAAGCCCAGTGACTTTGAGGTAGCATAAATCAGGTCAATGTACAATTCTTTTGAAAATCACACTTATTTATCTATTTCTTAGAATTTTAGTTACTTTTCTGTCTACTTTTATTATCTCATCATTTCTGTGGGTCCATTGTGTTTACTAAAATGACAAATTTTATGTTAAAAAATCATCATCAATGGTAAAAGAAAAGAGGATATAAAAACTGAGAAGGTATTTTAAACAAATCATGAATCTGAATAAATTGCAATAAAAACAACATACAATGGCAGGATATTCAGGGTAATATGAGACCAACAGTTATCACACAGATGAAATTGATCCTTTATATTACTTAGGTTAGCAATAGGTGTTTTTAATACTTTATCCTTTTTTTACTGTAGCTTTATGTAAGTCTTTTTGTGAAGAAAACAAGGTAGAATCCTACATTTTGCAAGCAATCCTGATGAGCGTGCCCTTTCATCAGGATGATGTACTTCACTGCTGCTAAATCTCTTCCCAAAGTGCAATATTTTGTTCAGTTTGTTTTTTTAAAAAAATGCAGCTCTCTTAGGCTCTAGCTCATAGATACCATACATTGTAGGGCAACTCAAGCCTTCCAAAGTGAGAGTTGGCATTTTACACCAGACCTATTACAGGTATGTAGATGTGATGCAAGGATGATGAAATGGGGCCTCACTGCTATTCTTAGCTTACATTTACTTACGAAAAGACAGCACAGAGAGAAGGTTGTATCTTTTTTGCACAGATCAGTATACAGTACTGTTCTGTGATGAAAACCAGTCCCTCGAATGAAACCAGTGGGTTCTATGTTTTTTTCTCTTTTACTGATGTCAGTATTGAGCTTGACCATTTTCTAAATAAAGCTTTCCTCTGATACATTGCAGGCTCATTCTGAGATCTGAAGGACAAGTTCATTTCCCACCTTCTCTGTATCATAATTGTCAATGACAATTCTAAGTCAAAATTTGCCTGAAAATTGTAGTTCAACAAGCCAACTGGAAGCTAATGGACTTGACAGGCACACCTGAGTGATGACAACTGGTTGCAGAGGTATAATCAAGGACAACACTGTGTTGGTAAAACCTTTATTACTAGTGGGTGATACATGGGATAAAGAAAGTTAGTTTGATTGTCTGAGCCTAGACTGAATTTACAGAGCTGATGCTTTGGAAAAAAACCCTTTTTACTTGTGAACTGAGAAAATTTTACCTGATACAGAGGGTAAGATTCAGGGCAGAAGCACATATAAGCAAATGTGCCACATGGATACTTGCTCACAAATTTCCCCTTTTGAGTATAGACCACAGTGTTTTTTTCTAACTAAATTTTCTACCTATGAGTCACAGAGCATGGAATGGATGAATTTCAGAGCATTAGAGTGGGTTTTGTGAAGCTGCTGGCTTCTTATGTATATAGGTCCTGATCCTACAACTGTGAGGGAGCTTGTGTGCTCAGGGAGTTTCTCCAGAGATCGTAGGAATCCTTACAGGGTTTGACTATGTAGATCTAGTTGCAGGAGACCAAAAAATTCATGTCCTTCCTCAGAAGCTGTGGAACTGGGCAACTGCTTTTCAAGAGTGGGAAACTATAAGGCTGTACAGATGCTGGACAGAATCTGCATCTTTGTGCAGAACATATGATCACAACATTCTGCATACTGTGCAGGGTCAGGGTCTGCAGAGAGTGACAGTACACAGCGTGTTTCTGAACACCAAGAACACTTTGCTTCATTAAAGTATTCATACTTAGATACAAAGCTTAACATGACTCAGAAAACTTCTACAGAATATAAAACTGAATAACCTAACCAAGAGGGAAAGTATTTCCAGAAGACAAACAAACCAGACTATTAGTGAGGTATTAAGATATTTAACAAATCAGTGTTTTTTGGAGAAAGCTTGAATTGACCAGCTTTGTGCTTTTGCATTAGGATGTTGCTATAACATAGAAATAGATGTCACCAACTGAACTGGATCAGCTGTGTTGGGATCTGTCCCAACACAGCTGATCCACTTCATTGACTGAAATGCATGTTGCCTATTGACTTGCCCATCAATACTACAGGACAACAGGTGACGTGTTCTCCCGGGGCTTGAGAGGCTGGGTCCTGTGCACACTAGGAATTACTGCACAGTATTGGGCCCCTCAACCTCTGGGAGCACCTGACTGGCGTTTCCTACTTACAGAGATGTAGCCTGGGGATCTCTGGTGCATGTCTGGGTAAGCAGGAAAGTCACAGTTCCTCTGCTTACCAAGATGCACCCTGAGTAGGCACTCCCAGGGCTTGTGGAGCCCAATCCTGCACAGGAATTCCTGGGTGCACAGGATTGGGTTCCTCAAGCCCCCAGAGGTGTCTAGAGAGTGCAGGCAGCTCCAGCCTGCTGGTGCTCTCATGCTATAAAATAAACAGTCACCCACTATTAAACAGCAGCAAAAATTGATACATACCAGGTTTGTCATGGTCACAAACTTTGGGCTTTTATGGCATGACAAAGGGGGCATGGACATTTGTCAGCTTAACCTTTGTGCTGCCATTAAAATGTTTATGGCAGCACAAAGACAGCAAAAGTTGATGTCTGTTTCCACCCACTGATATAAATCTCAGGCCAACAATACTACTTTCTGCTTAAGCACATGGTAGCAAATAAAGTTTTTCATAACACTGATCAAAGAATTCTCTTGTAGCCACCTACAGTCCCCGGCATGAACACCTTGTACACATTGTTAATGACCTCCAACCCTTCTTGGACAATGATAACTATCTCCAGGGAGCCATGGGGGACAAGCCTGTACTGTGTAAATCATTCTCCCAACCTCAAACAATATATCTCCAGCAACAGACTATGTAAGTCCTATTCTCACCAAGCCACCAGCTCTAGAGTCAGGTGGCAACTGTGTCCCTTAACAACACAGATCACACCATCACTTGCAGCCTAGAGCGATGGAGCAGGTGCCATGTGCAGCACAGCCTCAGAATGGCCATGTGCCATGCTGCCGCTCCAGGGCTACGTTGTATGCAACAACTGCTTTAGGACTCTGGGACCACACTGTACATGGTGCCCACTCCAGCCCACATC
>NW_017729004.1:57612575-57616713 GCF_001723915.1 Gavialis gangeticus | reverse complement strand
GTATGCAACAACTGCTTTAGGACTCTGGGACCACACTGTACATGGTGCCCACTCCAGCCCAAATCCAGAAGCAGCAGAGTGGCTGTCATGTACAGCACGGTCCCAGAGTAGCTGCCACATGCAGCACAGCTCTACAGTGGCTGGAACAAGACTCCAGCCACTCAAGGACACAAACTGGGTCTGGCACTTGGGGCCAGTCTGTGGACCTGTCCCACACCACTCATCCAGCCCACTTATCCCTTTTGGTCTCTTCAACTGACCTTTACCTTTCAGCAGTGCCTCTTCCTTTCCTCCCTCTTTCCCTATATATCCTTTGTATATAAATTATTTTATTTATTTATATCAAGTATCTCTGCTATCTGCAAGTTCGTTCATAGCATCTGATCTCAGGCTGTTGCCTGTAAAAGCTTATGCCTCTCTGAACCATATAGTCTCTAAGGTGCCACCTTGTCTGCGTTCCAACTCACTGAAGTGTATAGTTTGGCTTTTTAGTTTAAAAACTAAGAAAAGAACTGTCAGAACAGGGAGCAATTACTAATGTGGGGAGAAAAGAACAAAAACAACTTTCTGAACCTACTTCCAGTGAAGTCATTGGGAAAATCACCATTCACTGCAGTGGGAGCAGTATTTAGCCCTTTGTCCATATTCAGAGATCTTGTTTCTGAGAAGCTCTTGCTTCCTGCAGATGGTTTTTAAGTGAGCTTAAACTGATTTTGGTTCTTGATTCAGTTCTTTTTTCTAAAAAAGATTTAGCAGGAGCTTTGTGCACTGTAAATAACATAGACAAAGATTTATTAAGTGTGTGTGTGTGTGTGTGTGTGTGTATGCACACGTATGTGTGCACTCTCTCAGTGGTGTGACTGCTAAGAAACCTGAACAAAATACTTCATGAACATCCAATGGACTTGATTTCCCTTTTGCTGCTTTTATACTGATGTAACTCCACTGATGTCAAAGGAGTTATGCCAGTTTAACACTGGAATGACCAGCCCAGTGCAGTTACTGATAGACAAAAGTACAAGGAAAGAGTATCAGAATCTCAGAATCTGGCCTAGTATTTTTTTGGGGGGGAGGTATATAAATCTACCAGATACCTAGTGAACTCCATTCACAAAAGAGTAACAGCACTCTGTTTATTCCTGGGGGAGGAATTTTGGCATAGTAAGGGTGCTTGCCTGGACAGAAGATGTCCTGTGTGACCTTGAGCAAGGCACATATTGTCCCTGTGTGGGACCCATAGAGGAAGTGTTCCTGTTGCCAGCTCCACCAAGCCACTTGTAGCCTGCAGTCTCTCTAAGAACATTACCTTGTTATGATGCAAACGAAGTGTAAGAATGTATTTCAGACAGAAAAGCACACTTTTTCCCTTCAATTGCCTCACTTAAATATAACTGAATTTCTCAGAAAAAATCACCTATGATGAACAGAGGTTAAGAACAGAAGGTTTCAGCTCAAGAGGCATTTTTCCCTTCCTAGTGAATTATAAACATCTGAACTTTGAGGGTAAAAATATAAAAGTGAAGTTAGCTTTAATTGTGCACTGTTTTACATTTGACTCCTCATATACAATCATAATACTATTCAGTATTTGCTTCCAAAATTTTGGAGGAATTCTGAAATACCAGAAAATTCTGTGATAATATTTCTACTCAAATTAGATTTTGAACTATATATCTATATCAATCTATATATCTATATCTATATTTATTTAGGCCTACACTGCTTTGGCATTATGTCCTAGTGTGCCAGGCATAAAAGCTAAAAAGAGTGCATAATAGTTTTTTGAGAAAAAGTAAAATGCAAAGAGATGCAAAGTAAAGAGATGTGCTGAGAAGGCCCAGGTGTCACCTGGCACTCCCTAAGACGTAACTCTCAGCTATAAGCTGAATTCCCACAGGTGGTGCGAGCTGAGAACTATAATAATTCGAGAAAGATCATTCACCTTTTCCCCATTTTTTAATTTCAATTTTTCAAGTCAGTGCTGTCATTCAGCTGCACTAGTATGCAGCACAGGAAGTGCTTGAAGCAACAGGGTAGGGCCAGGGCATCAAAGGCAAGTTTCTGTCATACTTCTGTTTCTAGATGTGAGGTCTGACATATCAAAACTGAGGCTAGTTTAAATTGTTTTGGCTTGGAATGGTTTTCCAGGGGCTTAGGCAAAACTGCTTAGACAAAACTGCTGGCCACACTGATTCTGTGCTTCATGTTTAGGGCAATTTTAGGTCTCCTTTGTGTTGCAGTATCAAAACTAGAACAAGGCTGCACTGGGATCTAGTCCTGTAGGGGAGGTGACATATTAGGTGTTGTAATATGCCAACTCTGGGAATACTTGCACAAATTGTTTGTTTATTTTGCTTTCCTTAGTCACCACCAAAAGCACAGTTAACTTTGGTGAAGTATTGACCTAGACCTAGTTCAGAGGCCTGATTCTGCAATCTATATTCACAATAATAAAGGTTGCTGGTTTGGGTTTAAACTGTGTTAATCAGCTAATACTTGCATTGTAAAAGCAACCACATTGCAGTAACCTTCAGGGATCTAGTCTTTACAACTTCTATCACTCTGCTTGTTCCAAAAAGGAGGTCCCACCCATAAAAAGCTCATCCTTCAGAAACAACAATGTAGCTGTTTCTGTTCTTTCCTCCCTGAAGTTAATGGGAAATTAGGACTTTGAGTGATGCAGCCAACAAGAGGTGAACTCCTGTTTGTATGTATTATGATGATGCGCAACTTAAAATAAATGAATATGCTGGCTGCAAATGAAACTTGACTCCCTCCTTTGACCCTTTCCATGAAAATGGAGTGAAGCCAAATGTAGTAGGCCTTCCTCTCTTGACAGCTGCTATATAGTTTAAGAGGTAGTTAGTAATATTTTAATTTTGTATTTGTCTTTAAACATTAGTTTATAAAATTAATCTTAGAATTTAAGGGTTTTTTCAGATTATGGTTTAAAGCTATTAATTTTGCACTCAATAGAGAATGAGAGACAGTCACATTTTTCTTTGCTTTTTTTAAAGTGGTAACAGAATGGTGGCCACAGTTTTGCACACTTAGACTAGTAAAACATGTATCTGCGCAGCATCAGGGACTTGTGCAAGAATATGCTTTTGTGAATGGGCAAGACCAATTGGTATACTCATATTAGGCAAGCTCACAGCAAAAATATGGGGTTAATTTTTCTATAAACTTTAGTAACTCAGGCCATATCTGATACACAACCTTTGTGAACTCCATTTACAATATGCAAACACATGATGCTCAGAATATCAGAAGAGTCTGAGTTGCAGTGAAGAGAAAAGTGAACCGAGCAGGGCATGCGTGTCTTAGCTTGCAAGGGAGTTTACTCTTTAGTTTGCTTTGAGTAAATTACATTTTCCACAGCTGCTTCCAAATCCATAACTTACACTGGAAAGCACTTGATGTTGTCACATTCCAGATGATTTTTAGACTGTGTTGGCCCAGCTGAACTTTTATTGGCTAAGTTTCCAGACTCTCATATTTCTCAGCTCCTTTCAAGTTGTTGGAAGCAAAAGCCAGACTGCTACCCTCATTGCAAGCAAGAATCCTAGATATACTTGAAGCACACCAGCGTGCAGTCTGTTTTGTGTGCAGTAAAATGAGTTTGAGATGAAAGGAAAGATGTCTTTTTATGTTTATGCAACTCCAAGTATTGAGATTAGATTTGCATACTGAATTTTGCCAGGCTATATGTAGCACCCTTGGAGTAAAATGATAGCAATGAAGTTGGTTCCCTTTGAAATTAATGGGACAACTCTTATTGTCTCTAGGGAAAAGTGGATCAGCTCCTAACTGAACAATCTGATGGGCTAGCAGCAGTGGTCTCTTTTAGAATATGCAACATACATGCAGCACAGTCAGTATACTCTTTTTAAAGAAATGTACAGTGAGCATTTCAAAGATTTCATAGATTTCATTAGGGCTGGAAGGGACCTCGGAAGATCTTCAAGTCCAGCCCCCTGCCCCAGGGGCAGGAAGTTAGCAAGGGTCATTGGATCCCAGCAAGATAAACATCCAAATGTCTCTTGAAGGCGTTCAAAGTAGGTGCTTGAACAACCTCCGGCGGCGGTCTATTCCAGACCTTGGGAGCTCGGACAGTAAAGAAGTTCTTTCTCATGTC
>NW_017729004.1:57608393-57612452 GCF_001723915.1 Gavialis gangeticus | reverse complement strand
CCAGGATCGCTCCCTTGAGGAGCAACCACTCATCCTGAATTCCCCTCCCCTTTGGGTCATGGTCCCTTAGGGCCTCACTGACAAGCCGCCTGAGCTTGTCAAAGTTGACTTTCCTGAAGTCGAGGACTTCTGTATTGCTGACTGACTTGCCAGCTTTATGACGGATAGTGAAGGTGATCAGCTCATGGTCACTGCCACCCAGCTTCCCTTCGATCGTTACGTCGCTGATTAGGTCATCCCCCATTGCCAGTACTAGGTCGAGCAGTACTTTACCTCTCGTCAGCCCGTAGACTTCTTGAGTCAGATAGAACTCATCCATGCACAAAGCAAAGCTTTGCGACCATTTGGATTTGGCTGAGCGCTCTTCCCATGAGATGTCTGGGTAGTTCAAGTCTCCCATAACAACCATGCACCAGAAGTGTGCAGCTTCACTCAATTCCATGGTGAACCCCTGGTCAAGCTCTTGATCCTGGGTAGGAGGTCTGTAGTAGACTCCCACCATTGTGTCCCCTGTGCCGTGTTCCCCACGGATTTTAAGCCAGAGGGTCTCCAGTCATCCACCCTGGGTGCCAATGTCACCTTGCAGGGATGCATAGCTTTCCTTGACATAGAGAACTACACCCCCACCCCTTTTGTCCACTCCATCTCTCCTATTGAGGGTATAGCTGTCTATACCTGTGGCCCAGTCATGGGTGGAGTCCAACCAGGTCTCCGTTAACTCTATGACATCGTAATTATTTGTGTTAAGCAGGAGGACAAGTTCCTCCTGGTTATTCCCCAAGCTCCTGGCATTTGTGTACAGGCACACAAGTGCCCCTTTGGGAATCCATGCCTTGCTTACAGATTGTTTCAGGGCTGGGCAGGGGTGGGGTCCCTTAAGTGCCTTGACCTGCTGGCTTTGCAAGGGTTGTTCAGCAGGCCAGCAGTGGTGGTAGTTCCCCCATCCCCCAGTGGGCTTAGTTTAAAGCCCGGTGGAGCAGGTCAGCCAGTCTGACTGAGAAGAGCCTCCTGCCCAGCGGAGAGAGGTAGAGGCCGTCCCTTCCCAGCAGCTCACTGCCGAGCATTCTTACTGCCTAACATGGATTTCACTCACAGAACACAGGACATCTATAGACATGTGTCAAGGTTGCTCTAGTGTACTGTAATTACAGCACATCAAAGCAGACTCGATTAATTACTGTGCTCCAGCAGATTCCAGTGGCACATGTATCAGGATCCCCATACTGAAAAATGGCAGCAGGGGTACTTTAACTACAGCATGTGCCCCCACCACCATTTTCAGTACAGAGATGCTAATACATGTGATGCTCTGGGTACTTTAATTAGAGTAGCTCTCAGAGCCACTCTAATTAAAGTGACCTCCCTTCCCACCCCCCCAGCCTCCTGGAGCACATGTATAAACACACATAATGAATAAAACAGAGATGGAAAAGTAGCTCCTCTGCTGAGTCACCCACTCTTACATTACTAGTTGGTTTTTCACAAAAAGATTATTGACAGGACACATTTTAACCTAGATACTGGGTGGTAACAAGGGATTAATTTGCTCACAGAGAGGTTCTTCAGTTTTGAGGTTGGGCTGGTGAGTCATCTAATAAATGGTATAAAGTTTCATCCTCTCATCCCTTGTTGAAGGAATATGTACATGATCAGCTGAACTGTGTAGGAAATTTAAAAAAAGAAGCTAATTTTCATCTTTATGGCGTGAATGACATATAGTTGTTTGTATTGGCAGATGGGTATTTGCTTGATATTTTCAGATGTCTAAAACATCAAACTTCCTTCTTTATGGTAAGAAATATATTATATACTTTGGAGGGAGCATACACATTCATAGATAGGTGACTAATTAGCACAGAAGGGCTGATATCATCATTTTCTAAGTAGATAGACTATTGAGAATTAGAAACACATAATTCTTCCTCCTGCTAATATTGAGAATTTAAGAGTAGGGTAAGGATGTTAAAAATTGGAGGTACTAAACCCTGTAGAAGTAAAATTGCAGTCAGCATAGGTTGTCTTCTATAAAATATGTTGCTTCAGTTGTTTATAAAACTTCCTGAAAGGCATAGTAGTTAAAATATTTGGCCTGAATGTTCTGTTGCACACTTTCCATGCCCTGGTGTAGAGGGAAGGCAGTGAGAAATGTATGACCAGACTGCAGAAATTTCCCCTATTCAGAGCTGCAACTAAAACACAGAGCAGCACTGCTCCACATCTAAATTCCTTGGTACAGCTGTAGAAATTAAGGCTGGAAAAGATCTATTGCATTCTTCTTCTTCCACAAGCTTGAATTTCTAATGGACTTAGATGGGAGTCATCCAACCACAGCTAATGGAGTGAAGAAATTACAGAGGTCTGCATGTGAACATTTCCTCTGTTTTCAGGCTCTTACATGGAAGAGAAACATAGTTTGTCAGTTCAACACAGGTACTAACTGGGTGTGTCTACACATGCGGTTACTTCGCAGCAATAAACTCTGGCACAGTTCAGAGTTTATTGCTCCTGGGCACTGGAGTATTGCTCTTGGGCACTGTGTTTATACATGTACCTGGAACCACAGCATGATGAGTTGGGTTGGAGTAGCCCTGGCAGGCTGGGATCTGGGGGTTCAGCCTGCCAGCCCAGGGGTGCTTTGACCCAGCTCCATATGCTGACGAGGGGCTGGCTGGGACACAAGGGTGATCAGTGAGGGGCTAGCCAGGAGACAGCTCCCTAACTGAAATATCCCTGAGCCCTAGCCAGCTGGGTCAGTGTCTACACATGCGTTATTGCACATTAAAACTCTACAGCAGGTTATTTGCAAGTACTATCCTGCTGCAGAGTTTATTAGTTTCCTATGGCCTAATACGGCTGCACATGTAGATGCCAAGATGTTTACTGTGGCGCTAATTAAGCAACTCCGTGGTAAACATTATGTGTAAACATGCCACTTAGTACTAATTTGCTAAGAAGAAAGACCTTCTGAATTAGAAGTCCTGTGAACAAATGGGGAGAGTATGTGCAAAGAATTAAGTTAAAAAACAGCTTGATATTGTTCCTTGATTGTGCTTCCTCAGATCAGAATGTTTGATTAATATTTTTGAATAAAAAAATCCTGACTGCAAGAAAGACAAAATATCTTCAGAAATTCAGGAGGAGAAAAAAGTTCAGGTCAGCCACAAACATTCCTGCTTCCAAGCTTGAAAAGACATTTTAAAATGTTTGAGGTACAAATAGATGATCTCATAGAGGACCCAATATGGATTATGAGCCCTTTATTATCCCTTAAGGCTCAGACTTTGGTGTAGGCCAGCTACTGGACATATCCCTAAAGGTGGAGGAAGAACCTTGTTTGTTTCCCTAGTCTGTGCAATGGCAATAAAGATGACATCTACTCCTTAAGGCGAAACAGCATACTTTTCTTTTGGAACTCAGGGTCACAGACTAATGAAGCTACACTACACCTAAACCAACCAGTTCTTCACCACAATCAAATTTACACCATAGACATCCATTGCAGTGAAGCCACTGAATTTCATTTGGTGCATCTACATGAAACACTTTCCTGCATAGTAGCATAGTTTATTGTACAGTAAGCATGTGTGTCTACATGTGCACATGCTTACCATGCAGTCAACTTCACTACTCATGAGTAAATCAGCTACCTGCAAATGCAAGTAGCAAATTTACTCACGAGTACTTACAGTGCAGTAATGCATGTGTAGATACCAACCAGGAGAACATTTGCTCCTGGTTACCCTGCTACTAGGGTGCCAGTCTGACCTCTGTCCCAGGTCCCTGGGGCTGGGAGCCTCTCCTGCCCCAGAATCTTTAAAAGCCCTTTAAAAGCCTGCAGGCACAACAGCAGGGAGCCTGGGGAGACTTTTGACCTCTGCTGCCCCTGCACAGGCCACGGGTCACCTATTTCAGCCTGCCTGTGCTCCGGTGCTGCTGCCTGGCACCACAGTGTCGTGTGGCTGACAGGCCCATGCCATCCAGCCCTGTGGGCTGCTGCAGGCTCCTGCCAGGACTGCCAGCACTGGGGACCAGTTACAGCCAGCTCCTGGCCACTGAGAG
>NW_017729004.1:57596400-57603393 GCF_001723915.1 Gavialis gangeticus | reverse complement strand
GTGCTGCTGCCTGGCACCACAGTGTCGTGTGGCTGACAGGCCCATGCCATCCAGCCCTGTGGGCTGCTGCAGGCTCCTGCCAGGACTGCCAGCACTGGGGACCAGTTACAGCCAGCTCCTGGCCACTTAGAGCAGTGCCAGCTGCCTGCAGCCAACCCCCAGCATCCTGCTGGATCCTGTAGGTGCTGCATGGAATTGCCTCATTGTGTGGCTCCTGGTCCTGTGCTGTACCCCTGTGGTAGGTACTGCAGGGAGCTGCCCAGGCCTAGCAGCACAGGGACAGCCATGTGGTGGCCTTGAAAGCCAGTGCAGGAGCTCCAGTAGCATCATCACCAACACCATACAGCAAGACCCAGGGCCCCGGCTGGTCACAGAAGGAGACTGGTGACCTTGTGGCTTGGGGACAAGGTGGAGGTGCAGTGGCAGTTTGCACAGGGTCGGCTCTCCAACATGCATGTCTATGAGGGACTGTCATACCGGATACAGGACCACAGGCACAATCAGTTGGCATGGCAGTGCCACATAAAGGTCAAGGCTTTGTAGGCACAGTGGGTCACCATCACCAACTACCATCATCTGTCAGGGACTTCCCACAAGTCTATGCCCTTTATGCAGCAACTGGATGCCATCCTGGCACCCCAGGACCCAGGCCACAGCTGTGCTGTGTACAGCAGCATGGACAGTCTGCCCAAACCCCCACTCTGTTCTGGCACCTGCGGTGATGTGTTGCTGTGGAGGGGCCCCTTGGGGCACCAGCAGCCCATCCCGCTGAGCTCCCTGCCCCCAGCCTCCATAAGTACCTCAGGGAGCCTGGGCCCAACAGCTCCACAGCTTCAGCCCCAGCCATGAGGTGCAGCCGGCCATGTCACACCAGCCACCAGCAGTGTCAGCTTCTCCCTGTTGTCTGATGAGTCCGCTTGGAGCTGCGTGGCACGGCTGCCAACCGGGACCAGCTGGAGCCACTGGGCATGCCAGCCCACCCACGTGGTAAGCACGGCACTAGAGGGAGGCCCTGCCCCACCCTGTTCTGGTCCCCCGCCCAGCCTGGCTGCACTTCTCTGGCCCCCCAGTTCCACTCCCAAAGCATGCAGGGGGGCAGGAGACAGTGCAAAACTTTATTGAGCAGCCTGTACCCCCACAGCTAGGCAGGTACGGGTCTCTCATATGCCTCTCAATCTGATGCATAGAATTTTTCAAATGTGTTTTGAATTAGTAGTAGGCTACAGGCACTGATGTGTAATTATTAGGCTAGTAATATCATCAAGTAAATCAACCAGGTAACTTAAAAATAGCCAGTGTGGGTACATGCAGGATGGAGCTATCCTAAACACACTAAGAGGGTCTGCCAATATTCTTTGTACAGCTCATTTCTGTCATTTTTTAATTTTCTTCAGTAAAGGGGGCTATTTTCAAGTAAAATACTCAAACCACCATTCCCCAGTCAATGGTGTCTATGATCAGCTGCCAACTGCAGAGCTTCTGAGATTTAACCCTGCTTCAAGCCAATAATGTACTGTCCAGCCTTCAGCCAATTGCTTAACCTCTCCATGTCTTAGTTTTTCAATCTGCTTGCTGTAGGCAAGATGACTGAATTTGTGCTGGCACAGCATTTTTACAAAGATGTAAAGTTCAGTATTAAGAATTATACATCTGTCTTACTTTTACTGGTAGCCAAATGTCAGTGCTTTGGCACAAGCAGAACCTATGGTTGACCTCTTAGGAGAATCCAAATCTTTAGTAGTAAATTTGACACTAACTCCACCTTAAATATCACTTAGGAAGTTAATAAGTCATTATATCTAGTGTTTCAATCACTGCACATGAATTCCTCAGACTATTTGTCTTGTAATCTACCCTTTACAATTCCACAAGGTAAAGCCTAAAGATGTATTGGGCACTTCAAAGCCTCTCACCAGGATAGCCCGATGCTTGAATAAGATCACTTTAAGGCTATAGAACAGCAGGCTGAAAATGAACCCATGCAAGACAAAGGAAATCCTTGTGGTGAGAGGAAAACCTTTTGAAGAGTGCTGTTAGTTGAAGGTACCCATCTACCATGGTTGAAGAGCACTTTTTGATTCCTTGCTACATAACATAATTTTTCACATAACAACATCTGCAAGCAATGTCTTCTGCCATCTGGCTGGCTAGAAGACTCCATCCTGTTCTGACGGCCTCAGTTATTCATTCTTTTGTCACTTCTCAGCTGGGCTATAGCAACGTCACCAACAAGAGGAAGATCATGGAAAGTGTGTGTCCTTGACTAAATGGGGGAGGAAACTTTGTGCCAGATGTTGTGGAAAAGGCTGAAGTGCTCAATGCCTCTTTCACCTCAGTCTTCACAGGCAAGGTCAGCTTCCAGACTACTGCACTGGGCAGCACAGTTTGGAGAGGAGGTGAGCAGCCAACAGTGGTAAAAGAAAAGGTTAGGGATTATTTAGAAAATCTGGATGTATACAAGTCCATGGGGCTGGATGGGATGCAGCCAATGGTGCTGAGGGAGTTGGCCAATGTGATTGCGGAGCCACTGGCTATCATCTTTGAAAACTCATGGTGGTCAGGAGAGGTCTTGGATGATTGGAAAAGGGCAAATATAGTGCCCATGTTTAAGAAAGGGAAGAAGGAGGATCCAGGGAACTACAGACCAGTCAGCCTCACCTCAGTCCCTGGAAAAATCATGGAGCAGATCCTCAAGTAATTCATTTCTAAGCACTTGGAGGAGGAGTGGATTTATCAAGCGCAGGTTATGCCTGACCAACCTGATTGCCTTCTATGATGACACAACTGGCTCTACGGATGTGGGAAGAGCAGTGGACATGATATACCTTGATTTTAGCAAAGCTTTGGTATAGTCTCCCACTACATTATCACAAGCAAGCTAAGGAATTATGGGTTGAATGAATAGACTGTAAGGTGGATAGAAAACTGGCAGGATTGTTATGCTTAGAGGGGACTATGCTTGCCTACAATGGCTCGATGTCTAGCTGGCAGCTGGTATCAAGAGGAGTGCTGCAGGGATCAGTCCTGGGAATGGTTTTTTTCAGTATCTTCATCAGTGACCTGGAAGATAGAACAGACTGCACACTCCGCTGCATTAGTAGCAGTGTTGTCAGCAGATGGAAGGAAGTGATTATTCCCCTTTATTCAGCACTTGGGAGGCGACATCTGGTGTGTCTAGTTCTGGACCCTCTGCTACAAAGAGGAGGTGGACAAATTGGAGAGACCCCAGGGGAGGGGAATGAAAATGGTTCAAGGGTTGGGGAACATGATTTATGAGGAGAGCCTGAGGGAACTGGGTGTATTTAGTCTGGAGAAGAGAAGACTGAGGGAGGATTTAATAGAAACCTTCAACTGCCTGAAGGGTGGTTCCGAAGAGGATGGAGCTAGACTGTTCTCAGTGATGGCAGATGACAGAACAAGGAGCAATGGCCTCAGGTTAGAGCAAGGGAAGGTTAGGTTAGATACTTGGAAACACTTTTTCAAAAGGAGGGTAGAAAAGCACTGGAAAAGATTAACGAGAGAAGTTGTGGAATCTCCATCCTTGGAGGCTTTTAAGACCTGGTTCAACAAAGCGCTGGCTGGGATTATCTAGCTGGGGATGGTTCTGCTTTGAGCAGGGGGTTGGACTAGATGATCTCCTGAGGTCCCTTCCAACCCTAACTTTATATGATTCTATGATTCTAATCTGACATACCTTTAGTGCTAAAGATAGTCATTTCAAAAAGATTGGGGCAGCATGTATTCAAAAACACAAGCTGTCCTGAGCACTTCAGACCTGTCCTCTGTTTTCTACAGTACCTCTTCAAAGCACATCAAATCAAACTCAAGGTCTTGTATAACTGGAGCCCAGCATATCTAAAAGACTGTCTAAAACTCTTGGATGAAGTCTCTGATTGAAAAACGTACCCCTCTAGCAAAATGACATCCTTTATAACAAGGCAGAGTTGGAGACAATTCTTTTATTGCCTGCTCTGAGACCATGGAATTTACTCCCCTAAAACGTTAGGACCATGACTAACTTCAGTACCATCTGCTCTAAGTGCAATGTACATTTCTTTGACCTCTTCTCCAGCATAAACAGAACCAAATCAATACTCCACTGCTCAAACCTATATCCTGGACATAGGATGAGAGAATGTGCACCAGGTACATAAAAGCATACTATTGTTTCTTAATACATTAGTGGAAGTTGCTCAGTCAGATACTGTTATGAAGAATACAGTATAAGAACCTATATAGACTAGAACAGGAGAGTGGCTGGAGCAGCTTCATGACCAAGGGGGCCCTTAAAGCAGGCATGTAATTCAGGTCACTTGGGGCTTCTATAGCCCTTAACTAAAGGAAAGCAAGCTGCCTTCTTCCTGTCTTTGCACTAAGTCCTGTGCTAGTGCAGGGATGAATCTGGCTCATTTTTAGCTTCTGGGCATCTGTACACCTGCTCTGGGGTAAAAAGGGGGGTGGAGGGGCACTTTAATTAGAGCAACTCTGAGAGCTGCTTTAATTAAAGTGCCTGCAGCATCATGTGTATTCAGTATCCTGTGCATCAAAAAGGTGGCAGGGGTGCTTGAACTAAAGCTTGTTCAATGAGCTTTAGTTCAAGCACCCCTGCTGCCATTTTGAAGCACAGGGACACTGAATGGACATGATGCAGAGGCTGCTGGAGTGCATTAATTAATAATACACTCCAGCTCCAGCAGACTCCATTAATCAAGTCTGCTCAAATGCACATTAATTAGCACACATTGGAGCAGACGTCTGGCATGTGTATAGGTTCTCTTTAAGTCTAATAATCTTTTGCTGCACAAGATAAATATTTGACTATAATTTCTCCCACAAGGTATATAATAGCACTTATTAACAACTTCTTTGGGCAAATGTAGGCCTGATTTGATCATATATCTGCTAGGTTACTGTGTGTATGGCAGAGGGGGAGGCGGTTGACTGTTTAAAAGCCATTTGGAGATCTCTGTTCACGGGGTCAGTTCGACATCAATAGGTTTCCAGTATACCAATGGACAAATGTGCTAGTTGGAGATCATGGGAATGTAAATCAGTTGGCTGTAAGGCAGTGGTGTCAAAATCATCCTGCCCCCTCAGGCTGGATCCAGACTGCAGGACTCCTTTCAGGACAGATCTGGACCCAGTAGTGGCAGGTCAGGTAATAGGGGGGATAAGCAACAGAAAGGCAAGTAGTTCTCTGTTGGCACAGACATCCATCTCCCCCTGCCACTGAAGGCTGTCCCCAGTGGAGACTCAAAGCCAAGCCCTGAATTCCATGGCAGGTCCTGCTTCGTACTTGTTCTGTCTCCAAATTCCCAGGCCATCAGGGGACCCATGGGTTGACGGAAAGTCTCCACAGACCATTTATGTCTCATGAACCATATTTTTGACACCCCTTCTATAAGATAAGGTAGCTTAAGAATGGATGATGCTGGCTCAGTGTAGTGTGGGAATCCTTAGCTGGCTAGCTAAGCCCCTTTGCACTACTAAAATGATATGAAGGGGCCACAGCAAGCCAAAATACCTGGGATAAGAGGTGGGCCTGGGAGCAGTAGAAAGGTGGAGGAGGTGAGTGGCAACATCTGGATTGTTCCTTCATAACAGAATTCTAAGCAGGTATATCCTGTCTTTGGGCTGTAATGTCTAAAGGACGCTGCGCTACTTGAACTGCTGTATTTCAGATGAGACATGAACTTGGGAATTTGGTTAATCATGATCTGTGAAGATTAAAAATCTCCACACGTTTTCGAATCTTAGCTTGGAATCCAGGGGTTCTTCTCAAATTCCAGCCTTGGTATTAGTAGGCTTCATACTTAGACTACACAGAATGGTAGTCTATGACACTCCAGGTTCCCTGTGCTGGAAGTATAGCGGTTTTGGCAATGATGTTTTGAAGGGACATCCAAAAAGTTAAGTAAGGAGGAGAGCAGCAACTGAATGGGGAGTCAGATGAACAGAAGGAGAAGTGCCTGTCTGTCTAACTAAGATTTATCAGCTGCAGCTGCGCTTACAGGCCAGTTGTGCTGAGAAGCAGCAGGAAGGAATGAAGAAAGGGTGAATAATGAGAAGTCCCAGGGGTGCTGCAGAGGCAGAATAGGGGACCTGGCACTGTGAAGGGGAAGAAACATTGAAATAAGGTTTGAAACTTCTAGTTGCTTCTGATGAAACACTTCTATGGTTCTAAAGGATTAATAATTTAGAGTTACACAAAATATTTGAGGACCAATTCCCAAAGTAGGGGATCACATTTATGAGGAGAGTTGCATGCCTCACAGATATTCCGGATGCTGAAAGATGTGCAGCTCCCTGCTGTAACTCACGGTGCTTCACAGAAAGTGCCTTGAGTTACAGTGACCCCTCCCACCCTAGACTCAGCTGATGTTTGCTGTTGAGTGAGGTGGGGGGCGGGGGAAGGATTGCGTTCCGGGGGGGTGCCTATCTGCAGCCTCTCCCCCATAGTCCTCCCCCACCCCAGCTCTTGTGCTGTCTGTAGGAGGAGTGGGGAGAAGGGAGGGGAGGGAGCTCCGGGCTGGGGTTTGCTTATGCTGTGCAGAAGGTTGGGGGGGAAGGTGGACTGGCTCCAGTCCACCTGCCCCCGCTCCAGCCCAGGCTGGGCAAGCCCCAGCTCAGAGCTCCCTCCTCTCCCTTCTACCCACTCCCATCCCACAAAAAGCACCAGGGACAGGGCTGGGCTACATCAGTCCAACCCTGATTATGCATAGTGACAGACAGAAGTTAATGAAGGCGCTCTGCTTTGGAGTACCTTTGTCTGACCCCTTATTACACGAGGACTAATTCGTTGCACAACTGGGCATTTTTAAAATGCTGTGCCACAGTGTCTTTCTGTCAGAGCACAGCTGTAGAGTGCTTTCAAGGGGCTGATACCATGATAAATGTCACTTCTGTCAGTGCCCTCAGTTCCCCCAGACAGGTTGTGACCAGAAGCAGGGTCACATGCAGGGTTGACTATTGACTCCTGAGTTGGGGGGGGGG
>NW_017729004.1:57588950-57596324 GCF_001723915.1 Gavialis gangeticus | reverse complement strand
GACTATTGACTCCTGAGTTGGGGGGGGGGGCACATTTTGTGGGCGGGCCAAAAGCCCTATAGCCACTCCTACACTTTTGTGCCATGGCTTAGTGCTCTCCCCAACATGCTGCCGGCCCATGCGGCAAAAAACTGCACCCCCTGTGCCTTCCCTACCACTCGCCTGTGGTCATATGATTCTTTAAACTGGGAAAAAAATTGGGAACCACTGTGTTACAACTTCTGAGTGCTCACTGGATTGATCTGGTCTTGCCTGTACACAATTGTCTTCACTTCCTTTCCTAAAACCTGTTGTTAAAAGTTCACAGCAACTTTCTTTCCTCTCCAAGATGACTGCATGTCCACTGTGGATGAGATATGTTGTATACAATGTGAAATATGTATTATTATTTCTAAAATGCTTCTGGACCATATGCTCTATATGAAGATTAGTGAAATTAAAATATTATTATGAAGAATTGTTGTAGTAGGCTCATTAAATAGATGAGACAAAGGTCTACAAGTTTTCATGTGTCTAGGCATAAAATTTACCAGCTGGAGTCATGAATAAATGTCTCACTATGATTTCATATGAAATTCCATAACTGGACAGGTGTATTGTATTTCTGTATGTATATCCAGGGGAGGATGTAAATCTGACTTCAGTGAGATTGGTCACATGCATAAAACAGTCTTAATGGGATTGGGGCCTTATTGAGGTATCACTCTATATTATAAAGTTCATTTTTAGTATGTTAATGGAAAGATCAGTTAAACAGTTCAGATGCCATGGTTCAACATGCCTGTTGCAACATTAGTAAAAAAAAAAAGGAATAAGGATTCTGCTCGGGTAGCATCTACTGGGAGTTTTGCCCTTGACTTCAATGAAGTCAGGATTTACCCACAGCATGGGAGTTTTGCCTGAAACACATCAACGTCACCTTGTGCAAGTAAACACTCCAAGAAGCTCTGATGGCATAACTTAGGGGAAAAAAATCCTTGTCTACAGCAGAAATACTACTGAAGTCAAGGGTTGGTGAATCAAGCTCAGTACATTTAAGAATCTAAGAATTTCCTTGCATATATATTTTTAGGCGATAAGAGAGACTATCATTTTTTTATAAAGCTTGATTTGTGCTTTAAAGATTTGAAAGCAGAAAGAACATCATGAGTCAGAATAGACCTCTGGAATGGTTTCCAGTCCAAATAGTTTATTTAAATTAAATGCAGTCTCTAGGATGGGGGCAGGGAGTTAGACAGGATTTCAACTTAACTTCTTCATGTCCCAGGGAGGAACTTTTTTTCCTTAACCCTATCATTACACTTTAACATCTGGATTGATGTGGACATGCAGTGTACTTCTTCAGTAACGAGAGCTGCATTTCTACTAAAAATAAGGGGAAGAAAATAAACCTGGTCCAGAGACACTCAAAGCAATGGCATTTGTTTTATAAGGGGGGAAAGCTGCTTTAAATTTCACTAATATAAATCTAGAGGAACATAACTTCAGGGAAATTATTCTAAAGATATACCAACATGTATATACACGTGTAAGAGGAGAATTTGACCAAAATTATCTACATTTTAGTCATTCTTTTTAATTAACAATATAGTGCCCTGACTGCATTACATCTCTGCCCTACAGATAAAACGTCCTGCTTTGAGTTATACAAGATGTTATCATATTTATATGTTATTAAATATTTTAAAATTAGTTATATATAGGGGTGTCTTAGCAAAAATATCATTTTCCCATCCTGCTCTCCTCTGCCACTAAAAAAATCAAAGCAGTCCTGTCTGGCTTTTGTTTCCAGTGAGCTCAAGGGAGCAGCTACAAAGCATTGCGTGGTCTGCTTTGATGCATTGCAGCTGTCCAGAAAGTACAGTATCTCCTCAAAACTCCAAATGCTCTTCATAGCCACAACCATTCTCCCCTCCCCCACCTCACAGACAAAAATTGTGTACAACTCTCATCCTAATTTCAGTACTTAAGTAAAAGGATTCCATTTGATGATGCTACTTGGTCTGCAGTACAAAAAGGGAAAGAAGAGCAGTAGGAAAAAGATACCTAATGGTTAGAGCAAAGCATTAGAGAGAGTAGTTGGTGAACTACAAAACAATTTAAATGAGTTATTTCTTTAATGTCAGGCTTCGGGAGAAAAGGAGGAGGATTAACCCCAGAAAATGCCCAAGGAGTAGAAGCTATGCAGCTGCTGCTTAGCTGCTTTGTGAGACCTGCTTTGGATATTAAGTTTCTATTTTCCTTTTCCCCTTCTAATCAGTGCAGTGCAGCATTTCAAGGATGCCAAGCCCTGCTGCATATAAAAATGGACCCAAGCATTGAAAGTCCAGAACACACCCTTTGGTCAGTATAATAACCATTTAGCTTACAGCTAAATCCACGAGTCACAGGTTTTTTTAACCAGACCCATTAAAGAACTATATATATATATATATATATATATAGTATTGCAAGATATGAATGGCAATTGGGAAGGGTATGTTGAAACCCTAGTCTCAGTCTGGCAGGGGCATTCAGCAGTACTCTTTTATTTAAAGAGGATATCTAACAAAGTTCCCACTTTAGAGTTAGTGGTAATTTATTCACAGTAATTACACTGTATGATTGTATGCATTGTATGTCTTGCATGATATTATTTCTTTCTTTCTAAGTGAAAGCTCCTCACTGAAAGCCAAAAACACAGTGCCATAGAGGCACAAGGATATGTCAGGAGATCCACAGAAAGAAAGGCGGCATGGGAGAGTGCTGAAGTTCTCTGCTTCAATTCTTGCTCGTTTAAAATGCGCCAAAATACTGCACAGCCTTCCTTATTACCAGATTCTGTCTGGGCTGTCCTAGAGGGTGGGATGATGTGATTGGGGGGTGTGGCTTACACTTCCAGTGTTGGCAACTCTTAAGCATTCAGGAATTGTGAGTCTGGACCCTCCAAATCAGGAGATTTGCTTAAAATATCATGAAATATAGGTAAAAAAAAAAAAAGAATTTCCTTTTACTTATCCTCTGATTATTGAAGTATTGCTTTAGTTACATTCTCAATGTTTTCCTGCAACTGTTAGGCCTAGCTTTTCTTTTAATGAAAGATGAGATTTGTATGTAATTGCCTAACTCTGGGAGCTAGCACTTTGAGAAAGTTTTCAAATATCGTAAGACTGATTAGTAAACGAGATTTTGTATATGCAATAGTGTTGCCAAACAGCCAGTCAATCTGACTGGAGGATGCGCTTGTTCAGATTATTTCTACTTCTAGAGGCTTGGGGAGGGGTCTTTTCAGGCTATACTGTGCTTCAGCAACTTTATCCTTTCACCACTGAACCTCTTCCTGTGTCACAAAAAATATACCGGGTAAATACTTAAGCCTTAGGTTATCAACAAATTGGAAGTTGGCTTAAAAAACAAAGCAAAACAAAACAAGTACAAAAAACCCCCTTACTTTAAAAATATACACATCATTCCTCATTACTCTAAATCACTATTGTGAAATTAATTAAATATGTAAAGTGTGTGTGTGTGTGTGTGTGTGTGTGTGTGTATTTGAACAGTAAAGTATAAGGTTTGACTAAATTTCCTGAGGGCAAATTCCTTTTACTTCAGCATTTGACATGGCTGGATCAGGTTTTTGTATGATTAGCTACATAAAATTTGTACAGATCAGCTGTATAAAATGCTTCTGCATGTAAGTTCCACTGATGGAAACTATGCTTGAGAATCTGTGGGAGAAGAACCCTCTCCCAGCCTCTCTTCTGTACTTTATGTCAAATGCTGATTTGGTTTCTTATTCTTCGTTGCTCGGTTGTTAGTACATGAACTTCAGTTTAAAGTTACTGACACTGCCAGAGGCACAACTGGGCAGCCTGGATGGCACCAACAGTGGCAGTGGCTGGGATAGTGGTGGCAGCAGCTGTTATTTCTGTGCCCTCCCTGAAGTTGGTGCCCAGGCCACCCCTCTCCCCTTAGTTACATTATCAGACCTCTTGTCAGAAAGCTATTAAATGAAAGTAAAGTTGAACAGCATTGGCCATTGGACATGCTGAACAACACACAACAATCCTTTTATTTCTAATTAATAATCCTGGCAGTGTGCTTGTTACAAAAATAGCTTTTTAGACATCACATACCTCATGAAAGATTTTTTTTTTAATTTAAAAAGGCATGACTGTTTTAAAAGTCTTTTCTCAGCACAGTCACAGACTGCTTTTGACAAGAGATGCTAAAAAGTAGATTTGGGAGCATACAGGAGGAGGAGAAGTATAGGAAAGGAAATGCACTCAAAAGCAAATATGCCAGATCTAGAAGAGCATGGCAAGGTATCCTTGAAATTCCTTCATCCATGAGCATATGCTCTGGGTTGGAGAATTTACTGCTGAGCCACGTCTTAAAGTGAGGTTGGAAGCGCTATGGTCTGGCTTAGT
The DNA here is from genome assembly GCF_001723915.1 of Gavialis gangeticus. Classification (NCBI taxonomy): domain Eukaryota; kingdom Metazoa; phylum Chordata; order Crocodylia; family Gavialidae; genus Gavialis; species Gavialis gangeticus. Next base: position 57,591,915 of record NW_017729004.1, on the reverse strand, counting down.
CCCAGTCAGTCAGCTATGTGGCACTGCTGCTATTGTTGCAGCAGGATTCTTTTATCATTACATCTTTCCTCCTAAACTCCATGGACAGTTTAGCTTTCAGAATTTGCCATTCATGTCTGTGAGGTCTGAAAATTAAAAAGATTGGGTGGGGGTTGGGGGAGGGAAAGCATTCTCCCACAAGAAATGAATATGGAATATTTGCAATATCTACACAAACCCAACCAAGCAAACTGGATGTTGGCAGGTTAACTGAGCAAGACATCACCTACTTCTTCAGAGATAAAACTCCAATGTGTGGATAGAATTTTCTCAGCAGGAGATATACAGTTCACCAAAACTTGTGAAACTTGAGTGTGAGACAACAAAACTATTACTTTTTGGGCACATCTGCTAGTGGTCAACCTCCAAAGCAGGACTGGCATTTCCAAATTTGGTTATTTATTCTGCAGGGGTTAATGGTGCTTTAACAGAGTAGATTCTACATTTAATATTCTATCCAGCAATGTACAATGTCACTGCAGTCTGATCCTATGAGGTGCTGCAAATGACTCCATTTCACTTCCACCAACACTTCACAAGGTCATTTCACTGGAGAGAGACAGAATGAAGCCAAAACAAAACCAGAATGAGGCTGCTTAGAATTCTACCCTCTATCTTTACTCACTTCAAGAGATTTTTCTGCCAAAAGTGGTAGCATGGATCAAATCAGTAGCACACTTTGAATGGGTAAAGGAGAAAGGGTTATTGGGACATGCAGCACCCAAGGATGATGACTATGCTGGATCCAGTGAACAAGTTGTGTCTATTGCCTCTCTTCTCCATAAAAGTGGAGTGAAGCCATTGCAGTTGAGGGAGAATTCTGTGAGCACATTTACATGAGATGTTTCAAGTGCATTTGACTAAATCTACTGTGCATTAGTGCAGTAGGGAAAGCCTGTGCTAATGCACTAATGCGCAGTACATTTAGTCTAATGTGCTTCAATGTCACTAAAAAGTGTTCAGTTGCACTAATGTGTAGTAGTGCTGAGTAAAGCACATTAAGATAGTACCTATCATTACAGGTACTAAACTTAATGTGCCTATTATGGCACATTAATGAACATGTAGACGAGCCCTGCATCCACTTAAAAAGAAAATTTGGCCCGTGTGCATGGCCCGTGTGGGAAACAGGCCTAGGAATTCTGGGAGAGACTGTGCCCAAGACACATCCTCTAACAGCAGTAGTGGGTTCCAGGTCTCAGGCTGTCTGCTGATCACACAATCAGTCTTTGGTAGGAGATTAACATTACTGTTTTAAACAAGTGTGATAAAGGGGTCCCAAACCTCCTTTCAGTGGATGTATAAGCCAAGGAAGGTGATGACACATGACCAGTGTCTGCAGCAGTTTTTGGTTATTTAAAATTTCATGTGCACTGATAGGGCCACATTTCTTTTGGGGGTATATTAGAGAAAATATAGACACCAGAAATATTAGCACAAGAAAGGTACAATGGTTTTCTTTAGGGAATTTGAAAAAAAATTAATATAATAGTTTCAAATATCTGGTGTTTAAACCATCACAGTACAAGTAGGAGCTGTTTTATCATACAGCAATGATAAAATCTGTATGATAGTCTTAATTCTATACTCTGAAGAATTTTCTTTTATAAGAGAGAAAGAAATGTACTGCATTTACTCAAATCTAAGATGACTCTGAATTTAAGACAGCCCACCGATAACTAGATTCTATAAATGGAAAATTAAAAATGTATCATAATTTTCCATGCCTAGAATCTAATTATTAGAGGGTCATCTTAAATATATCCCTCCCAGTGCTACAGCAGGGAAAGCAGTGGCAGGGTGGTCAGCAGTAGGAGGACAGGTGGTGGGGTGACAGGCAGAGCTGGGGTTGGAGCTGCTGCCACCACTGCTGATGCTGCATGGCTAGGATGGGACCAGTGCAATCATGTGCTCCATGCTCTACGTTGTAGCAGGGCCAGAGCTGGAAGGTAAGCAGCAGTAGAAAAGGGGGTTGGGGGGAGCAGGCAAAGGAGGGAGGCAGAGGCTGCAGAGGGCAGAAGCAGTGGGGGGTGGGACAGGCAGCAGCTCCAGTTCTGACTCCAACCCAGGGTCAGGTCCAGAGTCAGAGCTGCAGCAACTGCCTGCTCCGCCTGCAACCTTTTACTTGAGTCTAAGATAAGTGGCTTCCCTCTTCCCCATTTAAGTGGGAAACAACCCTCATCTTTGATTTGAATAAATATGGTATTTCCTGGAATACTTGCAACTGCTATAGCTATTTTAACATTCAGTCCCACCCATTTTCCTCACAGAAATGGATGCTTATAAGTTAACTTATAAGTGATTTTAAAAGTGCAATGACTATTGTGTGTCTTCTACTTAGCCAAACAGTAAGATCAAACTTCCCGTCAAACAGTCACATTTCATACATATTTTTAAAAACTAGCAAACTGCCCATCAAGAATGATGGGGTGGGGAGGGGAGGAGAGGGGCAGGCAGGGACAGAGGTCTGTGTCCGGCCCATCCCCCTGCTTTGGTCTGGGGCTAGGGCTGCTCCACATCTCTCCCCAACCACTCTGGGACAAGGCTGGGGCCACTCCCCACCTCCCCCTGCCACTTTGGGCCAGGGTCTGGGCTTTTCCCTTCTCCCCTTGGGGCTGGGGCAACTCTTGTCTCCCCTGCTGCTTTGGGCTGGGGCTGGGCCCAGGCCATTCCCTACCTCCCCCCGCCATTTCAGGTTGTGGCTTGGGCTGGGGCCGGGGCTGGCAACCATGGTCATGGCAGCAGTTGTGACTGTGGCAGGGCACAGACAACGATAACGCCTCCTACTCTTCCTGCTCCCCTCCCTCCCCTGTTCCCCACTGTCTCCCCTCCTTGCTGGCTGTTGTTGGGTGGGTGGGGGGCCACTGGCCTCTGGCTCCAAGAAGCAGACCCGGGGGGGGGTGAGACCAGCACTACTGGTCTCAGG
>NW_017729004.1:57566513-57588860 GCF_001723915.1 Gavialis gangeticus | reverse complement strand
CTCCGGGTCCCAGCCCCCCCCCCCCGCCCACTCCATCCCCTCCATTATGGCGGTGCTCCGATCCCTGCCATCCCCCTCTGCCTCCAAACTCAGTCCCCACTGTCATGGCAGCGCTCCGCCATCTGTCTCTGTCTGTGTAAAGCTATGCCAAGACAGCCAATCAGAGTGTGAATAAAGCTTTATGGACAGACAGACAGACAGACTAAGGCTTTTATAATATTAGAATTTTCCTCACAGCAACTCTCTATTTTTTAAGCACAATTCCAAATGTAAAATTTTACGGCTTGGTAAGGCCTGTAAGTTATTAACTTCATCTAAAAGAAGATCTTTGGTTTTAACCAACATGTTGATTTTGGTTTACCAATAACATGTTAATTGGCACAATTAATACTTTAATGTCTAAATGTCTATATACGTATTTCTTCAAGTGTCAATAAAAGAAAATTTCAAGGAAAAAATTGAGGTCCATGTCCTGGTTCAGATGGTGTACCATCCTTATTCAGGCCTTGTGTCAGCCTGGTTTGCTCTACTGTTCGCCCCAGGATGCCTTACTTCCAGATGCTCTCCCTTTTCTTAATGGCTACTTACAGCTTCAGACTCCTTTCTTCTTTCTCTCCTTACAGACTCACTGCTGTCCCAGTCTACACCGGGTATATCTGAGATCCACAGTCTCGTGAAAGGTAAGGGTCCTGGTTTCTTCAAGCCAGCTTTAGCTGGGCATCCCTCCTCTTGGGGTTGCCACCACTCACCCCTGCTGGGGCAATCGTTCGTTCTCAGGTGCTCCAGACCCTCCAGAGGACTCACTTCTGGTCCTCCCCAACGTTGGCTGGTGGGGTTTTTTTCCCCCCCTCCAAGGGCCAGCTGGAAAACCGGCATCAGCACACAGAGGTAATGTATGTCCATGCCGATGTGGTCAAATGCGCTGGCTCTCCCACAGAGCACCATGGCCACTGTTGTTCTCCTCCTTCCATCATCAGCATGGCTTGCCTTCTGGCAGTGGCCTCTCTCCTGCCGCGGCCTTGATCCTTGGTGGAGTCCTGTGGTCTCCACGTCCCTCTCCGCTCTCGACTTGGTGGTAAGTTTTGGTCCTTGGTGGTGTCCCCGCCACAGTGACAAAAAGGTGTACTGTCTACAACCAAGCTTAGACATTAACATGAGTGACAACTCACTCCATAGTGCTAGCCAGGTCATATACAAGCATGGTACAAGCATGAACATAGCCCCAAAGCCCAGTACAAATGATTAAGGGTTCCCAGGCCCCTTTTGATACAGAGATCAAAACAGATTCATGTTTATAGCATATAGATCCTAGTTCTCACCAATTACTAAAACATCTTTAGGTGACAATCTCACCGATTAGCATACCTTTCCTACCAGATAGCGACACCTGTTCACCAGGTCATTCTGATCAGGTCACTCTGATCTTCTTGTTGGTGTTCTATACTGATCTTACCAATTCATTCTTTATCTGTTGGCCTCAGAGACACCTCTAAAACTAACAAACTACTTTTCCAGCTCTTCTGTGCAAGCCATATATTGAATGACTAGTGTCACATTCACTGGGGCCTATGTCAGTTCATGCTATTAGCAGGGCCTCTGTGTGATTTGCATATGCTGCAAATCACATTAATCATTGGCTGTATTAATCCATATTCCAGTGATACCTACAAATTCCTTTTATAATTTGGCTTTTAAATTTTAGGGGTCTGATGCTGATCTTCCTTGCAGCAGTCTAGTAATCCACTAATTCATCATGGTACTGCTTATAGGATAGTAAAATAACTAGGTGCATATGAGATGAACCATGCTTATATCACAAGTGTGAAACATAACCAATCTTTATCTCTTCCATAGTATATATATCCTCCCCCAAAGTCCTTGCTTATATTCCAATCATATAGTCTAAACATTATCAATAAGAGAACATATATATAAGTGGGTATTCTGGGAAATAGTGTCAGGAAGTCCTTATACTAAGCAGATGAAATAAAGTTCCATACATCTTTGTTGCTCTTCAGTCTAATGACTTATCACTTCTTCACTGAATTCCTTAGGCCAGGGGTTCTCAAACTTTGTGATACCGCGACTCTGTAGAATAATATATAAATGTACATGACCCTCCATGATTAAAGCTACTGATTTCATTAGGATTAGGTAGAAGATAAATAAAACATATTTACCTGTGTATATTAAATGAAGTATATTTGTCAAAAAACACTCTATAAAGTTTATCAAATTCAAAACTGTTTCACTGAAAAAAACAGTCAAATTTAAAACTGTCAATAGTTTTCAATGAGAAGGATGAGCTTGCTTGGTACTGCTTAGTTTTTCAAACCTGGGCTTTATTTTTGAGACTGCCAGTCTCATTTCATGCTCCACATTTATTTTTGATCGGTATTTGCTCTTTATAGTAGCAATTGCTGAAAACCCTGATTCACACAAATAGGATGTTGCAAAGGGAAAACCTGCACTCAATTGCACACAGTCGATCGAATTGTTGACAGATAAATATAGAGCTTCACTAATCCATACACGCCGATATTATAAAACAAAAGAGATACTTCCAATGTGGGCGAATCCAATAACACGTGTGTCATCACTGGGGGAGGGAAGGAGATGGAGCATTTGCAAGTTGGGGAGGGAACAGAAGTTTGCAACCCCCTTTTAAGCTGCTTGTGACCCCCTGAGGGGTTGTGACCCACAGTTTGAGAACCCCTGCCTTAGGCTATTTGGCATGCGTATGAATTCTGATGTGAAAATCCACTAGTTAGGGCTGATTTCCTGCCTTCTTCAGAGGATTAAAAAAGAACACTGTAAGTTTTTGAACATAAGAAGAAATTCTTCACCTGTATATTGTTTATTATAGTTGTGTATATATGTTCTTAATAGAAAATGGTCACAGTGTATATTTTTCCCCAAACTATCCTCCCTTTTTGGATTTAGAATTTCTTCTTATTTGAAATAATAACTACCGAAAGAGGATGGATTGTCCAATAGGTAGGGAACTAATTTGGAACTTGTGATATTCAGAGTCCATTCAAGGTTTCAATACTGACTTCCTATGTCCTTGGGCTAGTTACTTCATCTTCCCATGCCTGAATTCACTGTCTGTTAAAATGGAAAAACAGCACTTTCTTCCCTCACAGTGATGTTTTAAGGTTTAAAGATGTTGAGGTGCTCAGTTACCATAGTAATGAGGTCTGCATCTAGATATAGATATGCAAGACACATGTACAGATATATCTCAGTCTAAGCACATTCTTCCCAAGACTGGATATTCCCAGGATTGCTCTGCAGGACCTGCTCTGGTAGTGTTCCTTCTTTCTTCAGTAAAGACACTCTTATTCCTCCAGTTTCCCAAGATGCACCAGTATGAACATCAGTAACTAGGATTTTCTGCCTGTAACCTTCAAGCACATCCTATCAAAAAGATTAATCCATATGCAGTCTCCTAGAATTCACTGTTCTGCTACAGGAGAAATCTTACACCATCTGTTAGAAACAGCTGTTATGTTGAAGACTGGATCCAGGAAACAATGGGTCATTTGGGCAATACCTGCACAATATGATTCAGTTTACATCTGAAATAAAATCTTCAATATGATGTTGGGAGGGAGATTTCTATCTTTTTTTTTCTCAGCAGCACCACTTCATTTTCATAAATGTGACAGTAATGCAGACAAGAACTCAGGTGGGGTGATACTGAAAGTCCTCATAGGGTCAGTGAGACAGTGAGCAGAGGAGAGGATGACTCTAGTTCAATGATGAGGATACATCCATGGAGCAATGTGGGAAGTAACACAAAGGACATGCCCCTGATACCCAAGAAGTGGGTTGGAACAGACAGCAATTTCATTGCATGAACCCTTCAGCCATAAGCCAAGATTTTCCCCAAATTAATTTACTCATGCTGTACCCTGTAAGACTATTTAAGAGGTGGAAAAGTGTTCCTTGCACAATAAGTCATCTCCCAAGCCTTGTGTTCAACTTATTTTAGCATGAATTCCCAGCCCCAAGGGGAGACGGGAAATGCTCTCTTGCATATACCATATTACTTGTAAACAGAATATTTATTTTTTAAAAAGCCTCACTGTAAAAATAACTAAAAGAAACCTTTTGACTGGCTAGGAACCCACATTTTATCAAGAACAATCTTAAAACCTATTATTCCCAGCAAAATATCGCAACTGTAGCAAGACTAAAGCTATAGCTATAAGCTATAGCTATAAACTTTAGCTGTAAGCTACAGTTAAGCTAAAGCCGGAGCTATAACAAACTCTGCTTTTGCTGTACTGTAAGGTGTGGCAGACAGATAGGGAGTAAATAGAAAAATAAATCTAAAAAGACATAATTGTTTAAGTACAGGACCACATCCTCAGATGGAGTAAACAGACTTAGTTTTGTTGCCTGCAGTGGAGCTGAACCAACTGACAACAGTGTCTCTGACCCACGCTCATTTTTAAACTTTCATTGCATTGCAGAGAATTGGTGCTTTTGAACACATGCCAAAGTGAGGTATAACATAAAGCAGAAACAGATGTCAATGACTGTACTCAAGCTAGGGGAAAATATTTATATATATGCTTCATACATATTTATTTTCCAGAAATGCACACTAGGATACATGAAGTATCAAAGACCTTGCAGCTAGAAGCCCCAGAATGGTGAGAAAGTCTTCTCTTCTGCTTGTCACAAATTGTCTTTCATTTTCACCTTCCCTGTTTAGATTTCAGTACATTTACTTTGAATTGTTTTCAGCCTTCTCTGCTAAGCATTATGGGAGCCCACTCTTAAGTGATTGCAAATGTTTCTGCTGTAATCATTTCCATTAAAGACGCCAGCTGGCTCCTCCTTTGTAACTAGCCAATACTTCCATAGTGTGCTCCTAAAGCAATAGAAACAAAATGGTACAGCTATCCTAAATTCATACTAATACAATTATTAAAATATAAAGTCCACATATATGATAAAATAAATGTATAAAGCTAGGACTGCTTAAAGCAGCAACACCCTGGAGCAGGAATCCGTTTTCAGCAAACTGTGGTTTTGGAATGCAGACCAAAAAAAAAAAAAGGAGCGAGAGCTTTCCAGAAAAAACAGAGTAACAGGCCAATCTAAGCAAAATACTTAAAGTGAGCAAAGCAAAGCAAGAGTCCGTTAACAGTTTGTAGCAAGAGACCATATTTTCTTTTCCAACCTCCTACCCAGGGAATTCTGTCTTGAGAGCAAAGAAAAAAATAGGAAGAAATAGACTGCTGGGGTTGCATTGCTTGAGCAGAAAAACAGGATACCCCAAGATGATGTAGCAGGCATCTCTGTATGGGATTTCATTCTTCACAGAATTAACACAATACTCACTTCTGCTAAAGTTTACAAATGAAAGCAAATCATTTGTGTTTTCTCTCTGCTTCTTCTTAGGTTGACTATGGCCTGTTTGGAAGCTAACTCTGTATGTGAATAAAATATCAGATCCCTTGTGCATTTTTTTTAAACCTGTCTTAACAAATGCAACTGCATAAGCCTATCTTTCCAGCCTCCTCCACGTTATGGGGATAAGAAGAAAAGTGCCTGGAGCAACTTGGAGGTTCTTTTTGGTACAAGTGACATATTTAGGGAGCCTCAGACAAAGGCGTAGAGCCTAGCTTTCCAAGTCCAAAAATGCCATTATCCACCCTGGTAAGTGCTCACATCTCCTTTTTACCTCTTACTTAAACGCCAAAGTTCAAGAGAACTCTATTAACCTATTCATTACTCCATGTTAAACAATTCTCCTGGAGATCATATTGTCTAAGCATGGCACTTTGGCCTTCTTGTTGTGGAGTTCTCCATTGTTCTTTTAATGTGATAATCAGCCCTGTGCAGAAGATCAGTACAGAATCCAAATACCTCTTAAACTCCATTTAATCTTAACTCAAAATGGGACCTAAATGCAACCAAGGGCCAGTTCTGGTTCATTTCATGGGGCTGAAGGCTACAGAATGGTTGGAACCCCCAAGATTGGTTTTACATCAAAAAGAAGTCCTTACCCCTAAATAATGACTGAAAAGTAAACTATTTTCTGCTAAAAAAGCTATCTAGGAAGTAACCTGAAGATTGTGATGGGATGCAGGTAATGTGCTGTGGGAAAGCTGGGCTATTTTTGTCCTTCGGACCATACAAAACTATCATCTTTGGGGTCAGTCAGAACCAGTAGCTTAAACAGGCTGCACTGCAAAGAGAGCTCTTCATAGCAAGCATGACATTGCATAACAGAGATAGACCTAATGAACCCTACTAATAGGAAGATCCAGTAGTTACAGAGATGATGATGATGTCAGACAATGTTACCACTTAGATATGATATTCCTATAATATCACATTCCTGAAAGTGTAAATAAAGTGACCTACAAAATAAATAATAATGAAAAAATTATTATGTGGGATTGTGATAGTCCTGTTTTCCTTTTACCCTAGAAATATCAGAATGACCATCAGTACAGGCTTCTATGGTTTTATGGGGGGTTTCAGAGCTCTAGGTATCTAAATACTGCAGAGCAGTGTTTTAAGTTTAATTATTGTCCTACTAAGTGCTAAAGTATATTGAGCAGGTGAATAAAAGGAAAATCACAGAAATACAAAGAATATTTTTTTATGATTTTAGTGGAACCTGCTTTTGCAGCAGGCCACATGATTACTAATGAATTTTCTTCAAAAAAATCCCTGCTGCTTTTAAGCCTGTCCTAAACCTGACATTAAAAATAGATCAGAGAAATCAGAAACTGGATGTGTTGATTTTTATTGCCGGTGCGCAGTTATAGGATAGAGCTCTGCATGACGACAAGAGAAAGTGCGTATAGAAAGCTATAAATCACCAGCATTAGTACTGAAGTGCCAGCCCCTCCAATAGTATAAACCAGCAAAGACCCAGTGAAGTCCCGTATGTTTACCTATATCAGTTAAGAAACTAGCTGCAAATGAAGCCTGAACCATTTAAAGTAGAACCACACTTTGCAGTTAAAAAGAGAGGGGATTTCTAAGGGAATATCTGCATCTCTAAGGAACTCTGTTCATAAAAGAAAAATTCTTGATATACCACGGTGTGCCTGGCTCCTAATGACATACAGCCTCACTCCATGAATTAATGGCCGTGTACAGTCTCTGGCTGAGAAATGTAAATATCAACACGGGAGCCCCCTCCCCTCCATTTCTTGCCCATATAAGTACTGGTCACATGGTAAAGTTGGAATTTGTACAAGGCCTTTCTCATTAACCTAGAAATAAGTGCCAGCAGAAGGCTGAGGGCTGAGAGAAATGTTTTAGGTTATAAACAGAGCAGGATGGAAAGAATGACCACACTGCAGTCAGACTTAGTCTACTTTTCCCCTTGTAGCTGAAAGGTCTGCTACAGTCTCTCCTTTTGAAAGTCTTTCCCTCAGCCACTACTTTCTGCATCTTAGGTAAAGAGCCCAAGTTTCTGCTTTTTATCAGCAGAGAAAAAACACTGAGTTTCAATCTACACTGCAGACTATGGAGACCTGTGCTGAAGTGGCTGTATTGCTTTAGCACCTGGGTTATCTTGGCTGTTTATTCGCTGCATTACTGTTCAATGGGGCCCAACTTTTTGGGGGAGGCATGCCTAAGATTAGCTCCACACCTTCCCTGAGTGCTACTCTGATCTCCTTCCTCTCCCAGTCTGTTGCTCTGCTTTTTGCTTCCTGCGCTTCCTACCTGATCTACTGCTTTGCTTCCTGCTCCCTGCCCTATCCATTACTGTGCCCCTCCCCGATCTACCATGTGCCACACACAGAAGTTGCCTGTGCTGCTTATGGCATGTGTGCTGCAGGTTGATCACCCCTGCTTTAGGAGAGGCAACATGAAGACAAATGTTCTGGTTGGGAATGCCTGTGATACTTAGCGATGGCGTTATTCAAAGCCCATAAGAGGAGACAAGGAGAAGGCATACTGCTTAGCAGCGAGTTCTGGAAGTACCCAACTGCAGACAGGTAGATGTGCTTGATTCAGCATAAAGCCTTAGGCAGGCACAATGTTCCAAGACAAACATGACCATTCTACCACTCAACAAAGGAGGAGGCTGTGCTCCACCCAGAGCAAGGCTACCCCCGACTTCCGGTCTAGTCATATAGTCCTCTTCCTGCTTAGAGGTGCACAAAGAAGGGGTGGGCTGCCTGGTTTCTGTAGAGGGCATATGTGGAGGTCTCCCATCTGGATTTAGGGGTGGCCAGATCCAACCAATAATGACTGGAGCAGATTTTTTACACCCACAGGCCAAATCCTTGGATTTTACTCAGGCAAAGATGATGAGAGCCTGGTCTGAGTGAAAACTGAATAAATGCAAAGTAAGGGGCTTAAGGTTTGGCTCAGTGCTGCTCTATGAATTTGTTAAGATTTTTCTGTAGGTATTTGCTTGTAAGGGGACGTAACACAGCTGCTTCCTTGGCAAGCATCCATATTTAAATTAAAATGGCAAGCATGCAAGTTAGGAAGTCCTCCAGGCAGCTTTGAGCTGCATATTTTTGAAGGAAAGTTTTCTTTAAAGAAGAATATTTGAAACACTGGAAACTTTTACACTAGGTTCCAGTCCTTTTTTTGGAATGTGCCTCCTCCTTTCCTTGCAAGCAACTTGCAACCGACAAGAGTTGTATGGGAAGGAACTTTATATTTATGGAACTTGCTGAGTTTTCGGGGCTGGTGTGGGATGGTGGGATATTACAGATTCAGGGCCAGAGTTTTAAAAGTTCATTCCAATAGAATGATCTCTTGAAAAACCATGTCATTATAATGGAGCAGTGGCTTTAAGGGAGAAGCCTGGAATTATTCCACCACAGAAGGAACTTTTGGGAGCATTGTGGAGACCTGCTGCTCTACTTTTCAAAAGGACACAGCATATTCATCACCTAGTGTGGGGCTAGTGGCTCTGTTCTTTCTCTGGTCCTCTTGGAAAGGCTCGTATAACTATAGGGGCTGGTTTGGTACAAGGCTTCTCACAGAAGTGAGGCAAGAACAGCTGCTTGCACTTCTCTCTCCAGGTACCAAAACAGGTTAAGCACAGCCTCTAGACCATGATACTGGATTATCAATGCATTTTATAATGTCTTCACTATTTTTTCCACAAGGAAGTGATTTAGCAACTCCCTAATGATATATATTGAATGTTCACGCTGCTGAGAATCTGGTTACATCTAAAATTTGTACTAAAAATGAAGGTATAGACACAATTCTCCTCCCATCCACATCAATGTCAAGTCAGCTGAACTATGCTGATATAAAACTGCACATTTAAAAATTCCTATCACAAGATGACTTGATCCTACTTGACTATAGACACTATTGCAAGAAATAATCATTAGAGGGAAGAATCTACTTCAGGACAAATAAAAACCATTACCAATTGTTCACGATACTCCATATTCTACAGTGTGTTGTAGACAGCACAGCACTGATCTTTTGACTTTGCCTGTAATCATTTAATTAATCTAGAATTAATGCATTTTTCCTTTTTTGGAAACAGCTGTATTTTTTATCATAGGTACTACATAAACATACCTTTAAGCAACACTTACGTACCTACTTATACATAATAGAAACTACGCGTGATATTAGTGCAAAGCCAAAAAGTCCATTTTTTGGCTGGGGTGCTGAAAAAACCATAATGTCTACCTTGGAAGGTGCTGGAGTGCCAACATGCTGGAGCCCGGAGCAGTTGTTTGCAGCCTCCCAGCTACAGCTGGCCCATGGAGCCCAGTCTCCTTGCATCAGGGCTTGCAGGCTCCCAGCTGCCTGCTGGGAGCAGCCTGGGCTCCGTGGCTGGCAGCAGCTGCTTAGAGCCCGGGCTTGCAATGGTGTGCTGAGCAAAATAGCCTTGCGTGCCATGCTCAGCACACGTGCTGAGGGTTGCTGACCCCTGGCATAGACTGTTCAGAGGTGGGACAACTGGTGAAAGTGATGATGATGGTGATGACAATGGGGACGATGGTGACAGTGATGATCATGGCAAAAAGGATGGCAGTGATGACCACTACAACGATGATGATTATAGTGACAAGTGAAAGGACTGGCTGGGGAATCAGGAGGGGGAGCTGAAAGGCAGGGCAGGGACTCAAATGAGATGCAGAGGCAGTCCCTTGCATGATTGTGATGGCTAAGGGTAATGAACATAGACATATATATGTTTCCGCAAAAAGGTAGATTCCTATTAGTATGTTTGCCCAATCTGGGCCATGTGTTTTATAGTCATGTTCAACGCTGGCTGCATATAATCAACTTCAGAGTTTTCCATTACTAAGCATATGCTGCTTTTAGCAGCAGTTTAATGACAGACAATGTATTTAATGTAGTTTTCTTGTATGTGATTATAAGACAAGGGGCTTTCCTCCCCGGGCTTATTGGGGGAAAAAACTGACTTGTATTTGAGTAATATGGCAATATTACCATGTAACATTGAAACTCTAATCTTGGACCAGGATCCCACGGTGCTTCACAAACACAGAACAAAAAGACAGTGTCTGTCTGGAAAAGCATACATTATAAGCTTAACAGAAGGAAAGGAATTGACAGGTGATGTTAGTAGAGGCAGCAGTTGTCTGTATTCTAGACAGTAGTATTACTTTCCTGCTTCCTGTGTATGAGGCAGTCCTGTTACTTTAAATCCTAGTGGAGATGGAATGTGAGATCAATGATCAGTGAGACTGTTTCAGTTATACATTGAAAACTTTATTGGAATATGCTTAAGCACTAACTTATTTACAACAATAATTATAACGCTCACATAGTCCTGGAGTCTAGAGAAGTCAGGTCAGCTGGCTACGTGTTGTCATTTCCTCGGGAATTCAAGATGGTTAAAGTTGCTCAGCAGAGTCTTGAATGATCTGATCCTTTGTGGCTGTACAACTTTTTTTTTATACTTCCAGCTATATGTTGTTAGTCACATACATCATTCCATATTAGGTTAACCTAACTTTGCATCCAGTTGGCACCTGCAAAATGCTAATCCTTCCCAGTGATCCAGTGCTGTAAAACACCAACCTTGCCCAGCAACCCAATACTTGATCAACTCAGCCTTGTGCACTGGCACCCTCATGGCATTACTCTGGCCAAGCAGGGCTTACCAGCCTATAGCCCCTGGAGCAGTATGGTCTGCTTGAGGACACTGCTGCCAGGTGCAATGAGTGCACTGTGTAGAGATAGCCCATATTTATCTCCCTGTTTGTAGACAGCCTAACAGTTGACCTAATCCTGACTTTGGGCTCTACTGTGAAATATAGAAACTTATTAACACCACTACTTATCATCCAATTCCGATCTGGACATTGTGCTGCCAGTGGGTAGGCTGGTCTTGCAATTTCCCCTCTTTACCTCCACCACAAACCTCCCTTTTATATTGGATATTTAGGATAGATGCCAAGTTACTTTCCATATTTCTATGGTATTTGTAATACTACAGCTGTGTTTTATATGAATAAGCTGCAAAATAATTGGAAATCTCTAAATGGTTAATTTTGTTCCATAGGTTGCTAAAGCTACAAAATTAACATTTGTTTCCCTCCCTCACATTTTTGATTGCCTGCAAGGAAATGTGTTGCATCCAGAAGTAATGTAAGATAGCCTGGGGAAATACAGACACAGTTCAGAAAGGCAGATGTACAGACAGAGACAAATTCTAGCTTGTTAATACATGTTTACTGCAGAATTGGAGACTCTAGCTGTCTTGAAGACATACACTTTTTATCTTGTCATTGAGCCAGTAAGAACTTTTTACAGATAACTGTCTAGTGCATAATAGGAACATGGGCATGAAAATCTTATTTTTTTAAATTTATGCTTTTATGGGCATGTTTACATGTTGCTGTACGGTGACCTTGCTACGGCACTGTGCTTTAGTAGTTCCTTTTGGAAGCACTAAAGCATGGCACAGTACGGGTGGTACTGTGCAGTGTGCATGACGCACGGTTAGACTTCTTTACTATGTTGCTGTAGTGGTGCACTATACCCAGGAAGCGTGCTGCTATGGTGATGTAGCTGGATCACTACATCACCATCATGTGCCATACAGTGATGTAGCACATCACTATATCGCCACAGCACGATATGTAGATGCACACTATGTTTATTAATTATAGGGTAAATTAGCCTCCACTGACCTCTGTGTTGCTTCAGGGAGTCTGCTACAACCTAGCTATTTTGAAACGAGCACTGGCATCTGGGTACTACAGTGGAGGCTGCAGTGTGGATATAACTAAAAAAAAAAAGATTATTAATTTCTTCATGGGCTCTTCTGTGGGCATGTACAAGAATATCATTGCCTGGCACAGAAGGTTTGTGGTATAGACATGTTCAAAACACAGCTCCCATTGATCTCAGTTGCAGCTGTGAGTGATCATTAGTCTTAAGTCAGGTACCCAGAAAACAAGCAATATACAATTACTGGTGAACGGTGAGAAGTTTGGTTTAAAAATCTAGCTCAGCAACACTTAGAAACATAATGGAGAGGCAGAGATGGAATTGAGTTTTCCAGGACATATCCATCTGCACAGCCACCAGACCATCCTTTCACTTTATGCAGTCCCCTGCGTCATTCATGAAATTCCTTTCAACTTCTGCAACAAGTCATCTCTTCAAGACACAAGTCTGATTCATTTCTAGAGGAGGCCCACCCAGTGCACCAAATAAGAAGCCCTTTGGAAAAAAACAGTACCTGATCATACACTTATGTTCCCCACCTCTTCTGGCTCCCAGTCCCAGTCTACTTCCCTGCCCAGTGTCTGTCTGTACCACTTTGCCTTGCCATTCGCAGATATCTCCCCATTCTTTGTCTCCTCAAAATTTTTGTCATCCTGGAACTAGTCTCTTCCAAGAGTGTAAGGCTCCTTTGCCCAATCCCTGGTTCTCAGATACTCCCCACACCCCTACCCACCTCCTGTCTTTTCCCTGTGAGGAGAAAGGGGCCTGAACTGGGCAGCAAAAGCCAGCCAGGCCTATACTACACTGAGGCCTGAACATATAGGGTCTTCATAAAGTCCTTGTGCACAATCTATGTTATTAAAGTTTAAAAGTGCACAAGGACTTTATGAAGACCCTGTATAGCTGGGGTTCAGCCATGCAGCTAGGCTGAAACACCATAGCTGTAGAAACAGCAAAAAAAAAAGGCCCAGGCCTATGGCTGTGGCCTAGACACCCAGTCTCAGCTATACTCCATGCTGAGACGATACAATTACAGATCAGAGGGGGCCAGCCCCCTGTAGCCAGTAATTGCCTGGACACATTCCTGGGAAGTTAGCTTCCTTCAAAAGAGAAGGCTGAGGGGGGATCTTGTGGCCTGTTATAAACTGGTTAGGGGGGGATCAGAAGGCAGTGGGGGAGTCACTGTTCCCCCGAGCACCACCAGGACTGACCAGGAATAATGGTCACAAGCTGGCAGAGGGAAGGTTTAAGTTGGACATCAGGAGGCACTACTTCATGGTCAGGGCGGCTAGGGTCTGGAACCAACTTCCAAGAGAAGTGGTGCAGGCTCCTACCCTGGGGGTTTTTAAGAGGAGGTTAGATGAACACCTTACTGGGGTCGCTTGACCCCAGTACTCTTTCCTGCCATGGCAGGGGGTCGGACTAGATGATCTGCTCAGGTCTCTTCCGACCCTAGAAACTATGAAACCTCTATTAACAAATGTTCAATTATTTATATGTCTATTTGATTCAAAGTAGGCTGCTCAGCTCATGAGCAGTCTGTGTATAATAGTACTTTTTATAAAATAAATCCCAGGTATGCAGTGAATAGCCAGGTTGGTTAAGCATAAATTTGACCACATGAGAATTTGAGAGTTTATTTCATATCAAAATCTATGGAAGTACCTGGTTATGACCATGGAAAGTAACAATGCAAGTTCTAGTCTCTTACAAATTTATACCATGATTGTGAACTGAAAGAAACTAGGAAAAAAATCCCCCTTCTCTCAGACCCCAATTTTGCAATATGCTCTGCTAGGACACAGGGGATCTTCCTGTTTAATTAGGGTCTTCATTTCCATATAGTATTTTGGGATCCTCCCCGCCCCATCAGTCAGACCTCCATCTCACAATAAGGCTCCAAATAAGTACAGTGGGTCAGGGGTTAAGTTTTCCATCTTGTTTGTGAGAGCTTTTTCACACAGCATCAAGGGAACTGAGTTTATTAGTTTTTGCAAATAGGAAAATGTGATTGCAACACAGCAAACCTGAAAAAGCAGCTCAGGGCTAGAAGCAATCAGTGTCACTCTGACTGCCTTAATTTTTTAATAAATGATTCTACTGCAAATTGACACTGCCTTATGCTATAGATATGGCTTTTGTGCTGCTGTGACTGTACCTTTATAAAATAAATTTACAGATGGGGTACGATCTGGACTATTTCCTTTGGGTGTGTCTACATGAGATGCTTACTGTGCATTACCCTAATAACACTTCACAGTAGCATGTCACGGCAAAAACTGTGCTAAAAGCCTACTGGACAGTGATATTAGGCTAATATGCAGTAAAGATCACCAGATAAACTTGCACTGGTGCTACTGAGCAGTAACTCAAGGTACTAACTAAATGCACAGTACCTAATTAAGCAAGTACTAAACTAAATGTGCAGTTTCTAAGGCACATTAATGAATATGTAGACAGACCCTTTGTCAGTGTAATTGTTCAATGCCATTATTTTCCTTACCTAGCAGGCAAGAAGCAGGCAAAGAAAAGTAAGTGTTAGGTAATTTCAAGTGCAAAGTAAAGAAAATCAGAAGGTCTGAAGTCTTATGTGGATAACAATGGGCTGTTATGTACTGCACAATAAAAAAAATCAGAGGTGATCTTTTTTGGTCAATGAAGAAGAGTTTTGGTGTGATGTAAAGAAATGCAGCCAGTCTGATGCAATCCTTTTGTTCAGAGCTACATGTAAATATGTGCTAATATAGGCAAGAGAAAAAAAGTGAATAACACATGTTTTTCATAATTTATAATTAGTTTTGAACACTTATGAAGGCAACCAAAAGGCAACCTTATGAAAGGCCATATGAAAGCAAACTTAATTCTGGGAACTCAATTTTTGACTGTTTGACTTTGCAACCTTAATAGTTTTATTTAACTTCAATGTCTGTTTAGGCAGATTAATCAGAAATTGGCTCTCATGAGGTTAAAAATATATATAATTATAGGAAAAAAAGGAATCAACTTTTTTTTCTTTGACCTGTCGAAAGTTTTAGGAAGTACACAATTCAGGAGAGGTTTCACAGTCCTTACGTACATGAAGGTAGACAGATCTCACAGTATCAGTAAGTCCAAAGTAAATAACATCAGGCTGAATAAATAAGTCATTTACAGGATTGACTTTTAAAGCTATCCACACAGAACTCTAACCACATAAGAGTCCAAAAAACCACTGACACAACCACCTGTGGAGTTCCTGAAAGAACCAGATGTTGTTGCAAGGAAAAATATATTTCCTCTAGCTTGGCATCTATGCCCTACAATTCCTTTCCAAAAACACGAGGGCTATTACTGCAATATAGCAGGAGAGCTGCCATGTGCTATGCCATCACACCATGTTAAACTCCTTTCAACAGTAAAAAAAAAACTACTTTTTTAAAGCAGAATTTTATGTATGCAACTGCATGCACAGTAGTATGTCTGTGGAAGGCCATGTACCATTTTCTAATTTATGCATAATCGTGGAAATTATTTTAAATTTTTGACCAAGGGTGTGGCAAAGTGGGTCTCCTTCACTAGCCACAATGCTGGTTTACCCACTTGCTTTTGGGCACGCCACCCACCTGCCTCTCTTGCCATGCCTTGTTGTTAATTAATTATGATATTAATTAAGGCGGGAGGCTGCCCATTCTTGTCCCAATGCCAGGGGGTGCCAGAGCCTCCTAGCTATCCCCTACAGCTCCTGCCCTTACCTCCAGGATGTTGCATGGAGCCTTGAAGCCAGGTGATGTGATTGCCTTGTCTGCCAGCTGCAAACTACCCTGTTTACATGGGCAGCCAGAGATCTAAAATGACCATCGCAATCAAGCACCTGCTGGCTGCTTGGCTTCGCTCTTAAGGTGGCAGGCACCAACAGTGCCCTGCCACATACCCTTAATATAGTTCCGGGGGGGGGGAAGACTGTTTCCCTTGCTGCTCCTCCAAAGCAGGCTCCCCTCAGAGCCTGTGAGAGCCTTCAAGTGGCAAGCACTTCCAAAGGTGCTCTGCCACAAAGGGCCTTAAGCTGCTATTTTATGGGGGACAAAAAGTGACTGTAAAAGACCTTTGTATTAACCCAATAGTGTGACAAATACTGTGAAAACTATTCCCTCTTTTGGGGAAAACTTATCCTAACTAATCGATCTGTCTCTCATTATTTTGTACTCCATATGAGTAAGTCAGTAGAGAAGAGTTTGATTTGTAGATAATGTATCCTTATCCAAAGCAGCAAAAATGAAGGAGGAAAAGTGAATGCCTGATCATTATTACCTACCAATCATATATTTTGTTCATATAACATCTACAGGGGTGTTTCAGAAGGTAATGGCAATTTCAGAATAAAACCATTTTTTGTGAATGAATGGGAAACTACACAGCAGTGGGGAACACCAATGGTGACACTGTTGAACACACTCATTGCTATGGCTATGTAGAAGAGTGATGTGATCCACTAAATGATCACTGCACACAAAATGGTTTTATTTTGAAATTGCCATTACTTTCTGAAGCAGCTTCATATTTATTATATTATAGATATACAGTACAATAATTAAGGCAAGATGACCAGGTCAGGTTATCAGCAAGACATTCTTTGTCAGATTGGAGCCTGATAGATATATGTAAAAACACACATAGATTCTTGTTCTTGCATGTATCTATGTATGTGACTGGAAGGGGGATCTTGAGCTTTTGAGTCCAGTCCCCTGCTTTATTTCACAATCATTTACCAAGGAATCTCAAAAATAGCCACTTTAAACCTTCACACACAACAAGTACAATACCACAAAACACCACCATTGGGTAACATGCCATGGGTAAAACAAGAGTAGACTAGGGCACTGCCAATGCCCTGCCACTGCAACAGAGAAGCAGTTGGTTAATATGTGTTCAGAAGATCCTAGGAAATGGACCATGTCCATGGCATAGAAGAAGGCAAAAACCTACACAAGTCCTTGCTAACCAGACCTAGGGGAAAAATTATTTCCTGTACCCAAATTAGGTGACCAGTATGGCTCCAAGTAGAAGAGCAAGACCTTGTAGTCTGGAACCACAGCGTTTTCTAAATGTTGGCAAAAGCATCAGTGCACCCCAGCTAAAATCTGCTAGCTTTAGCTGCGGTCAACGTCCCAGTGTTTCAGAAAAAAGAAGATCCTGCCCCTCTCTCTGCAGAAGCCAGTAGCATTTATGGCCACATCCAGACTAGTGCAGCCATGTGGTATGTGGTCGTGCAGACACGTCTGCAGTGCCACATATTGCACATTTAGTTGTTCTCTGCCCTGCAATGAAGCAATGCAGAGAGTTTTTTTTTTACCCCCAGATATCCACGGGTCAAAAAAACCCAAGGGAAATAGAAGTAGTAGAGCAGATGGCAGCAGTTTGCACTGCCCAAAGCCAGAGCCTGGCTGGCTGCAGCCACACTCCGCTGCTGGCCAGGCTCTGCATAGCAGGATCGCTGCTGCTGTATCCCCACAAGGCCCCCAGGTAAGGCTACTGGGGCCATCCCAGTGTTGGCTCCAGCCTCCTCTACCCCACCTGGGGTAACTTGCTGTACATCAGAGTGTGCATGGCACAGGTGTTCCCCAGGACAACTAGTGGTGGCAGAAGGTGCGCCACTGCTAGTTGTTCCCAGGGAACCAAACATCCATGCGTGTCTGGACACAGCCTATGAGAGAAAAAATTCCTTCCTGGTTCTCAGTGGATGTTTCTACGCATTCATTAATGCGCTTTTGCCACTGACCATTAAATTTAGTACCTCTAATGTGAGGTATTAACCAAATGTGCCTTAAGCTGCCCTAATGTGCAGTAGCAAAAGTTAACACTTTTTTACTGACACTTAATGCAGAGTAGCTTAATTTTACTGTGCATTAGCACAGTTTTTGTTTTTTTCAAGTTACAGCAAGGGAAGTTTAAGTTAGATATTAAGGAAGAACTTTTTCATGAGGAGGGTAGCAAAGCACTGTAACAGGTTACCCAGAGAGGTTGTGGAATCTCCATTCTTGGCTGGGATGATCTAGTTGGGGATGTTCTGCTTTGAGCAGGGGGTTGGACTAGATGTGACCTCCTGTGGTCCCTTCCAACCCTAACTTTCTGTGATGCTATGATACTATGGTCAAAGATTGTATATGGGGCTACCAAAGTTGTAACAGCACCTAAATAAGTGTTCTCATTTTAAAGTAGTCTGAGTATCTACCACTTCTGTTGACATTAGTTTTGACCCAGCTCACCCAAATGCTTGATCATGAAAATGCTTTCATTTATATTCCTAAATAAAAAGGCAGGATAGTTCAGGATTAGGGTTTACCTGAGGAATGAAAGACCTCAGTTAAACTCTTTGTTTTGCCACAGATACTCTGTTAGGTTAATTGGCCACCATCTCTCTATGACTCTCTGCACCTCTATGCCAGGGTGTCAAAGATATGGACCACAGAGCCATATCATCCTGCCCTTGGAGCCATATCATCTGGCCCACAGTGCTTCCTAGTCATACACCACATGCTGGCTCCTCTCCTGCATACTGCATGTGGTGCATGGAGCCCATACAGTGCAGACTGCACATGGTGCAGGGCCAGTTGGGTGTGCATTGCATGTGGCACCTGTGCCAGACCAACTATTCATGCATGATCCGGGGCCAGTCTGGATCAGGCCCATTGACCAGCTTTGCATGCTAGATCCAGTGCATGGCCCAGACTAGCCCTGCAAGCTTCATGTAGAGTGTGCTCCAGACTGGCTTCACGAGCCACATGCCAGGCCAGGTTCGGCACGAGTTGGATTGGAGTCAGTGCACACACCACATAAAGTGTCTTCACTGGAGCAGCCCTGCAGGCTGGATCTGACAAGTAGGGCCAGTCTGTGGACATAATCTGGCCAGCCCCATGCCTCACATCCAGACCCGTGGGACTGGGTGAATTTGACATCCTTGCTCTTATGTCTAACTCAGAGAAGTACTGTTTTAAACACATTAAATACATTAACAACTGGGAAGTGCTTGCGTAATAAGGTAATGAGGGATTGGCAATTATGGATTTAGGGAGCCTTGTTTAGGCTTCCAGGTTTGAAGTTTGTAATTTTACATACAAATTTTAGGTAGGAGGTAGACAGACAGGCACAGCACATAGGATTTTGCAAACAGCTTTATACTATGACTCATCTTTGCAGCGTATATGTTGCATTCTGCATTGTTTTAAGAACCCTGCGCCACAAGGATTCCAGTCCTGCTGATGTGGCACTAAGAACTCCAAGCCCTCGTTATTTCTTTGTAGTCTGTCAAATAGAAGGTACTTGTATTACCTCCGCCTCCTTTTGTGCACTGGATCCTTACAGACGTGGCGATTTACTGAACTGCTTCCCAGTTATACAGTATGCAAACTGTAGGTCCTCTGCACTGAACGTGACCTCAAGGGGTTCAGCAGTTCCAAATCAAAAGCAGTGTGAAGAGTGACAGACCATATATCAGAAAGAGTCTTTTAGGAAGAGTTTGATAATAGCATGGTCTGTTGTATGGATCCTTAGAACTGTTCATTTACAGAATTTACATTGTGTCATTTATTGTATCGTGACCCTCATATGTAAAATAAATTACTGCTACTGCTTGAAGAAGGACTGCAAAATCAGGAAACCAATATTTGCAAGTGTGTCTGTAAGTTATTGTGAGGAAAACCTTTCACCTCCTTCCATATAATCTTTTCAATCCTTTTCAAATCCACAAGGCAGGCTGACTCAGTCTCAGAGACTTTTAATTTTAAGTGCCTAGACCTCCTGTAAGTAAGTCCAGGCAGAGGAACACCCTTATCTTAACGGGGTTTTATGACCCATGCTCCACGTCATCTTGCAGCTCTCAAATCCCTGGAAGGGAGTTATGAAGACTGGAAGAAAGGGGGGAGGGGAGAGCATGTCTCTTCGATCTGCAGGCTTTCTTCCACTCTGCTAAAACATTTGCATCTTCACCACATAGGCACATGGTTTGCCAACATTCTTTCCAAATGCATTTCTTCTTCCTGTTGTTTGATTTGGAGCTCAGAAAAGGTTTATTTCATTATTTTTCACACTGGAAAAGGCAATTTTAGCACTCCTCATAGGTACTGATTTTATTACATTTAAGTTGCAAAAAGCTGTCTTCTTTTAAATCAGCATTTATACTGAGTCCGAGGGTCTCAGCTTTAACAAATGCAAACCTATTTGTATGAGGGGTATTAGCACTGTCTCTAACATTCACAGGGAAATAATATACAAGCAGAGAAAAAGGATACTTCCTCAGTTCCGTGGTTTGGGTAGAATATGCATTTTTAACGAGTGCAGCTGTTCTGAAGCTGAAGGAAAACTCTACATTTTGCAGCAAGAAAAAAAAATAACAAGAGCATGAGCAACAGTCTCCAAAGTGGCAATGGGAGGAGCAGCTTTAATGAGCAACAAATGTCTAGCTTTCTTAAAAAGCCGAGTGGGGAAGAAATTTCCCTCTTCTTTGCCAAAACACTGTATGTGGCAGGGTTTTTTTTTTAAGTTTAAAAAATGAACTGGTTCTCATAGCTGTGTAGCTAGATTTTCATCTGGAAAACTCATGCATATTGAAGCAAGATAGATCCAGGGACTTGGACAGACTGTGCAGACTAAGATAAAAGGAATCTTGGGTAGGAATTCTGCCAAGAGAAAACTTTTTGTTTCACTTTGTGACGTGTCACAAAGATCCAAATCATACCACCTATAGACAGAAGCTAGGTGAAATACCATGAATAACCTTTCTCTTTGTACCTCAGCTAATGAAATCTTCTACAATTATGTACCACTCAGAATAAAAAGAAGACATTAAATAGATATGAATTGTTAAAAGTTTGTAATCTGGGGCCTTTAATTATTATCTAAGAAGTTCTAAATGGGTGCAGGTCTCTCCAGTTTTTTCGTTAATGACTTGCACAATGGAAAGCACAGTGGATATTATGGGTGACTAGTGGGTCTTGAGTCAGCGACTGGGGGGACAGTGGTTTCCAGCTGCTGATCCCACTGACCGGGTGGTCCTCCCTGCAGCCAATCTCACTCACCAAAATGTGGCTGCACTGCTTCTGGATGTCCCGTGGCCACTTCCAGAAGTGGCACGGCCGCTTTTGCTGATGGCCCTGCTCCCTGGCCAGCACTCGCAGGGGAGGCACTAGCATTCCTGCCTGCCCCCCCCGCTCATTGCCTAAACAGGGAGCACGGCCTGACAGGGGGGCACCAGTACTCTCAGGTGGTGCACGTGCACCCCCTTGCACTCCCTACATGTCACCACTCGTAGATATAATTTGTGGATAATACCAAACTGGGAGGAGTTGCATGCCAAACTGGGAGGAGTTGGTGGACATCAGAGCCACAGATAGAAACTTGGGGAGTACTAACTATACAATAGCACTGGATAAAAAAATCTGAGTCTACTACATGATAGCATAAAATTAAGTAAGTCAACACCATGATGCTGCAAACCCTTATTCCCCACCCCAGTCTCTCTCTCTTTCCTCTGGGGTCAGATACCAACTTCCAAACCAGTGACCTAATGATCGAAGGGAAGCTGGGGGACAATGACCATGAGCTGATCACTATCTGCTGTAAAGCTGGCAAGTCAGTCAGTAATACAGAAGTCCTTGACTTCAGGAAAGGTGACTTTGACAAGCTAAGGAGGCTTGTTAGTGAGGCCCTAAAGGGCCAAAACACAAAGGGGATGGGGAGTTCAGGACGAGTGGCTGCTTCTCAAGGAAGCAATCCTAGATGCGCAAGCAAAGTCCATCCTGTCTTGGAGGAAAGAAAGCAAAAGGGCACAGCAGCCCCCTTGGCTCTCCAGGGAACTGGTGGACCTCCTGTGTCTTAACTGGAAGACCTACAAAAGATGGAGGACTGGAACCGCCACCAAGGAGGAATACTCTGCTGTGGTCCGGACCTGCAGAGAGCAAACCAGGAAAGCCAAGGCTGCGATGGAACTCCAGCTAGCTACAAATATCACGGATAATAAAAAGTCCTTTTTTAGATATGTGGGGAGCCAGAGGAAAAGCAAGGGCAACATTGGACCCCTGCTAAACCAGATGGGACAACTGACAACTGATGCCCAGGAAAAAGCAAACTTGCTAAATGAGTACTTTGTATCAGTTTTTCACTCAGCCCCATGGGATGGCCCTGCCCACTATGGGTCAG
>NW_017729004.1:57563373-57566295 GCF_001723915.1 Gavialis gangeticus | reverse complement strand
GGCTAGTAAAGCAAGCAAAATGCTGGCTTGCATCCATAGATGCTTCTCAAGCAAATCCCGGGACGTCATTCTCCTGTTGTACTCGGCCTTGGTGAGGCTGCAGCCGGAGTAGTGTCCAGTTTTGGGCTCCACAATTCAAAAAGGATGTGGAGAAGCTTGAGAGAGTCCAGAGGAGAGCCACGTGCATAATCAGAGGTCAGGAAAACAGACCTTATAATGAGAGGCTGAGAGTTATGGGACTCTTCAGCCTGGAAAAGCGCAGGCTCAGGGGTGATCTGGTGGCCACCCATAAGTTTATCAGGGGTCATCAGGATCTGGGGGAACATCTGTTCACCAGAGTGCCCCAAGGGATGACAAGATCGAACGGTCACAAACTCCACCATGACCGTTTCAGGCTGGACATAAAGGAAGAACTTCTTTACTGTCCGAGCCCCCAAGGTTTGAAATAGACTGCCACCGAAGGCAGTTCAAGCACCCACTTTGAACACCTTCAAGACAGATTTGGATGCTTATCTTGCTGGGATCCTATGATCCCTGGTGACTTCATGCCCATAGGGCAGGGGGCTGGATTTGATGATCCTCCGGGGTCCCTTTTAGCCCAAATGTCTATGAAATCTATGAAAATGTATGAGCCACTCTCTGGTATTACTGCTCAAGGTGTGAATTTCATCTGCCCCATATGGGCATTTGTAAAGATTACAGCTTTCAACTAAGTACTGTGCTGTTTGTTGGATGCCACATTCACACAATAGGCTGTCCAAGTTGTTCATGCTGTTTTGAAGCATCCACTTCCAGATTTCAATCTGCTCAGCTTGACCTATGCTTCTCCATCAAGGTCTTGCCCAACAGAGGACTCATTTGATGTTGGTATAAAATGCTGTAGGAATAGATCTGACCTTTCCCAGTGGTTGGCCTACTCCTTTGCTGCCCATAGGTTTGGTTCAGCATCCCCAATCTCTTCCAGGAGCTTGTGGGCTTCATGTATAAGTGGTTTACAACTTTTAAGTCTCTTAAGCTACCATCTATTTGGGTCTTCAGTTAATAGTTGATGGAGCAGGTGATTTTCATCATCTCTTGCTTATATTGCCAGTAATGATATTAGGGCCTGTCTTATATCATTTGGTCTAATGTCCAAGAATACAGGGAGTACATCTGTGTGTGTGTAAATTGCGCAGCCTGTTATGAGTCTCAGCGCACTACTAAGTACAGTGCAGAGCTTTTTAGTGTGACAACTTCTGGTCTATACAGGACGTACACCATTGCAAGTGCAGTGGTTCTGGGTACTTTGAAGTTGGCACCCCATGTTGTGTTGGCTAAACATCTCAAGGCATCTACCTGTGCAGAGACTTTACTGCTGACCTCCTGAATGTGATTTTTATAGGTGAGGGAATGGTCTAATGTGACTCCTCGGCAGGTTGGGGTATGCTCATGGGGAAGGATGTGGTTGCCTACTCTGACATTCATCATGTTCTTGACTCAACAATTGTCCAGGTGAAAGAGTGATGATACTGGTTTATTGATGCTTAACTTTATGCGCCACTTGTGGAGATGATGGGGTAGTCAGTGATGAGGTCCATGTCAGTACTGAGTATCTTTTCCAATTCTTTCATTTTCATTCCTTGGGGTACTATGGCAACATTGTCAGGTACATCACTTAGATGTTGTATACAGGAAGTCTGAGGTATATACATTGAACAGTATTGGTGCTAGCACTAACTCTTGGGGGGGACTCCATTCTTCAGAGTTTGTATTCTGCTTTTCTCTTCCTTGGCTAGTCATTAACTACAGTGTCATACACAAGACCTGGGAGATATTCTTCTATACTTGTTCCTGGTGAGGCCTCAGCTAGAGTCCTGTGTTCAGTTGTAAGCACTGTTTTTTAAGGAAGGTATAGAAAAAATGGAGTGTCTAAAGGACAGAAACAAGAAAAACATATCAGAACTGTGTTTGACTTTACTAGAAGAGAGATGGTTTTGAGGGGGGACCTTTCTGACAGATGTACAAAATGTTGTTATAAAAGAAGAGCATTAGCAATGTCTACCAAGGATAAGGCAGGCACTAACTGACTTAAATTTATTGCAAAGAAGATTTAAATGGGATACTAGGAAGGTAGCTGCAAGGATAGTTAAGGACAGGAAGAGGCAATCAAGAGCGAGCTTAAAAAGACATCAGTGAAGGGATATTAGGGATGGTTTAGGTATACTTGGTCCTCTCAGAGCAGGGTGCAGAGAAGGTTATCTTTTGAGGTTTCTTGGCAGCCCTACAGTTCTAAGATCAAGTCCTTCTTTAAGTATGTCATGATACTTCAGATATGCTTACTTTTTAAAAATAAAACAAAACAAAAGAAACCCCCCCCTCCAAGCCTGTATTTTTTTGGCTAGAATGACAAGGATTACTTGCTGTTTAAGAGTTTCTGTTTCTAAAAAGTTTTAGAAGAATAGTGTGATTCTGTTCTGTGTATCACAATTACCTTATTCAAAAAGAAAAAGGGATTCCCTGCTTAGTCACATCTAGTACACTACCTTTTACTAAGGTTGCCAGCTCTGACTGAAGCTATTCTGGGAAATTTTTTCCCCCCCAATATGATGTAATGTTATTAATAAGGGTGCACCAATAGAGGTTTTTTGGACTGATACTGATGGCTGATTTTTAACAAGCCATATTGGCCAATACCAGTCCAATTGCCGATACACAGCTGGGCAGCTTGGAGAGCAGTGTCCTGCTGTTAAGTCTGTTGTGGGGGAAGGGGCGGGGGAGGGAAGAGGTGTGTGGAGGGGGTGCAGATTGAGGCCTCCGTGGCGAGGGATGGAGTGGGACAGTGGCAGGTGCTGCACAGCCAGGGTACAGCATGGGACGGAGCTGCGAGTGGCTTGTCTAGGGGTTCAGGGGAGGCGGCTCCCATCGCTATTCGCACCCTGGGAG
>NW_017729004.1:57556081-57558373 GCF_001723915.1 Gavialis gangeticus | reverse complement strand
TGTGAGGGGGTGCAGATTGAGGCCTCCGTGGCGAGGGATGGAGTGGGACAGTGGCAGGTGCTGCACAGCCAGGGTACAGCATGGGACGGAGCTGCGAGTGGCTTGTCTAGGGGTTCAGGGGAGGCGGCTCCCATCGCTATTCGCACCCTGGGAGGTCATAAGGAGCATGTGCCTTCCAGATCTGTATGCAGGGTGAGGGAAGGCTACTGCTGAGGGCTGGGCCAGGGTGGCACTGAGGCTTTCCCAGTGGGCGGGCGGGGGCTGGGCCGGGCTGCACTCAGGGCTGGTGGCAGCAGTGCTGGGAGAGAGGTCACGGCGGGGGGCTGCAGCGCCACCCAAATTCACTGTAGCCATCTCAGTGCTACCACCACCTGCCCTGAGTGCAGCCCAACCCAACCCAACCTCCCCAATGGGATGAGCCTGGCACCACCCCCAGCCCCAGCCTGCAGTGGCAGCCCACCTTCACCCTGTGTGCAGATACAGGGGCACACATCCCTTATGCCTTCCCGGGATGCATGCACTGGTGGGAGCCACCCTCCCTTTGTGCTCCCCAAACAAGCCACTCAGAGCTCTGTCCTGCGTCCTGCCCCAGCTGTGTAGCGCCTGCCCCTACCCCAGCCCCACTCCCTTCTTCACTGCTGGGGACTTGATCTGCCCCTCTTCCATGCCCCTTCCCTCAAAACAGACTTATCAGCCAGACCCAGCTGTTCTCCACACTGTCAAGCTGCACTGCAGCTGTGCACATGCACTGGGTGTTTATCAGTGACATTAATTGGCCACATCAACCAAAACAATCCAACTGCCAATACTGTCAATTTTCCTTATATCGGTGCCATTCCGAAATGGGACCAATGTATCTGTGCACCTCTAGTCATCATTTGTACTGTTTAACTGATTCATAATATCAGTCTCCCAGACTGCTTTCAAAGTCACCAGGACATGGATGCCAATTCCGGTAAACTCCCAGCCAATCCGAGAGGATTGGCAACCCTACCTTTTACCCAAGCTTCCCTAAGCACTTTGCAATTTTTTAAGTTCCAAACTTCCAAGTGTCCATTAAATCTGACTGTCTGGGATGGAACTACTTAGATACTTGGCTGAACATCATCTATTTCAACTGACATCACTAGAAACTGTTAGTCCTCAGGAACTCTGAAAATGGAGCAAATCAAGGTGGGCAATCAATATCAGAGGCATTCAGAATTACTAGTCATTTTTCTAGTAAAATCCAGATTTTCTGATACTGATCCTCTGTTCTTATCATTAGCTTGGGGTAAGAAACTTACCTGGCTCCCCAAGCCAGATCCAGACCACAGGGCTCCTTGTAGGCCAGAGTAAGACCCATCTCTGGTGGTCGTGGTGTGAGACTGAAACACATCTCCCATTGGGGATCCTTACCATACTATTTGAAGCTTTCCTACACTATCCAACATGATTTTGGGCACAAACACAACTTGACAATCCCTGTTGATTTTGGGTGAATCTTTGTAAGTCCTCTGCACTGTAAAGACCCAGGTTATACTCTTCCTTATACTTCAAATAATGAAAAGGAGACATTTTTGACTGCAAAGACTGTATGAAAGATCGTAGCAGAGAATTATATGTAGGTTTAGGATTTTCCAAATGAGGTGGGTTTTCTTTTGTATCAGGGGTTCAAATAGTCTTTAAATTTTCTTATCGATGCCTAACATCTAGGCTTATGTTTATATACGAGATTATTACAGGGAACCTTAGAGAAAGTAGTGGTTCCCTTTTTTGTTTTCCAGATTATGAATTGAAGTTCACTATAACAATCTAAAAATCCTCACGTCAGAAATATGCAAGCACTTAGTTTTGCTTTTTATTAACAAATAGCTTATTTAATTAATAAGAAATTTCATACTCATTTGCAAATTTGGATTTGCAGATGACACCAAGTTGGGTAGAGTTGCAAACACTCTGGAAGTTAGAGCTAGAATCCAGAATGACCTAGATAGCCTGAAGTAATAGTCTGAGATTAATCAAATGCAATTCAACAAGGACAAGTGCTAACTCCTGCACATGGGACAGAATAATTACATGCACAAATACAGATTAGGGAATGACTAACTAGGCTGCTGTACTTCAGAGAAGGATCTGGGAGCTACAGTGCACCATAAGCTGAATATGGGCCAAAAGTGTGCTTTTATTTTTAATGGGAATGTCTCTTCCAAATCAAGGAAAGTGATTCTTCTACTCTCTTAGTGTCAACCCGGAGTGCTGCCACGGCCCCTGCCAGGGGGGTGCGGCCTTCCCGGGGCTTGTCTGAGGCCT
>NW_017729004.1:57548299-57556070 GCF_001723915.1 Gavialis gangeticus | reverse complement strand
TGCTGAGGTCCCTTCCGACCCTAGAAACTATGAAACTATTTGGCAGTGTGCTCATGTGGTTATGTTAAAGAGCAACAAAAATTATTAGAGGCCCAGGAAGCATGATTTGTAAGAAAAGGCTGAGAGAATTAGGGTTATTTAATCTGGAGAAGAGAAACCTGAGGGAGGAATTTGATAACAGTCTTCAAATACCTAAAGGGCAATTATAAAGAGGTTAGATATAGATTTTTCTCTGTGGGTGTAGGGGACAGGACTAGGAGCAATGGCTTCAATGTGCAGCAAAGGAAATTTAGGCTGGGGATTAGAAAGAACTTGCTGATTATGAGGATAATCAAGCACTGGAACAGGCTACATAGGCTATAGAATATCCATCCCTGGACATTTTCAAAAGCAGGTTAGACAGACACTTGGCTGGGATGGTTTCATCAGGGATGATCCTGCCCTCAGCTAGGGGGCTGGACTAGATGCCCTCATGAGGTTCCTTCCAGCCCTTCTTTCCTATGATCCTAACCTTGCATGGGTTAGTTAAGGATGCGAGGGGAAAAGCTATATTGAGGTGGCTTTCTTTATTGATTTTAGTGTCTTGTTGGCAAACAGCCATTGCTTCTTTAGAGCAGTACTGTATCAGGCTGTGTAGTGGAAATCAATGAACAGATAAATCCTTAATGCTATGTATCATCCAAAACTCTCATAGTAGGTACTTGAAAGGAGGCCTTTAGCTTTACTTGTACTAAAGACATTGCTTCATTTGCTAGTAATGACAGCTAGTATTGGAGCCACTCAACAATCTGCCTAGGTCTTCCAGAGCACAGTCAACTTCAGAGGCAGCTTCCTTTTACCCCTCCCCCTCCAAAGTATTCATAAATGAGTTCCTCCTTGCCCCAATAAATATGCTGACTGTATTTATATAAAGTTATTTAATACTAGAATGTAAAATTGGAAGAGAGAAAAGTTTCTCTGCAGATAAAACTTAGTTCTGAACCCCTGACTAGAATATGTTTAGGGACTCAGTGACCGTGTCTACATGAGATGTTGACTACTCAGTTGTTACCGTACAGTCATTTAGTATTTGCATACACAAGTACTAAATGACTGCACAGTAACCAGTGTTACTGAGCAGTAGCATCCCCAGATGGCTTTTTGGTGATGCTGACTGCACAGTAGCTCGTTACTACTGCATAGTAGTGTTTTGTGTAGATGTGGCCAGTGGGTGCATCTACAGGTTCATTAATGCAGAGTGGTTACGGAGCATTTAATTTAGTACTTGTATAATCAAGTACTAAATAAATGTGCAGTAACTGGAGTCACTGCACAGCAGCACCGGCAAACACCTTTGTAGTGACATGACTGCACAGTAGCCTAATAATACGGTGCAGTATCATATTAGCACTATTTGTGCTGTGACACGCTACTGTGCAGTATTATTAAGCTAGTACGGTTAGTGTCTTGTGTAGATGCACCCACTGACCAATAATTTCACTTAGACCAGGGGTAGCAAGCCCAACTGATTTATGTGACTGCAGCACTTGCTAAGGATGGGATTCTGTTTAGAATTTGATACTGATAAAAGTATATAGAAATGTTCAGATTGTCAGACAGCTGATAGTAGTAGTAATTCAGAATTTATAATATGCAGTATACTAATCACTGTTTATTAACCCACTGCTGTTCTGTTGTAGACTACTTGTCTAACATGCAGGAGACCTGGGTTCATTTCCCTGATGCATTTTACTAGCCATGTACATCAAGAACCCCAGAGTTAGATGAAAGCAAGAATGGGTAGTCATTTGGTCCCCTCTGCCCTGAGACGGAT
The DNA here is from genome assembly GCF_001723915.1 of Gavialis gangeticus. NCBI lineage: Eukaryota > Metazoa > Chordata > Crocodylia > Gavialidae > Gavialis > Gavialis gangeticus. The sequence goes on along the minus strand of NW_017729004.1, from coordinate 57,554,257 downwards.
GCTTTTTGGTGTCAAACAGCTGATTTGCACCATTACTTGGAATGCAGATTCCATTTGATGTGAGTGGTGCTTCAAGTGCTAAAGGCCCTCAAGCAATAGTCTATACATGAACACTGTACATTTTCTTCTGTAGAATCATTTTCCACTGTGAGGCCTAATGCTATCCTGTGCATAAAACTCCCACTGAAGTCAAAATTATGTAAAAATAAATAATAGAAGACATCCCATAATTATTCAATTGTTGAGAAAACTATATAATACTGCATCAAAAAATATGGGAGCTGTCCTTCTAACAGTCAGTAATAACCTGACAGTATGTAAACCTGATCTAAAATTACTTAGCAAGGACAGTAAAACATAAAATATTCTAGCATTTTCCCAATTACAAGGTAAAAAAGTTGCTTCCTTTGGCAATCCACTCTTACAACCTGGACAGCACTGAGATATGAAAATACATTTATAATAATGACAAATGACAAAGGACATTTGTCTTATAAATTACAGACATAATGATTTAGAATTTATATTGTGATAAGCCCTATAACCTACAAACAAATTAGACTCCTGCATGCTAGGCACTATATGAATAGGGTATGGCAGTTCTTACCACAAATGGTTTGCCTTTCTAAGGACTAAACATAGTGCCCAGTTGAGACCAGAATTTAGTCCTAAGTTAAGGACAGCATTTGTGTGGCAAAATTTCTCTGTTATGAGTCTCTCAGTCCTTCCTGCACTCAGAGGTGTTTCTTGGGGTAAGATACCTGGGCAATTCCCTTGTGCCCCACCCACACGGCTAAATCATCAAACATGCAGGTGGAAAATAGGAGGGGCCCATGCCTTTTTCTCTGCCAGGAGCTTCCACAGATCTGATGCGACTCTGCTTATGGTTCTTCTTGTGCATACAATTTCTGTGGGCACCTGATGGAGCGTTCTGTGTACAGAACTGAAGGACCAGATCCTTGCTTGTTTCTAGTTGTTGCTTTGCTTAATTTAACATTCTTAACAAAAGGGAAATGTTTTTAAAGTTAAAAAAGGAAATGAATTATAAAGTTAAATCATAACTGATTCAGGTAGAAAAGTTAGCAACGTTTAGGGCAAGACCATACCTTTCTGGCACAGCTTAAAAGGAAGGGCAGGGCATTAACTACACCAACCAAACAGTAGCCAGCCCTTGAAGAATTGTATTTCAGACACCCCCTCCTCTCCAAAGCACCCGTTTTCCACATAAACAGACAATCCTTTAAAATGGAAACATTAGAACTTATATATACTTCAGCTCCAGAACTCAGCAGTTTTGCATGGATACGTTATATACTGCTGCTTTGTAAACATCTGTTTTGCTACCCAGCTCAGCAAATTCTTTACTGTAAAAGTGACCTTTAAAATGTGATTTTTATAAGTGTTTTGATGTCTTGGGATAATATTCAACATTTGCATAAGTGATAAAAGTATCTCTAGATCTTCCAACTCTTTACAATGGAGGTTGTTACCATTATTCCCACGTAACACATAAGGAAATTATGATGCAGCATGATTCACCAGGCCAGTGACAAAGCTAGAGTGGAGCCCAAGTCTTGAGTCAACCAGTGCTCTCTCCATTAAGTGATTTTATAATGGGAAGCATTAAAGGCATCTTGTAGTTTTGCAGAGTGAGGGGCTTTTTAAAAACTCAATCACTATTTATGCAGAGAAAAGAAAACAACTTCCCTTCATTTTTAGATTAGAGATTTATGTGCATGTGTGTGCGCGCATGTGTGTGTGCATGTGCATGTGTGTGTGCATGCATGTGTGTATTTTACTTGGTTCCTTTCGCTCCCTAGAAAAAGGCTTTATGAAGCCTGAAGAAAGTCAGTGGCAGACATTTTATTACTCTAGCTCATCACATATTTATATAACCAAAGTAAAATCTGTTTTCTATTAGGAGAGAGTGGAGACCAGAGTAAGGATTTTTTCTGTATGTTAACAGATCCAAAATTTGTCTGGAAGTTGTGCCAAAACAATACCCTAAAAAGAATGCAGCTGGAAGTTATTAAGGAAGCTTGCAGTAGACAGTGATTAAAGCAGGATGGAATTTCTGCCTAAACCAATCAAATGCTGCTTGTCAAGGTTGGAGTTAGCCTTATGAATATTCAAGACATAATTCCACTCCTTTCCCTCCTAAAGATAATACCAAAGTCTTCTGAAATACCCTAACTCCACATCTGACCCCTCCTCCATATTTCGAGAGTTCACATTTCTTCGCTTTTCCTCTGTTATTTTTCCACAGTAACAGTGGGATAATTCAGCTTCTCTCTTACTTTGAAGCTAGTGCATTTGCTAGCAATTATATTGTTACAGTAGAATACAATGCTATAATTTAGCATGGGAAAGGGAAGGTAACTTGAAGAATCAGGTTACAAATGAACACTTATCTTAGATTTTAAATCCTCAGCTGAGATAAGCTACTTTCCTCAATAGTAGGACAGAGCACTGCAATTTCATCCCAGTGGTTTTTGCCAATCTAAGCTCTGGATGCATTAGGAATAGCCAGCTACATGATCTTCTTCCTTCCTTGACTCCCTCCACCATTCTCCTAGCACCGCCTTCTGCATAGCCTAGCTGATGATGTATAGACCTTATTCCTTTATTATTCAATTGAGGCCCAAATGGATTCAAATTCTTCTTAAAAATGTCTGCAAAATGAAATCTACTCTGGTACAAAACAGGAACAACTACTATCCAGAACACAATTACAACTTTTTCCAACTGGCATTGATAATGAGCAGTACTGTTACAATTACCCACTGACAACACTTCATCCCCATCACATACACTAGGACATTCTTTAAGTTGCTACATATCACAGACTGATAAATAAATGGCTCACTCACCAAACAGCATCCCTCCTACCTGCAGAGGTCATGAGGTCTGAAATGATATGCCAGTAAGGGTTCTGTCAAGACATCCACATTTCTATCCAATCCTGTTGTTTAGAAACACCATCACTATAGCCTCTGAGCTTCTGTTGTTATACCTATAAGAGAGAGAAGCTTTACTGTAAAGGACTCTATGAAATACAGATAAAAATGCTACATACATGCAAAGTTACCACTGTTAATTTTGAGTAGACTGGTTCCAGGGATAATGGAGTTCTACACCTGGTCCACTACTAACTTACCAGATGAGTTTAGACAAGTCGTTCTATTTTACTGCCTGAGTCCACGTGCAAAAATGCAAGTGTGGCTATTTATAAGAGAATTATGACAATTAATTAGTATTTGGATGACAACTTCAAGGTCTGCTGTAAATGATCATCACACCCATCTGCAACCTAAGCAGTTACAGAAATTTATGAAACTTTAAAAATAGCTATAAAAGCCTACAGAGGATAGAAATGTGCAGGAAGAACTTCCCTGCTAACTGCTTCGCCTCCAATCCCCCCAACATGTTTTATGGTCCTTCTAGTGTCAATCATTTTCTGTGAGTTCTGTAACATCACAGGGCTATATACTTGAGAATGAAGTCAGGCATTTCATCTGGGAAAAGCCCTACAGAGAGAAGCCACTAAGCAGAGGGGATCAGTGCTCAGTAATCCTTATTGATTCCAAATAATCATCGTGTGCTCCACCCAGTGGCTGCATAGACTGTTGGCAGATGTCAGAGGAGGTGAGTTGTTAACACAGCTGATCAGGCCTGTGGGGCTCTGGAATATCACTAGTTGCACCTGATCTTTACTCTCCTTCCCCTCTGGGAGCATTTGAGGGAGTTGGATGCTGGTGGTGATGGTGGGCTACTCCTTATGCAACTATGTAAATAAGGTTACATGGAAAGCCATGTAAATAACATGCAAAAAACCCTAGGCCTGAACAAGCAAAGGGATGGGAAGGTAGAGCTCATCCTGATTTGGCTTCCCTAACTCATGTCACTGTAGTAGGCCACATGACCCACATATTTTTTTCAAGATAAAAAGAAACTATATGTTTTACTAATAAGCTAGTAACTTATTTTCACACCTGAGTTAATGTTTTTAGCTAGAGTTAAAAACAGTCAGCAGGGCTGTGAAACAGGAGCTACATTACCAGGAGCAGCTAACAGACAGCAGAATTGTAGAAGAAAGGCTAGCTTGATTAGCTGAATATCAAGACCATTAAAAAGGAGAGAAGGTCATTAACACCTGCAGAATAAAGAGTTTAGGAGGAGTCAAGTAGGTTACAATGAACCACAAAGTCAATTGACTCTGTTACTGCTTCCTGAATAGAAATGTTGCTGCCACTTCCTGGCAGTTGGTTCTAAACTTTGGGTGCACCACAAATCAAAGGGGAGTCCAACCGCAGCACTGTACTTCTACCCTAGATGCGCCCCTGAATAGGACTAACTAGAAGTTACATTATCTTTTGCATTCCAGTTGTTTTAGATGTTTATTAATCCTATGATGTTCCACAGTGTTTGTGCATTATGAATGTGTATTATTAATTTCTGGTCTTTCTAAAAGACAATGAAATTTTGCATGCAATACTGCATTAGCCCATCAAACCAGAAGCCATGCCTTCTACAGTAAGAACTAAGTTACAGAACAGTGATTTCCTAGGGAATGGTGATAATGTGGTCACAACAAAGGCTGAAAATTTGAGCCCTTCTACCACTTCGTGTATTCATCTTCTATCATTTTAGATTTCTGCTTCTGTAGCTGACAGTACTGGTCCTCTAAGCTACCATGAATCATAGAAGTACTTTAGGGATTGAAATTAGAAAATAGCAAAGGAGGTAAACTTTTTACTAACAAGAGTACCACAGGTAAACAGACATAATTATAGTCAAACAGAACTTAATAACTTCTCTAAATAATCATTAGGAAGACCAAGACTTGCAGCTATGTGGTAAAATATCCAAGAGCAGCAGCAGGCATGACCACCGGAATGCAGTGGATGGAAGTGCCAAGGTTTCCAGACACTGAAATAGGAGCTTTTCCAACTTGAGGTGGGTGTGGGGATGCTGAAGTTTCTAAGCTGCAAGGGAAAAACCCAAAGCTTTCCCTTCAGATGCTTTGTATTTAGCTGTATGTAGATATTTTCTTTTTCCAAGGTACTTTTCCATTCTTGCTTTTCTCACATCTTCTGAGATATTACTGTCACTGTACCATGTACATAAGAACTTTGTGTATTTCTGCAGACATATCCAATGGAGGAGGGACAACTAGGACTGGTTAACCCAGAGGGGGAAAAGGTACAGAATGATATCCAGGTACATTTAGTGATAAGGTAATGCTTGTGCTCTTCTGTTTTGTGCAATGACTTTTTGTTAAGAAAAAAAACACTGGACCCTAAACCCATATCAAAACACATCCTGCAACACTCCTATAGGGTTTCCATTGTTATCTCTCAGTCTTTTGTAATCTGGTAATATTAGGCAAATAGACCATGCATAAAACCGCTATTTGGTGACCCATACAAAAAGAACTGGTGGTCTCAGCCCACTTCCTAAAATGGAGATATTCAACTTATAAGTAAAAATACACATCCAAGATCCCAACAGGTACAGTTGATGGCAATTAGGCATAAAGATCACCTACTCACTCTTCCCTTGCACTTACCTCTCACCATCAGAACTGAGACACACTCTCACTATGTGTGCTATTCCAGTCTTTTGAAGTCTCAGTATTTGGGTCCATCCAGCTAAGGGTAGTGATCCAGCTTCACAAGGGTAGTGAATCTGGTGAATTACATCCATCCCTCCATCCATCACATTTTATTTACCCTGGAAGTTATCCCATAATAATGCTGTACAGGCCAACAATTAAGAAGGAGAAAGGAGATCAATTATTATGTATGACTAATCAGGAAACAGATGCTCACCTGGGCACTCAGCTGGGATGCGGAATTCAAAGCAGACACTTGACCTAGATCTAGAAGAACCTCGAATTCTTGTTTTCTAGCCAGCTCTACTAATAACCCCTTATGAGTTGTCATCGTTGAGGGTCTA
>NW_017729004.1:57530332-57543299 GCF_001723915.1 Gavialis gangeticus | reverse complement strand
TTTACCCTAGAAGTTATCCCATAATAATGCTGTACAGGCCAACAATTAAGAAGGAGAAAGGAGATCAATTATTATGTATGACTAATCAGGAAACAGATGCTCACCTGGGCACTCAGCTGGGATGCGGAATTCAAAGCAGACACTTGACCTAGATCTAGAAGAACCTCGAATTCTTGTTTTCTAGCCAGCTCTACTAATAACCCCTTATGAGTTGTCATCGTTGAGGGTCTATCGAAGAATCGTGCTTGGAAAGGAAGAATCAAAGTTTGGGAACTAGCCAGTAGCCAGGCTAATAATCCTCCTTGTTGTAGAACAAGAGAGGCAGGGCCTGGATGGCTAATATCCCCAAAGAGAGCCAGTGTGGTAAATGTGAGGGAGGGGTGGGGTCAGAGGTCGAAAGCTATCCAGAGTAACACTAGGAATGTCTACCCAAGACGTTTACAACAGAAGCTGATTAATTAGTTCTTCAGTAAACGGCTCAGCGTCTACATGTACACCCCTATTAGGGTTTAGGAAACTAATTAACTCTGCAGCAGGATAGTATTTGTAAATACAAGTACAGTAAAAGTGCACTATCTGGCATCTTACAAGCCGGCATGCTCCACTAACTGGCATGCTGGCTTGTAAGATAAAGTGAAACTGGAAGTGCCCACCATGGCACTTCCAGTTTCTCTGAGCCCACACGGCCCTGGGCAAAGCAGCAAAGCCCCCATGGCCCAGGGGCATAACAGGCTGTTCAGGGCCACACAAGGCCCACCTCCCTGTCCCGTGGGGCCTGCGGAAGGGGCGGCAATGCTGCAGGAGGCGTAGAGGGATGTCACAGATGCAGTGGGAGAAGAGGCAGCCAGGGCCACTCAATTAACTGACATATTTTGTTATCTGGCATCCCCCATTCCCAGGGAATGCCAGATAACAGAGCTTTTACTGTACTATTCTGCTGTAGAGTCTGCTACAGAGTTTTTGCGTGTGTAGCAGGACACATGTAGATACTGACCTGGCTGGCTGGGGCATGAGGGTGCTTCAGTGTGGGGGCAGCCTGCTGCTTAGCCCTACACTGAAGCACCCTTGTGCCCCAGCCAGCCCCTCTGCAGCACATTTAGCCCAGTTGAAGCAGCCCTGGGCTGGCAGGCTGACCCCGGGGGCCCCCTGCTAGCCAGGGCTGCTCCAACCAGACTCATAATTTCATAGTTTCTAGGGTTGGAAGGGACCTGAGTAGATCATCTAGTCCGACCCCCTGCCATGGCAGGAAAGAGTACTGGGGTCAAACGACCCCAGCAAGGTGTTCATCTAACCTTCTCTTAAAAACCCCCAGGGTAGGAGCCTGCACCACTTCTCTTGGAAGTTAGTTCCAGATCCTAGCCGCCCTGACCGTGAAGTAGTGCCTCCTGATATCTAGCCTAAATCTACCCTCTGCCAGCTTGTGACCGTTATTCCTGGTCACTCCTGGCAGTGCTCGGGGGAACAGTGACTCCCCCAATGCCTGCTGATCCCCCCTGACTAGTTTATAACAGGCCACAAGATCCCCCCTCAGCCTTCTCTTGTGGAGGCTGAACAGGTTCAGGTCCCGTAGCCTCTCCTCATAGGGCCTGCCCTGCTGTCCCCTGATCATGCGAGTGGCCCTCCTCTGGACCCTCTCCATGCTGTCCACATCCCTCTTGAAGTGCGGCACCCAGAACTGGACGCAGTACTCCAACTGCGGCCTGACCAGTGCCGCATAGAGGGGGAGGATCACCTCTTTTGACCTGCTTGAAATGCATCTGTGGATGCATGACAAGGTACGGTTGGCCTTCCTAACTGCCTCCCCACACTGCCGACCCATGTTCATCTTGGAGTCAATGATGACTCCAAGATCCTTTTCCGCCTCCGTGCTGACAAGAGGGGAGTTCCCCAACCTGTAGGTATGGTGCCCGTTTTTCCTCCCCAGGTGCATCACCTTGCACTTGTCTGTGTTGAATCCCATCCTATTCTCATCCGCCCACCCTTGTAACCTGTCAAGGTCTGATTGTAGCCTGTTGCTTCCTTCTAGTGTGCCCACGTCCCCCCACATCTTAGTGTCATCAGCAAATTTGAACAGGGTGTTTTTTACCCTCTCGTCCAAGTCACTGATGAAGATGTTGAACAGTGCGGGCCCGAGGACCAAGCCCTGCGGAACCCCACTGCCCACGTCCTTCCAGGTTGAGAAGGACCCATCCACCACCACCCTCTGGGTGCGGCCCTCCAGCCAGTTGGCGACCCATTTGACTGTTGGGTGTCGACGCCACAGTCCCCCATTTTCTTAATGAGAATGGGGTGAGAGACAGTGTCGAAAGCCTTCTGGAAGTCCAGGAAGACTATGTCCACTACTACCCCTGCATCTAATGAACTGGTGATCTGATCGTAAAAGGCCACCAGGTTGGTCTGACAGGACCTGCCACTGATGAACCCACGTTGGTTGCCCCTAAGCATGCAGTCACCTGTTGGCCCCTCATGGATGCGTACCAGAATAATTTTCTCAAACAGCTTGCCTAGGATCGAGGTAAGACTAACTGGCCTATAGTTTCCCGGGTCCTCCTTCTTCCCCTTTTTGAAGATGGGGAATGAATAAACTCCAGAGTTCGTTGCTCCAGAGTTAATTGCTCCCTGGCATATATTCAAATGGCATACCTGGGGCCGAAAAGCTCTGGAGCTATAAGCTCTGGAATTTATTCATGTGCACTAATTGCATGTATAGACGCACGCACTGAGACATAGATGAGGTGGCAAGTGATATAAATACTCATAAGTATCAAAAAATGCTTCTCTCTCCCCCAAAATTTCAATTTTTTGAGGAAAAAATGAAGAAATTGAGCCCCAAATTAGTGTGTTTTCCACAGAAATTGATTATTATTGATTTTAGGGTATTGCCTTTTCATCAGAGCACTGAAAATGTTGAGGGAAGTAGGCACCTTCCTGAAAAACATAATTCAACAGAAACCCTTAATTTCTGCCAAACTCATCCAAAAACTGTGAGGAAATGGCCTGAAGAGGTACAGGGAGGCAAGGAGAGGCCTAGAAGAGCCAATGCTAGCCTCTTAGTGAGCCTAGAGGGCTAGGGAAGGGGGAAGTCAAGTTACATCTTTAACAGAAATAGCAAAAGGTTCTTCAGTTATAGAAATAAAACAAGGAAAGTGATAGGGCCACTGTTCAGTGAGGATGAGGTTGAGATTAAAAATAATGTAGGTATCGCCCAATAATTAAATGAATACATGCATCTGTTTTCAGTAAAAAACACATGAACCCAAAGGCAAGGAAGGATAGCTCTGAAGTGGAAGCAAAACTCAAGGAGCTTAATGCATTCAAATTAGAGAGTCCTGACTATTCAACCCTAGAATTCTGAAAAAACTGGCATGTGAAATCACAGGTCTGATAACAAGTATTTTAAATAAATCTATCAAGTTAGTAGTGGTACCATGTAAATGAAGAATACCGAATGTAATACCTATATGTAAGAGGGGGAGGACCATTATCTGAATTTAGAAGGCTGTGTGTAGACAAAACAAGGGGCATGTGTGCACAACACTTTATAGCAGGCTAAATGCTTTTGCACTGCTTTAGTCAGGGGCGGGCAATTATTTTGGGCGGAGGGCCACTTAGCAAGTTTTGGCAAGCTGTCGAGGGTCACATGGGTAACCCTGCCCCTTGACAGGTGCTCCGCCCCCTGGTCGCCATCTTGGGACTCGAAGTCCCACCCTTGACCTCTGACCCTTGCCACTGGAAGTCCCTCCCCTTGCCCCTAGAAGTACTCCTTCAGAGAAGAAGGTTTTTGCTATCTTAGAACTGGGGAAAAAAAAATTATGTACTAAAAATCAAATACCCATAATATTATATTTTAATTCAGTTAAAAAATATATTTTTGTCCTGATACCTGTGTGTTTATGCTTTATATGTAGAAGTGATTGCATAATAGCTCAAAATGTGGTCTTACTCTTGTATAGTGTATGCAGCGGTGTTGCGGGGTATGGGTGGGTGGATGTGTGGATGGTATTTGTGGGATGTGTGACTGTGTCTGGAGAAGGGTTGCAAGAGGGGAGCCAGCCGGGCACTTGCTGCCCCAAGCCTCATGGCTGTGTTTGCGCTCCGGTGGCTCCTGCTGCCACCAAGAGGCCGGGGCCTGCCAGGGAAGGTCCTGTCAGGCTTGGGGAGCAGTGCAGGGGGCTCCTGGAGCCATTGGGGGTGGCCTGAATCAGTGGCCCGGGACATGGAAAGCCCAAGGAGGTGGTGCAGAACTTGCATGGCGCACCTGAGGCTTGGGGTAGCAAAGGCTTGGCTGCCCCCCACCCCGGGAGGATGGCCCAGCCCCACCCCCATCCCACAGGGGTCCGGTGGCCTGACAGCTGCTTGCCCCCTGGCCCTGGGATGGACAGGGAAGCTGCACCAGGAGCCAGAGTACAGCCACAGCTGCTTTTCTGCTTTAGAAGCTCCTGCAGCTTCCAGGAAGCCGGGGGCCCTGGGGAAGCTCCTGGCCAGCACTGGGGGCAGTGTGGGGGGCCACCTGAGGCTGCTGGTGGTGGTACGTAGCCTGGGACATGGGAAGTCCAGGGATGAGGCATGGAAGTTGCATCCTGTGCCTGAGGTTTGGCTGCCCCTGCATGGGCATCCCCAGCGGCTCCTGCCACCCTGGGGGGAAGGCCCAGCCCCCCCAGCCCCACAGGGGCCTGGAAGCCTGGCAGCAGCTTGCCCCCCCAGCCCCATGATGGGTGGAAGGCTATGTCAGGAGCCAGAGCAGAGTCACAGCTGCATTTTTCCTCTGAAAGCTCCTGCGGCCTCCCCAAGCTTCCTGCGCCCCAGGCCAGGACCCTGCCAGGTTGTTCCTCCCCCACCAGCCTCAGGAGGTGACCCATGCTGCCCCCGGGGCTGGCCAGGAGCTTCCCCAGGGCCCCTACGATCCTCGCGGCTGCAGGAACTTCTGGAGCAGAAAAGTGGTCATGGAACCACTCCGGTTCCTGATGCAGCCTCTCCACTCATCCTGGGGCCAGGGAGTGAGCTGATGCTGGGCCCCTGTGGGGCAGGGAGGCTCAGGCCTTCCCCCTGGGGTGGCAGCACCCACCAGAACCTCCCATGGGGTGGGCAGCTGGGCCATTGCTGCCCCAAGCCTCAGGCATGGTATGGAAGTTCTGTGCCGCCTCCCCATGCACCACGCCACGTCTCTGCTGGGTCATGCCACCCCCAGCAGCCCCAAGTGTCCCCAGGGCCAGACAGGGGGGTTGGGAGCCAGCAACAGCCAGGCAATGCCCCGGGGCCAGTGCCAGCGGGGCCCAGAGCAGTGTGGCAGGAGCCTAGGGTGCAGTTGCCTGGGCTGTATGGAACCAGGCTGGGCTGCCCCAGCGGGGAGAGAGGGGAGCCACCCTGCTCTGGGCTCTGCCAGCGCTGGCTCCCATGTGCCCCCTCGCTCCCAGACCCCCACCCCAGCCCTGTGGCCAGATGGGAACTAGCATGACCCCCAGGCTCCTCTTACTTGAGGTTCCTGCTCCAGCATGGGCAGGAACAGCCCCATGGTCCCCCTGGTCTGGGGGGGGTGGGGCAGGGTAGGCCCTGCTCTTCCCAGAGCCTGCTCTGGCTTCCTCTGAGTCCCACTGCCCCTGTCTCCTGTCACTTCTGACTGGAGCCAGAGGCAAATGAATATTAATTAAAAAAAAATTTTTAGGGGCCCCACAGGCCAGACACAATGGCCTGGTGGGCTGGATCTGGCCTGCGGGCTATCTTTTGCCCACCCCTGACTTCAATGGTGTCAGTGTTTGCATGCCTCAGCAGCGTATTGCACATTAATTCCTGCCACTGTAGCAAATTCGGTGGCGTAATGCACCTTAAATGACTCAGGATGCAGCAAACTAAAACTCCTCTGAGGAGTTTTAGTTTGCTGCCCTACCAGCCACAGAGTGAAGCACCAGGCTCCATGCAGCTTGAGTCAAGGCTTCTGCAGGAAGCCCTGCTGGCAGTGTGGCAGCAGCCTCGGAAGGCAGGCTCTGCCAAAGAGAGGGAAAAAAAAGTGGTGAGTCTGATGTGTCCCCCCCCCCCCAAGTCTGCCTAACTACCTGAGCTGCACAGGGGGCTCAGTGCTTCCTTCCACGGCCGCAGTGCCCCTGGGACTGCCCAAGCTGGGTGCCTGTGTGTGGATGCCACCTGTAGGGGGTCTGCTGCTGCCATGGAGGGAAGCACCAGCCCCCCCCTTCCGCCCAGGGACCACTCCACCCACTGGACGCTTGTCCTCTGCTCCCTGCCACCAGAGAGGCAGGTAAGTCTGGTGTGTGCATGACACGGGGGTTTAATCAGCCCTAAATTGAAGTGGTATTTTTAAAAACCCACCACTTCAATTTAGGGCCCCTGTTTCGTCTACACACACCCAATGAGTATCAGATAATGGTAGATTAGGTGACTTTAAAACAAATTTTGAAGGAAAGAATAATTAAAAATATAAAGTAAATGGAAAATGGGATAAAATGTTACATTAGACTTTGAAAGATAAATTGTGTCAGACTAACCTGATATCTTTTTTGATAACCAGTTTTCTAGGATTGAGACATATTCACCTTAAAATATGCCAAAACCCATTGCTAGTGTCACTCTCTCTCAAGGTGATAAATTTTGGTTCCAGATCCTGCTCCAAGTCAAGGTGAAAGGGGGTTTGAACATACATTTCCCACATATCAGGTAACTTCTTGAATGATAGTGCTAGATAGTGCAAGGGGCCTATAGATACCATCTTCTTCTGCATTTTGTGAATGGTGCCCAGAGCTTAAAATGTCCTAAAATCAAAATCAAACATTTCTCTTGACCTATTTAACTTGCTTAGCATTCTGAAAAATAATAGTTATAGGGTGACCTGAACCTACTTTTCCCCCCCTTTTTTTAGATGCTGTCAATAAACCAACAATTCAGCTTTATGCAGATTTGCTCCTCTGAATCGATTGTGTGCGAGTTACTTAAATTTTATGTTTTTAAAGGCTAAGTTACATTATGCCTAACAATATGCTCCTACTCAGAGAATGGTTATCATCAAGGTGTTTTCTGAAGTAAACATAGTCCAGTTTTCAATAAATAGAATTTTCAATGGAAAATATCACATTTCTTTTTGCAAAAAGAAGGGAAAAAAAGAAAAAAATCTGAGAAGTAAACCATCTCCTAGAAAGGTTCATTTGTTGAAAAACTTTCTGTTAAAAAAAAAGAACAGGTCTATTAGAGTTCACAGTGGAATTATCACATGAAAAGTAACATGTTCCTGGAGGCATAACTAGCTAGGGCAGGTCCTCCTCTCCCTGTTCATCCTCTGGCTCTGGAGGCTCTGCCAGTGGTCAGGACAGGAACAGCAGCTGAAGTTCACTGCTGCTGAGGGGAGATGTAACCTCATTTTTTTGCCTCAGACTCCCATATTAAGTGCCCCCAAAAACTTCTGTTCTCAGCTACAGAAATACTGGGTGATGTCTCTTCCTAGCAGCAGCAAACTCCAGATGCTGTCATTCCACAGGACTACATTACCAAGTGCCCCTTCCTCACTGACATGTGCACCCATGCTGTTGCTCCAACTTGCTGCTAGAGCCAGAGCTGGGAGTGAAGGGGGAGTGGGGAATGGGAGTATGAGGCACCCTCCCCCAGTGCCATAGCAAGGGTGGGGGCCAAGTGGGGCAAATGCCCCGAGTGCCAAAGCGAAGAGGTGCCAACAGGCACTGCCCAGCTGGGGTGGGGCGTGAGATGGAGCTACGAGTGGCTTGTTTGGGGGGGCACAGGCATGAACGCTGTGTGTCCCCAGAGGCTGGGGGGGCATAACAACCACCCACAGGCAGCGGTTTTGGCGGTGGAGGCGTGGCAGCGGTGAGTGGGGAGCTCCCACAGGCAGCCGCGGTGATGGCAGTGGTGGGAGCGGGCCAACAGGGGGGCTCCCACAGGTGGCTGCAGCGGTATTGGTGGCTGGGGGGTGACCACTTGCAGACACCACCAGCAGCACTGGCAATGGCCAGCAGTGATCGGAGACCACCCACAGATGCTGCTGGCAGAGTCAGTTGGGGGGGGGGGGATGACCAGCAACCACTTGCAGATGCAGCTGGCAGTGTCAGCGGCACTTGTTGCAGGGGGTGCACCACCAACCTCATGGGGTGCACATGCACCTGCATGCACCCCCTATGGATGTGGGGGAGGGGGGAGGGCAGCTCCTGCCACTGCGTACACTCCTAGGCAAGTGTGGGGGGGATGTGTGCCCCCTGGATCTGTGCACAGGGCACGGGTGGGCTGCCACTATGGGCTTTGCCCCAGGTGCCAAACTTCCTTGCCACGGCACTGCCCTCCCCACACTTCTTAGGCAGGGTGTGGGGCTTGTGCCCTGCTTGCCCACACCTTATACTGCTGCATGCTCCTGTGATTTCTATGCAGGCAAACAAAGCCTTGGCTCAAACCTTGCTGAGCCTGACCCTACTGGTATCTAGTCATTTCAGACCTATGTCCTGGAGTAAGTATTGGTGGCAAAACTATAAGAGCACCTACACGAAAATGGGTGCATGTGATAAATCTAGTCTGAATTCAGATGATGGCACACTAACATATTTCTGTGACCCCTGTGGTCAGAAACGAACTATATACCATAAAGTAGGGCTGTGCAAAGCTTCAGGTGCTGATTCAATTCGGAGGAGATTCAGCCCAATTTGAGGGCCAAATCTCCAAATCCGAATCGAATCAGGGGACCAATAAAAAGGTCTGAATTGATTTGAAGCTCTCTGAATCAATTCAGAAAAGATTCAGATAGCTTTGATGATTCAGGCAGTCCCTGGTCAGTGCAGCAGGGAGCTGAAGCCAGACTTGGTAAGTAGGGAGCGTAGGAGGAGGGGGTCTGGAGGAAGGGGGAGGGGACCGGAGCTGGGGTGGGGGTTGGGGGGCTTGTGGCAGAGCCCCCCATATGGCATGTGGTGGTGGGGCAGCGGAAATCGTACCCCCGCCCGGCAGGAGCCGGTGAGTGGGGGATTTTTTTCCAAAGTGCCGGGAGCTGGGGCAGGCGGGGCAGCCATTACCAGGGCTGGGAGAGTGGATGGGGGATGGGGCCTGCGTGATTTGGAGATTCGGCCGATTCAGCAGCAGCCGAATCTCTGAATCAGATTCAGCCGAATCAATTCAGGACAGTGATTCAAATCACCAAATCGAATCACTGTCCCCCGAATTGGCTGAATCCAAATCCGAAGTGCATACTAGCCACTTCACACAGGCCTATCATAAAGTACTTTTCAGCAAATATTCTATGGGTACTGTATTAGCAGAATTTTGGCTGAATCATACAAAATTCTGCCTGTGGACTCCTGTGCCTTTCTGCACCGTGACTGCCTCTGCCTGTAAAAGAAAAGGCAGAGTCTAGCCTTAAATAGGGACTTCAGAACATACCCCATGCTTGATACTGATGAGTTGTATCACGAAGAGGTCTTTGTCTTTAGTTTTCCATTATGGCAATACATATGTTTCTAGTGTTCTCTCTTATACCTTAAGATCAATAATTCAGTTCATTACAAAAATGTTGTTGTTGTCATCTTCTTTGCTCCCTTCTGAGTGAATCTGTTGTGACTTTTGTTGACCTCTTTTAAACATGGGATAAAATCCCATGGAAGGATGTTCAATCCTGATGGCTAAAGCAGAGAGGTATCTTCCTTAGGCTCTTGCAAATGACCATCATAGTCTGCTGATTTTGGCTGTTCGACTTCCTACTCTGCCCTAACGTTTGTAAATTATACTTCCATTTTCAGATTTCCAAAGACTGTTCCAAAGTTTATGTGATTCCTTTAATTATGGCTTGAAATATAGGCACACACATTCCAAGAAACCAACAATTACCTGGAACATGTCATTAGAGGCAGAATTATGGAGGTCTGCCTTATTTGTGAAACAGTATGAAACATCACTGAAGCAGAAATACTGAAGATGGATTTGCCTAGCATTCAGTGGTGGAGCTTGAAACACATTTGGGGATCACAATACAACAGAGTAGTCAGTAGTCAGTGGAATAGAATTAAGGTTGAGAAGGCCCTTCTTATCAAAAGTGAGAGGTAGTGCTATAAATATAATGTCTGTCCATGGCCTTAGTGAGTTTGGAGTATAATCCCATGAAACTTGCATTCTTAAATTATTTGTATTTGGAAATACCACCCTACTTGCCTAAATACAAGTTTAAAAAAATATGTCCCTATATAGCAAAGATCTACTTAAGACAGAGATCTAGACATCACTTATGCTAGTAATGAAGAAAATGAGACAGAAGCAGATGACATTAATAGAAAGTGAACAGGAAACTGGTACAAGGTCTCCAGGGACAGTGGCATGAAAATTCATATACCAGCTTGCTGCTGATGCATACACTAGCTTCAAAAATCAGCTATTGCTCATAAGGGATCAGAACTAGTCACAGTTATTAAAATACTTGAAGTTGTTTCCTCAGAAATCTAAAATGCCCATAGAAATAATGTGCTTCCTGTGATATTTTGAATGAGTTGCTGCAACAATTCAGGCTCTAGACACAGACAACCCATTAGTATAGAGCTTGCAGTAACTCCTCAGCCCATGCCTGAAGGCAGATGAGATTGACCTAACAGGGCACACTCAGGGAACAGTAGTAGCTTCAGCACATGGCTGAGAACTCTCTGAGGCAGATCGGCAATCCTTGCCTGATTTGCCATAGAGGGACAAATGGTTCTGGCTTTGCTGACAGGTCATTATAGACTGGATCTGAAAGTCTGTTCTCTGCTGTTTGATCTTGCTTCTTTCCATGGGCTGTCTGCAGCAAAAAAAGTTATTATTTCTGATGTGAGTTTATCTTATCAATAGTTACTATATTATGGTGTTCAGCTTCCATTTGAGATAATTAGGCTACCAGTGTCTCATTTACATATGCCCATCTTAGTGAACTCTCACGTTTGGCATCTGAAACTCCCAAACCATGTGCACACCTGATTTCTTGGGCTTTGATATGGTCAGAAGCATGGAGAAACAAATATTCCCTGACTGAGAAGATACTAACAGAGGAATATATCCACTGTTTATGGTGCTAGTTTTCCTGGCAAAAGGTCACATAACCTATACAATCCTAACTGTGACATGAATCCTATAATCCAAAATGCATCTCAAATTCAGCTATACTTGTCTGGAGAAAAACAAGACAGATGTGCCATGTATAATAACAATTTAAACACATGCTATTGTACCATGGAGATTGATTGAGAATAGACATAGTTTAAAAGTACAGTCGGAATGGGAAACTCAGGAGCTGCCCAAATATGGTCATGGTTACAGGCCTAATGCTCTCTCTGAATGAATCCTCAGATATTCAGCCCCAGGCCTTGACTGCTCCTGGGACAAAATCCTCCAGTTCTCCAATGCTAAATTCAGCCTGAAGGTTCACCACCAATGAGTCTTCTTTTTGGGAGTTGTGGCCAGTGGACAATACAATAACCAGACAACTTAGGGGGAGTGTCTGCATGGGACGCTTAATGCATAGTAGCCTAATAACACTGAGCAGTAATGTGTCATAGCACAGACAGTGCTAATAAGCTACTCCATAGTATTATTGGGCTACTGTGAAGTAGTGTCGCTAAAAAAGCATTCACCAGCAGTACTGTACAGTAACTCTAGTTACTGTGCATTTAGTTAGTACTTCGTTAAGCAAATACTAAATTAAATGTGAAGTAACTACTTACATTAATGAACATGTAAACATGTCCACGGTGTTTTTGTATGTCAATAGCAGGAACAAAGCATAACATAAAAGAAAAGGGATTGTGGTGCATGAAAGACTAAACGAATTACTATCTTACCTGTACTTCTGTGTTACCCCAGGCCCATGACCTCCAGAGTCTCAGTGGGCATGTCTACATGTGCGCTTTAATGCACATTGGACTATTCTAATGCACATTAAAGCATAATTAAAATGTGCTTTTAGTTAATGTGCATTAAAATAAGCTAATGCTCATTAAGTGTCACTTAAAAGCTGTGCTCTTTAGTTAGAGCACATTAAGACAGGCTAATGAGCATTTTCTTAGTACCTCACAATGGAGGTACTAGATTTAATGTGCATTGACTAAACCAGTGTCAGTCTGATACCCAGCAGCCTTTCCATTCTGTTCTTCAGGGACTTCCTTTTTAACCAGGAGACTTTGTATTCCTCTGCCCCTTCAACTTGGCTAAACTGGTTTTGCAGTGGTCAGTTTGAAGTACTGGCTTTGCGTTGACTCATTTCTTCAAGCATCTGGCAGGAGATGCAAGTGCCTGTATCCACACCTTTCCAACATTATAGGCAGCGGAAGGCGGGTTCAGCCCCACCAAACATGAGGTAGCATGTAGGGTTGCAAAGCAGCCTGGCCACAGGCTCTGGGCAGCTGCAGCAGGGATGGGGAGGGGCATGCACGCAACCAGGCTCACAGCCTGGACTATGGATGTCACTGGCTGTCCAGCACGGCAGACAAGTATCAATCTATTTGGGGAAAGGGAAAGGGCTGGGTTGGGGGTGTAGATCAGGGCCCCAGTGCTGGGGGAGGGAGCTGGAGTGGGGGATTGCCCTGGCCAGGCCAGGTGGCAGGATGATCGGCGCCCAGGTGGCTCATCCAGGGGTGTGTGGGGCACCCACCACTGTGCACACCTTGACAGAGGCCTGGGGGCACATGCCTCGCTGCGCCCCCCCGCATCTGTGTAGTGAGGGGGTGGTGGCCTGCACTTTGCTCCCTGCTGTAGCTGTTCCAAGAGCTGCATGACACCATGTATATCCTGTCACCTGCACTATGCCCCCTGCCCATCCTGTAGTGGGACGCAGATGGCATTATGCAGCAGGAAGCAAAGTGCAGCCTGCAGCGGCAGCTGCCCCTGCCCTGTGCACAAATGGGAGGCACATGCCCCTAGGGCGTCTGCTGGGATACACATAGTGGCAGTGGCCCCCTTGTGCCCCTAGATGAGCCTCCCAGGCTCCTAGCGGCCTGCCACCTGGCCTGGCTGGGGC
>NW_017729004.1:57529207-57530212 GCF_001723915.1 Gavialis gangeticus | reverse complement strand
TGCCCCTGCCTGTGCCCTGCTCCCTCCCTCACCACAGGGGCCTTGATCTGCACCTCCAGCACAGCCATTTCCCCTCCCCCGACCCTTCCCCCACAGACTTACCTGTTTGGAGTGGGGGAACGTGTACATGCATGCAAATGCTCAGCCTCAGTCCCAAATAATTTTTTCCCCTTCCACCTATGTCCAACATGCATATCCTGGAAAAACTGCAGGTAAATTAAATCAATATGTTCATGCAATAACCCTCAGACAAGATGCCATAATACCAGATTACAGATTAGCTCCTTTCCCCATTCATTGCAGGTGCATATATAGAAGTATGTATAGCTCTAGGTAATCAGGAAAAAAAACTTTCTGCCCCATATTAAATTCACAAAAGCAAGGAAATTGAGAGAGCAAGACTACACTCTAGACCTAGCCCTTATTAGTGTCTCTACATATTTTAGGGGTACCTACATTTTTGCAGGAACAGGCTACTTCTGAGCCTTAGAACAGTTTTTCTCAACCTATTAAGTAGCAAGTACCCCCTAACTTCTGAAAATTTTAACAAGTACCCCCAACACTCAATTTTCCAGGGGATTTTATATTTAGACTAATGTGTGCCATATGTTGGAAGAAGGGCTGCACCTGTGAGGTCGTGATATAACAGATGTCTGATCTGGTGTGGGTAGAGTTGCCACTTTTTACACTGGGGTGCACAACTCAGGTATGTACCTGGGCTAGATGTGGTGTTGGCCAAAGCTAAGAGGACTGAATGCCAGATTATTATTGGGGAATTTTTTGCCATAGTTTTGAGAGGAAAAGAGGGTGAGAGTGTTGGGGTACACACATACCCCCTGCCTGTGTCTCGTGTACTACCAGGGGTACGCATACCAGAGGTTGAGAAACTATGCCTTAGAAGACTAGCATCTTGTGAACTACTAGCCAAGTGAGGGCTTTGGAAAACATTTGTGTGCATCTGCAATTTCAAGTGTGTCAAAATGTTAACATTACTTCAGTGTCATT
>NW_017729004.1:57522927-57524207 GCF_001723915.1 Gavialis gangeticus | reverse complement strand
GTGAGCTACTAGCCAAGTGAGGGCTTTGGAAAACATTTGTGTGCATCTGCAATTTCAAGTGTGTCAAAATGTTAACATTACTTCAGTGTCATTCTCCCTTACCACCCCTGACTGGTTATTGATATTTTCAGCTATGATCACTTTCAAATCAATAACATAACACTAATATAAATGAATGAAGGTATTTTGAATATTTAACAGAGGTTTTTTTTCTCTAAAAGTGAAGAGGAATTTACATTTGGTGAAGAAGTAAATAAGCTCTTATCTATGCCACCATATTATTTGCTCTGTGAATGGAGTGTTCATGAATAGTGATTTGCCACTGACAGAGATGAAGCCTTTTCCTGAGATCCTTCTTAAGTTAGAAGTGCAACTGCAGTCATTTGGAGTGCCCAAGGGTGCCTATAGATATGTGGGAAGGCTGCTCTAGCACATTGTACAGCGTGTCAGAGAAGACTCAATTAATCAGGTCTGCTAGAGAGTGATAATTAGAGCTTTAGTTCAAAAAGTTTTAGTTAAAGTTCCCCTGCCTCCATTTTGAAGTGCAAGGATGCTGATATATGAGATGCTGAGGTCACTTTAATCCATGGGTGACAGATGGTTCCTGAGACTGGGTGCGGGGTGGAAGGGGAGGATGGGGGACACAGTTTGTGGGCAGCAGTGTTGGTGGCAGAGTGGCAAGCACCGATTACTTGCAGAAGCGGGCAGTGGCCAATCTTGAGGGGGGGCACGTGCCATTCACCTATACTTTAATCGGAGCAGATTTCAGAACCTGAAAACACTCAACACTGACAAGTGCAAGGTGCTGCACCTGGGGAGGAAGAACCAGCACCATACCTACAGGTTGGGGAACTCCCTTCTCATCAGCACAGAGGCAGAAAAGGATCTTGGAATCATCATTGATGCCAAGATGAACATGGGCTGGCAGTGTGGGGATGCAGTCAGAAAGGCCAACCGCACCTTGTCATACATCCACAGATGCATCTCAAGCAGGTCCAAGGAGGTGATACTCTCTCTGTATGCGGCACTGGTCAGACCGCAGCTAGAGTACTGCGTCCAGTTCTGGGCGCCGCACTTCAAGAGGGATGTGGACAACATGGAGAGGATCCAGAGGAGGGCTGCTCATATGATCAGGGGACAGCAGGGCAGGCCCTATGAGGAGAGGCTACAGGACCTGAACCTATTCAGCCTCCACAAGAGAAGGCTAAGGGGGGATCTAGTGGCTTGTTACAAACTAGTCAGAGGGGACCAGAAGGCATTGGGGGAGTCTCTGTTCCCCC
>NW_017729004.1:57521808-57522676 GCF_001723915.1 Gavialis gangeticus | reverse complement strand
AATGGTCACAAGCTGGCAGAGGGTAAATTCAGATTAGACATCAGGAGGCGCTGCTTCACTGTCAGGGCAGCTAGGATCTGGAACTAACTTCCAAGTGAAGTGGTGCAGGCTCCTACCCTGGGGGTCTTTAAGACAAGGCTAGACAATCACCTTGCTGGGGTCGTTTGACCCCAGTACTCTTTCCTGCCATGTCAGGGGGTTGGACTTGATGATCTGCTCAGGTCCCTTCCGACCCTACTAACTATGAAACTACTCTAAATTAAAGCGCCCACCCCCGAAACACGTGTAAAAACACTTAAAAGGTCTAAAGGCTGATTTATAGCCTTTCATAAGTCTGGCTGTGAAACACAGTCAGCTTTTGCTGAAAAGTTAGAAAGAAAGGTAGTCTTTGCCATTCCCTTGTAGCAGGTTTGAATTGTGTTCCACCTTGTGGTCCCATGCTGCTCTCAAATGAGTCTATGAAATAGTATGGGATTCACTTCACTTTTTAGGGTGCATTAAATCTACATGATGTGAGTATCTGAGTTGGCTGGGCCCAAGCTCTACATGGTTTGGTTTCATCCCTGGCTTGCTATACATAGTATTTATTAAGCTTAAAGAAACAACACAATTAATATAATTAGAGAGACTTTAATCACTGTTGGCTGGCTGATTACACCAGCCAGCAGAGGGTAAGTGCATGGGGGGCAGGGCAGGAGGGGGGGAAGGAGGGGTGTTACACATCCAAAGCATGATAAAAAAGTTACATCTTTTACACCAGTATCATACACTGAATAACTATGGAAACCAATCATATTATAATGATTAGATAAGAAAACCAATCAATAGATCACCACACAGATATTCATACAGATGTACCATATTTGGT
>NW_017729004.1:57514627-57516808 GCF_001723915.1 Gavialis gangeticus | reverse complement strand
GCATGGGGGGCAGGGCAGGAGGGGGGGAAGGAGGGGTGTTACACATCCAAAGCATGATAAAAAAGTTACATCTTTTACACCAGTATCATACACTGAATAACTATGGAAACCAATCATATTATAATGATTAGATAAGAAAACCAATCAATAGATCACCACACAGATATTCATACAGATGTACCATATTTGGTATGCATATCACTTAGTTATTCCCTTAGTTGTAGCAATAGCAGTTAGTTGTCCCCTTCAAACTTCCATATCTTCCAAAAGACAGAGGTAGTTAGCCATGTATAGTCAGGCAGCAGGCAGGATATAGATGCACCTTATAGACCAACTAAATCAGAGGTGCATAAACTTTTGTGAGCCCAAGCTCACTTCATCAGATGCTGTGAAAGGACATGTATAGAGCAGTCTATCAAATATTCTACAGAAGTTGTGGCATAGTTATTAATGTTCTATAGCTTTAAAGGCCTTTTATACATCAGGATCCAACTCATCTCCTTTCAAGAGCAGAACCAAAGGTAATTGCTATAATGTCTATAATCTAATTGATATAATGTTTCCTTAGTCCTGAAGGTAAAACCCTGCATTAAAGTGTCTTACAGGGCAGAGAATCTGTGAAGTGAAAAATGTTGAGTTTCAATATGACTGAAATGATTCTGATAAAATTATACTTTGAAAATAAATTTAGGCTTTTCAAAATTTGATAATTTCAAGGCCTTTCTTTTACAGCTTAGTTCTTTTTGAGTTTTTTTCTTTTTCAGATGCTGTGACTTCTGTTTTTAGTTACACTTCAGGATTGCCAAAATGAAGCCAGTCCAACAGCTGCTATCCACCCTCTCTTCCGTTTTTCCCTTTTTTTTAAAATAGCCCTTGAAGAATATTCTAAGATGCTGGGTTTTTTGGTGGAATCTTCAGAGAAAGCTGACGTGTCAGTCAGGCCTCCATATTTGTTTTCTGACTGTATAACAGTGAACAGATTATGCACCAGTCTTTGCAAGTTAGCATGCATTCTGTGAGTTATAGAATCATAGAGGGAAGGTCTTTTCAGTTAACATTTTCCCCTGAGAAAGATGATGATGATGATGATGAGAGCACGTTAACAGCTGGATTGCAGCTATCTATCATGAACCTGGGATTTATTCCAGAATTCGAAAACTAGGGGCAAAAGTGATTTAAGAACCTTACAGATCATGAAACTCAAATAGAAACCTGAACTGCAGAAACACCAAACAACAATGTTTATCCATCATTGCTGAATACAGTGATGGATACTGATACAAAGCAGGTTTATGAAGTGAAGAATTCAAATCCTCTTCCCCAACTTAGACACCTCTAGTGAGTGTATATGTAGATGCATTCCCTCTCAGACACCTGTCATTGTCTCTTACAAACAAATCTATCTAGTTTAAAGATGAAGCTTGATAAAAAGTATTATGATAAAGCTGCCTTTGATAGCAGATGACTTGACACTCTGAACCAAGAGATCCCTTCCAATCCTGGATTCCTAAGGTCAACCTCCATGTTTTACCATGTTCCAGTATGCAGTTTTTAAATGACTTGATCAGGCCAAACTAGAGATATGATAAAATATAGACTTCATGTTTCAGATTTCCCAAAGTGCCTAAACTAGACTCATGGAATGGAATTGACATGAGTGGCTTTCAGCTGTCTTTTACATTCCCTCAACTTCTCCAGGGCCAATGAGCCATTTCAGTCTGGCTGCCAATGTCCCCCAGGACAATTACAGTAGCTAGTACACCTCTGCTGCTTGTGGTAAGGCCTGGGGGAAGAGTGGTATTTAGCCTTAGCAATTAGGGGGACTCACATTTCTATTTGCAGAACAAGGTTTCACATTTCAACCTTTTATGCTTAAAATACTCAGCTGGACAACTGCATGAGAATGCTTGTACAACTTGGTACACTTAAAAAAACATGTAAGAACATTTACAAAAAGAGCAGATTCTGTAGCTTTTAAGGGGTTTAAGAGGTTGTGCAAAGCACAAGACTAAAACAGTCTGGCAACTGATCTGTATCAGAACAACACCTACACAGTGAATGTCCTCCAAGGTATATAGGAGGGCTGATACCACTTTTTGTACCACCAAATCACTGCCACCATGCATGCTGCACTCTACTGATTCCCATCCTCAATACCACTGGGGAGGGCTGAATTTGGTC
>NW_017729004.1:57496884-57509627 GCF_001723915.1 Gavialis gangeticus | reverse complement strand
TACATAGTGAATGTCCTCCAAGGTATATAGGAGGGCTGATACCACTTTTTGTACCACCAAATCACTGCCACCATGCATGCTGCACTCTACTGATTCCCATCCTCAATACCACTGGGGAGGGCTGAATTTGGTCATGACAGTGAGCAGTGCATGTCTTTAGGGGCACTGTGGAGGGAGCACTGCAGGAGATATTGGAGGCATGGCTCACGGGTGAGGAGTGGGGAATTTTACTGGATTGAGTTACATGCCATGGGCCAAATCCAGGGGTTTTGTGGTGTGGGTGCAGCCTTTGGGTTGTAGGTTGCCAACCCCTCTCTTATCATTGTATTAGGCTTCAGACTTTTATGTTGCCGCACCTGTCAGAAGACAATACGTTGTAAAGCAATCTTTTCCCTCACAAGCAATTACCATTCATTACATAGTCATGGACTACCACTCTGCTTCTCTTTATATATAGATTTGACAAAGAGAATAAACAAGAACTCTGCTTAAAACTCAAATTGCTTTGGTTTTCTACTGAACAGTACTATTAATGTTAAATATAATGCAGGTATTGCTTATTATAGTCTCATTTTCATACCACCGCAAACCCACAATGTGTTTAGACTACAGCAAGGATAGTTCTAACATGGAACTATTTAAAGCAAAAAGCATGTTTCACTTAATGTTCAGGGAAGTTGCTGACATGGAGGGTGCAGTATCCACAGGCACTCATATTTATCACTGAATAGCTTGGATGATCTCTCTTAAATTCAGATTTGTTCCCAGCTGATCAATTATTTTAATGGAAACAAGTTTTGGCCTTGGGTGGTATAAAATAGCTGTTAGTCTATTTCATAAGTCACTGAAACCTGCTAGGCCTGTGCGAAGTGGCTAGTATTCACTTCGGATTCAGATTCAGCTGATTCTGGGGGCATTGATTTGATTTGAATCACTGTCCTGAATCAATTTGGCTGAATCTGATTCAGAGATTCGGCTGCTGCCAAATCTCCAAATCACACAGGCCCCATCCCTTGCCCGCTCTCCCAGCCCTGGCAGTGGCTGCTTCACCTGCCCCAGCTCCTGGCACTTTGAAAAAAAAAAAAACCCTGACTCGCCGGGTGCTGCCAGTTGGGGGGTGGGATTCCTGCTGCCCCGCACTGCTGAATCAATTCGCCAAGCTTCGAATCGATTTGGACCTTTTTACTGGTTCCCTGATTCGATTCGGATTTAGAGATTCAGCCACCGAATTGGGCCGAATCTCTTCCAGATTGAGTCAGCACCCAAAGCTTTGCACAGCCCTAGAACCAGCCATGGTGATAAGAACTTTGAATCTCCTTTATTGGGAAAGTGGAATCAGATTTTTTCCCCCCATTACAGATATTGAGTATCTAATTCCCCACCTTCTTCCTAGCTAGATACAACCTTGCCATCTCACCTAGTCTAACTTCATAGGTGGGAATAACCAGGCACTTCCTGTTCAAAGCTACACCTGAGATTTGGTTAAGAAAAAATATACAGCAAGTCACTATGGTGCTGCTGTCTGAGGGGAAAGTGCATCCAGGACTATTCCATACAAAATGGAATTGAAAGTGAAAAACAAGCTGAGGCGTTCCTCAAGACACCAATTATATGCTAAGAGGTTTAGTTAAAAAGTAAACTTCTGTAAAAAACTTACTGCTTCTTCCTAGGACAATATTTTGCTTACAGTTACCTTCAGTTATTATGTTCTTAACTTAGGGATATAGTTGGCTATGGAGAAGTAAGGAAAGGGGGATTTATTAGGTGTCAGCTAATCTGTGGTAATTGCCTGTATGCATAAACTTATGCACTCTTATGTCATCAATGCCTCATTGATGACAACTAAGCCACTTTTGCCTTCAATTAATAAACATCTCCATCTGAAGATTTTCCATCACCAGTGCAGATACTATAGATTCACATTTGCACCCAAATACCCAACTGGCAAATCCAATGTTTTGTAAGATGTTCTAGTCAGATGCTTAAATGCACAGCCTGTTCCACTTCCATGAGATCCACTATGAATTAAATAGGGCATTTTTAAGATAATAAACAATAAAGAAAATTGTATTGATATGAACACTTACTTTTTTCTGAAGAAAATGTGGCATTGAGCACAATGGAAAATGGTTTTCATGTATCAAGCATGTCAAGATTGCAAAAAAAGAGCTTCCCTCAGAGCAAAGCCTTTTTGAAATTCTTCAGTGGGAGAAGGGAGTGAAAAGCAATGGGGAGAGAGAGAACCTGTTTATAGCAGGTAGTTAGGGTAGTTACCAGGTGGGATTTGGGAGACCCAATCACAAGTCCCTGTTCTACTGAATACAGGGTGTCTCTAATATATATATAGTGCTCTTTTGTTTGCCACTATAATGAGTTTTTGGATGTCAATGCAAAGATTCCTACCAGCCATGGAACTTAATTGTTTTGATTGACTCTCCAGTTAGGATAACTGAACCACAACAGATATGCTAATACAGCTTCCCACTGAATATCATGGGTCAAACTATGTTTTTCAGTCAGCTTGGGACTGGCCTAGTTACATGACAAGAAAACATGGTCACTTCTCCCAGACTAAGTACAGACAGTCAAAAAGCCCAAGGCTGAATTGATTCAGTCTTTGCAGGTTAGCCTAAGCTGCAGAGATTAAATTGAAAAAGAAGAGAACAGACATTTACCTTTGATTCAGGAAATGTAGCCACGTGCCTGCAGTGGCTCAGGCCACAAGCCAGGGGGTGCTACAGCATGTCTCTCTGGCACACAGCCAATATGTGCTGTGTATTGACTTCCTCTTACTGCTGCCCCTAAGGTCTCTGGGATTTGCAGTCCATAATCACAACAGCAGAACTCTGGAGGGTTGCTGATCACTTCCTCTTCCTGCTTCCAGGTGCTTCTGGGATGTGTAGTCGACAGTTGCAGCCAGCAGTAAGTTTGAATGGGGGAAAAGGTATTTCACTCTCCTCTCTAGCCCCAGACCCCAGTCTGCAGGGTTTGCCTAGGGGACAGTCCATCCTGCAGAGGGGGTTACATCCCCAGCGGGACTTGCCCCCACCTTGTCAGCTAGCCCTCACTGCTCCAGCTGGGGAGAAGTGGCGAGGCCAGCCTTGTTCTCTGGAGCAGATAGCATAACCCAGCCCAGCCCACACATGCCGGGTGACTGTGATTGAACTTGAACCAGGAAGGGGTCTGGGACAGAAGTTTCATAAACCTGTTTGACCCAAACCAGATAAGTCTGATATTACATTCAACCAGGTTTATCTGAAACCAGTTTCAACCATTTTGAAACTGGTTTATGTGCACTAATGTTCTGTTCTGTTACAGGTTTAAACTAGTTTCTGATCACTTAAACTGTTTTATGTGTAACTTCTGTCCCTAGCACCAAGGTTTCCAAAGAAATGTATTAACTGAATAAGATGAAACAGCAGGTATAATTATAGTGGATGAAATGTTGAGTGAAATACTGACAAAGATAATTTTATTCACAGCAGTATTATTACTTGATTAATAACTGGATGTTATGCATGTCACCCTGAAGCAACTTTGGGTCAGACCTAGTAACAGACTTAGGTACCTGCATGTTTGGTACTGCAGATAACTTTCAGGTACCTGGTGAGACACTGAATGAAGCACTTAGGCTGACTGTCAGTGCACAGAGTTAGGTACCCCGGAATAGCAATCCAAAAACAGTGAGCATGGAACCTGAAGCTAATCGATGGAAAATCCTGAGGATAGTGATATATTTGAATCCACATCTTGTCAGAGTTTAGGTACATGTCAGGGCTGCAACGGAGGTGTCCACAGGCCAGGATCTCATCATGGGGAGAGTTTAGGCACCTCCAGGGTGAGTCAACAGCTGTGTGTGGGGGAGCAGGAGGGAAGGGTGGAGGTTTGGATCACAATTTTGAACTTAGGCACTTCACTTTTGCCCCAGATCCCTCTTTAGTCACATAAGATCTCAGTTTGATCTAGCTTTCTGACATGCACACAGGTAAAAAAAATCCCCAGTGGTTTAAAAGAAACCTCAGCTGTAGGAGAGACCATGACCACAGACATGGGAAGGCTTGTGAGTAGCATCCTGCAGAGGAGGTTTATAAGAACACTATAGGATTGCACCCATAATATTAGTTCAGCCTAGATGCATGACAGAGAGGATATTTTATTTTAGGTCATTTTATGGCATAATGATCTGCCCTATATAATATCACTCCCAGAATTATACAAGGGCCTGGAAATAGGATTACTAGCTTTAAGCAGGCAAAAAAATGACTAGCGCTACTGCTACCAACTGCTGCCAGCCAAAGATCATGCAGTGAATCTGTGGGGTGTTTACCAACGAATCAGAACAAACCCACCTTTCTAAGGTGGTGAGTTTTGCACAAGATATTTTACTCCCTGAAGGGAAATGAAGTGAAAGGATGCAGCTGGTATTTTTACTGAGGACAGACAGAATGGCTGAAGCACTTGCTCTGAGATTCTTACACAAGTCCATTTACTTGGGCTTTGTGTGGAGTGGGATGAACTTCATCCATGATGTTTTTGGAAACTTCAGCACCTTCTCTTCCTGGAAACACTCCACCTAAAACAGGGTTTCAGCACACTCAGAGGGAGGAGCGCTGTTCCCCATATTATGTAGAGAGAGAGAGTCCACAACTACCAAGTCTTGTTCCTTTCACACCCATTAATATTTACTCAGACTTGAGAAAGGAAGAAACAAAATTTAGAGTCCATTTCAGAAAATCTGCTTTTTAAACTTCAATGAGTTTTTTTATGCAGGCCAGTGTCTCCAACCATATTCCCTGCATTTTATATGAAACTAATCAAATTCATATGTGGCCCCTACAGTTAGGTAAATATTTCCATAAAAGCTGCCGTAATTGAATTCAGCCATTGGCAGAAATGTTAAAAATAGAGTGCTGCCAAAATTAAAGTTTCTTCATTGTGCTGGAACTTTAGCTTTTCATGAAGAAGAGAACTCACAGGAGCAGAGCAGGAGTTAGTATAATGGATTCACGTTTTACAGGCCCAAGAAAGGTTATTCTAGCTTTATTCAGAGAGAGAGATCATGCTTTCCCAGTCCTTTAAACCTTTAAAGCAAAAGTAAAGTATGTATCTGTTTCTGTAATATTTGTTACAGAGCAATAGATCCCCTTTAATGTTGCACAGGGTACACTATAGATTTTTAGTATAAAGGTTACTTTACTGCCTGAAACAAACTAAATGAAAACGGAAAACTATTTTTAAAAACCTGAGATGTATTTAACATATACAACCCAACATGGAAAATATTTCCTCTGAGCACTGCTGAAGCAAGGTAATGATCTGTGGGATGAAGATGATAGGGAATTAACTAAAAAAAAAAAATCCAAACAAGTGAGGTGGAAGAGGTGACGTGGCTGTCACTACCATCAGTTATTTAGGATCGACCAGAGAAGTTCATGCCTCAAATTCTGCCTGCCAAATAGTGTTCTTCTAAATGACACAGAGGGAGTTCCAAGTGGGATCTGGCAAGTCAGATCTAATTTCACTAGAACCACAGCGCTATGCATAGCAATTAGACTGGTAAAAAATATATATATGGGATGGGTGGAGTTGCCTTTTGTTCAAAACCCATCAGCTACATAGTTTACTCAGTTAACTCTTTTTGGTGTGCACGTATCTCCACACACATCCACACAACAAACATGTTTTAATACTAGGTCTTAGTCTCACACTTGGTTCCCAAAAATTCTGTGAGTTCATATTTTTAACTCTGAAGAGGATTTAGATTTCACTGTACCAAGGTGTCACATAAATCAAACAGGGAGAGACTAAAAGCCAAGTGCTTATGTTAGCTTTTATGTTCTTCACTTCTTGTTGATGAATCAGTGAAGCCTTCTGCAATGATTTCAGAAGATAAATTAGTAATTCATCATTTGCCAATAAGAAAGGGAAAAACCAACTTCCCCTCCTCCCCTCAAACTACTCCCATCATCAAAGATCAGAACACCTGCTTTTGCTCCAGGTGTTTGGGTCTCCTTTTCTCCCTATACACAGGAGGGATACTTTTTAAAGTTTTAAATATACCAATTTTAACAGTTATTTCCATGTGGGCTGTCTACATAGACATTAATAATAAATGGAAGACAATGGAAGAAAAAAAGAGGCTTTGAATGTAAGACTAGCCAAGCTGTGAGGGCTGGATGATCCCCTACAGTTTTGTTAGTAGAGAGAAAATTAACGTGGTTAAAACCCAAAAAAGGGGTAGAAAGAGAAAAAAAGTCTCTGATGCATGCTTCTGCTTCTGCCAGACTACCAGGTCACTCCTTAATCACTAACTACAAGGCTGAGTTACAAACTAACCAATAGTCCTGTTGACTTTTGTCCTTTTCCTTACACTCCCATATAGCCCAGCCCACCATTGGCCTGCATCCTCTGTAGTCACTTCCAGCAGTGCAAAATGGGCTTACATGCCTGTACCAGGTACAGGGCCAATGAATCAGGCTCTTAAATTCCATTCTTCGTGGTTAGAACTATGTAACGAAACATAATTTGCCCAACATCTTCAAATATTACCAGATTACACAGTACATTATTAGTATAATTGTTTTCCCTTTGTTGTATTTTTCCACATTTGAAGAACAGCCATTTGCTTTCAGTTAGAACAGCCTTTATCCTTTCTTATAAATTATAAGAACAAAACACCTAAAAACAATTTTTTAAATTAAATTTGGTGCTCCGTGTATTTGCGTGTGTGTATGTGCCCTTGTATGTGCACGTGTGTCAGCTCATACTGACAGAACAGACCCAAAATGGCTGCCCATCTCTACAACTGGCAGAGTACTTAGAGATTTAAGGGTGCGATTACATCAGAAATAAAAGCATCACATAGTAACCAAGCCCCCCCTTTTGATATCAATACTGTTGAAAAGGTTCATCAACAAAATCAGAACTCAACTGCTTGAAAAGCAGGAAGGACAGGAAACCTAAATAAGGAGTTTCAGGCTGAAAGAATGAGACTAGTCAGATTAAGATTAATAGATGCCCCAGAACATCCTTGGCACTGTGAGGATGTCTAAAATCAGATTAGACCTTCAAGCTTTATATTACAAGTCATTTTACAACTAATCACTGCAATTTACCAAGTTTTGTACATGTGGTTAGTCTCTTCCTTCTATGTCCCTACCTGCTGTTTACATAGATAATCATCCTCATTTTCCTTTCACTATTCCTTTAGTGAGATCCAAAGAAAGCTGAGGGCTACTTATGTGGCAGGCTGCAGTAGCCAGCAAATTGTAGGGGATAATGTGCCACATGTACGCTTCCTGAGCCATAGCAGACTCATTTTAGTGAGAGCGTTTCTCCTCGGAACAGTTTTATGACGCAGCTCTGTATGAACCTGTATAAAACGGATTACATCTTTTGTTGGAGGAAAGAAGCACTATCAAACAAAAGGAGGAAATGCAGAAGAGGAGAAAAGACCTTAACTATAGTTTCCCTCTACCAATGAACTCAGCTAACTTGCCATTCATGATTTCTGTTAAGGGTTCTGTTGTTTTAGGTCTGTAACAGGAAAGATTTCTTTCATTTCCTCCTACCCAGACAGCAGGATTTGGCACTCAGTCAAAGCAGAGAGGCCCACCCAATCAGCCTGCTGGGACTTTTCCCAACTAAAACATATCTCTTTGCTGCAAGCCTCTAATCATTTGCAAGTGAGTACAAGACTGAGAAAGCGAGGGGAGAACCGAATTCCTCTAGAGTTTCCTCTCGCAGCTTTTCATTAAAATACACCTGTGTGCACTCTGCTTCCTCAAATATTTTTCTTGCATTCAGCAGGGGGGATGGCTTAGCATCTGTTAAAGAAGTTAGTCATAGCACACATGCAAGTTTATTCTCCCCCTCCCCCTTTTCATTAAAACAAGCATTACACACTCTATGATTGATCCCCTCCAGGGCAAAAATATGTGGAGGGAAAGTAACACAAAACCAGAGCTGTGCTGTCAGCACATTCTGGTTACTCTGTGGCGGTAAGGAGAAGGCAAAGACTGGGCCTACTAAGATGGGGGACACAGGAGGATAGGGATCTGCAGACAGAAAAGGGCACTAACTCTGCAGGTCCTTCTGTTTGCCATATGCAAAGAATCTTCCTGTGCACTTTCTTCAAGCCCATCCTGTCATAAGCAGCCAGGATTGCCCAATGGGTCAGTAGCAATGCTGTTACTACTTGTTTGCCCACTTCCAAACTTGTCTACATCTGCAAGTAGAGATCATGAAGCATGCAGGGGAACTACACTTCTTCATGTGGTCTTGGGTTTCAAGGCATTTCTTTCATAGTCCCTGGAGGGGATGATGAAACACACTGTACTGTTCCTCACCCTATCCAGGCCCCTTTTCTTTGTACAGCCCATCGACTACGTGGACATTGTGTGGTGAAGAGGGAGGGAGATGTACAAGGACTAAGGCAAAGAACATTTCATGTAATACTTGTTGCCTCTCTTCATAGAACTGTTTTGACTTCTCTGATTTTGCCCCCCACTTAGCATGCAGCAGGGGGAAGCAAAACAACTTTGCAGTGAAAGAATAAGCCCTCAAATAAAACCTTATCGAACTCCCCCTGCCCACAGCTGCTTCAGATTCAAATAGTTTCAGTTTGAGCTGACTTCTAAACATGGCTTGGTCTGATCCCCACTAGCAAACACCTTTGGGAAACTCAGATGTGCCCTGTTGATTAATGGGTACAGGCTGCAGAGGGTGAAATGCCTCTTCCAGCATAAGAAATTACATAAACGTCAATCTGTTCCCAGGCTGAAACCACTTTAAACCTCTGTAAAATTTGGTACACGGCTCATGTGAGATTTGCTTTGTAGTACACTTAGCTAGTGTCAGTGCTCTTGGATGGATGAGTCCTACTTGCCAAAACTACACAATGCATGCCCTAGTGAGCAATGTGTACAAGACACCTGAGCTGTAGGACACAGGGTGCACACAATTTGTACTTGGAGAAAAATGACTAGGGAGGATACTGCTGACAACATTTGCCTCATGATGGGTCTTATACCCCCTTTCCTTAGTTTGATGTAACCTGAACTCTCTGATCTAAACCTCTCTCCTCATGTTGCTCCTTATGAGGCACAACTAACATTTTTGGGGGAGGTGGTATAAGTCCTGCAGAAGATTTTTTTTTCTTTGTTACATGGACAGTAATTTTTAGTTATGCCTACATTGAGTGAATACATCCGACCATGAATGCTCTTTGCAGAGAATGCAGACTGTATAATAGTTTCATAGTAGGGAGGGACCTGAACAGATCATCTAGCCTGACCACCTGCCACAGGCAGGAATGAATGCTGGGTTTAGAAGATCCCAGACAGGTAATCATCCAACCGCCTCTTGAGTTTGCCCAAGGTAGGGGTGAGGACCACTTCCCTGGAAAGTTGGTTCCAGATTTTGGGCACCCTAACAGTAAAATATTGCCATCTGATCTCTAACCTAAACCTATTCTCCATCAGCTTATTACCATTGTTCCTTGCCACCCCAGGTGGTGCTGGGGAGAAACAGGCTCTACCTATTTGCTGTTGATCTCCCCTGATGAGTTTGTCGGCAGCCACCAGGTCCCCCCTCAGCCTCCTTTTGCTGAGGCTGAACAGGTTCAGGTCCCTCAGTCTCTCCCCATAGGGCCTGTCCTGCTGCCCTCTCACCAACTGGGTGGCCCTCCTCTGAACCCTCTCCAGGCTGCCCACATCCCTTTTGAAGTGTGGCGCCTAGTACTGATGGTAATAATGGTATTACCATCTGCTGTGTGCTGGTATGGGTAGCAACAAATGGTTACACCTCCCTCAATGTTACTGCATGTGTCTATACATGCAATTAATGCAAGCAATCAGCTCTGAAGCTTACTGTTCCGGAGTTTATTGCTCCTGGGCACTGCATCTACACATGCACCTGAAACAGCAGCGCATTGAGC
Source organism: Gavialis gangeticus (assembly GCF_001723915.1). Lineage (NCBI taxonomy): Eukaryota > Metazoa > Chordata > Crocodylia > Gavialidae > Gavialis > Gavialis gangeticus. The sequence continues at coordinate 57,499,690 of NW_017729004.1, read as the reverse complement.
TGGGTTGGAGCAGCCCTGGCTGGCAGGGGATGCCAGGGGTCAGCCTGCCAGCCTGGGGTTGCTCCCCCTGGTGCAACATGCTGCAGAGGGGCTGGCTGGGGTATAAGGGTGCTCCAGTGTAGGGGCTAGCAGGCATGCAGCCTCCACACTGGAGCACCCTTGTGCCTCAGCCAGCTGGAGCAGAGTCTATATGTGCACTGCTGTGGAGTAAAAAACTGTATAGTAGGATAGTACTTGTATTTTCAAGTACTCCCCTGCTGTGGAGTTAATTAGTTTATTCCAGCCTAATAGGAGCACATGTGTAGATGCACAATGTTTACTGCACAGCTAATTAGTCTACTCTGCCAGTAAACATCTCATGTAGACACATTTACGGTCAGGAAATTCTGTTTGCATCTCAGGCAGAAGGGAACATATTTGTAGGTCTAATACCTAGGGAAATAAATCTGCTGCTTATAACAAAGCATCTCTGTTCCCTATCTCATTTCATGACTTGGAGATGCCATGGGATGAGGTTGTCCACTACAGTGTAGAAATCTACAAAATCAACAAGATGAAGCAGGGGAACTCCATACGGCTCCCTTCTGGGATATCTTTCTAGTATGTTTTTTGGGATCTTCTGACCTTGCAATGGAACTAAGGATACCTGCTATTACCCCTCTCACTCTGATAGCACAATGGAGCCATACTGCCTTGGCTCCCTGCTCCTGGCTGTTAACCTTTAGCCCTTCCTTAAAGGCATGGAGATGTTAACACTCTACAGGTGAGATTACACATTACAATTAGACCATATTAAGAGCACTTAAAACTTGAATGATCACACACTAAGGCTCATTAACAAGTGCTAAGCACCCTTAGGTATCTTAAAGTTAGGCCACTTTGTGCAAGGATTATCTTTCAGCTGTGCTACTTAGCTCGAGTTAAATTAACTTCTGCTAGTTCACAGTGTGGAGTCTTCCCCAGCCTATGCTGTAGATAGACGGCTGGCAAGCAGCGCAGGCGTGGATCAGACTTACAGCCCCTAGTTAACACCCCTGCTCACCAGCAGTCTAGTGGCAGGTCTGAGCAGTGCACATTAGAGAGGGTATTAATCCTGAATGTGTGACTATTACCAGCTCTTGTTAACCTTAACACAGACTACAAACTAACATTGTTCAGAATTAGCACCTGCTAACTCTAAAGTGTAATCTCAACATAGACAACATTCTTTTCTGACTTGATTATCCATTTGGCTGATGTACTTTATGTGTCCTTTTTACCTTAACTTGGTCCACTATCTGACTCCTCTGTATGTCAACATGTTGACGTGGAGGCATCCGATCCCTTATTATACTGAAGGGGTAAGATGCATGACAGTTACCTTCCTTCCATGCATAGTTACCCAAAATGCAATCTAGCCTCGTATACTTAGGTGGGGAGTGGGGGAGGGAACCATGGAGAAAGTCACTAAAGTCACTGTTGCATGCTGAATAAAATAGAAGAAAGATGCAAGGGAAAAAAATTACAGTGAGAGAGCACATAACAGAGATACCAGAAGAAAAACTGTGAAAGGGTGGGGGAGGGATGGAAGGGAAAGCATTGGAAAAATGCTGAGGCCTATATTGGGGGAAGTCAGCTACACTGTAGAGTTGTTTATCACAAATCAATGAGCTTATCTTTGTGCAAGTCTTCACCCCTTTCTCAGATTATAGAGTTGTTCTTAGACCCTGCACCACATTTGGTTAGCAAATCAGGCTTCACTCACTGGTGATACCACTGGATACTATTTCTGCACTTGAATGTGACAACATCCAAGGTTTCCTCAGCTGAAAATAAATATTATGGAGAGGTGAGTGAGTTATGGGCCTGCATCTTACCATGGGGGCTCTTTGCCAGGGCTGTAGAGGACACAGATGCTGCAAAATGTTATAACTTACTGGTATTTGTAACCCTAAAAGTAGCACAATTTTTTTTTGTTCCTGCTTCAAGACCAGTCTAAGATAACAGAGATTTTTCTCAAACTGTTCTTTTATTTCCTGCTTTGCAAATGATTTCCCTGTTATTAAAATTTTCTATTTAATTCTTATTATATTTTTTCATAGCTTTCATAGACGTTAGGGCTGGAAGGGACCTCAGAAGATCACCGAGTCCAGTCCCCCGCCCAAAGGGCAGGAAGTCAGCTGGGGTCATAGGATCACAGCAAGATAAGCATCCAATTTACTCTTGAAGGTGTTCAATGTAGGTGCTTGAACCACCTCTGATGGCAGGCTGTTACAGAGCTTGGGGGCTCGGGCAGTAGAGAATTTCTCCCTTATGTCCAACCTGAAATGGTCTTGCAGTATTTTATAACCGTTCGATCTCATCATCCCTTGGGGCATTCTGGTGAACAAATGTTCCCCCAGAAACTAGTGGTCACCCCTGATAAACTTATAGGTGGCTATCAGATCACCCCTGAGCCTGCGCTGTTCCAGGCCCCATGGATCCCAACCTGTTGTTGTAAGGTCTGTTTTCCTGACCTCTGATCATGCGCATGGCTCTTCTCTGGACTCTCTCAAGCTTCTCCACATCCTTTTTGAATTGTGGGGCCCAAAACTGGACGCAGTACTCCAGCTGTGGCCTCACCAAGGTCGAGTACAAGGGGAGAATGATATCCCAGGATTTGCTTGAGAAGCATCTATGGATGCAAGCCAACATTTTGGTTGCTTTAGTAGCCGCAGCATCACATTGAAGGCTCATGTTCATCTTGTGCTCAATGATGACCCCCAAGTCTCTTTCTTCCGTAGTGCTAGCCAGTGTAGCACTACCGAGCCTATAAGGATGCTGCAGG
>NW_017729004.1:57488270-57496856 GCF_001723915.1 Gavialis gangeticus | reverse complement strand
GCCACAATTGGCCAGTTTTGCCAAGAGGTGATCATGGGATACCAGATTGAAGGCTTTTTTGAAGTCAAGATATATGACATCAATCTCTTCTCCCTTGTCCAGGTGATAGGTCACCTGGTCATAGAAGGAAATGAGATTGGTCAAGCAAGACCTATCCGCAACAAACCTGTGCTTGCTATCCCTCACAATGTTGGCATCGGCCAGTCCATTAAGGATGGCCTCTTTAATAAACTTTTCTAAGATCTTCCCCTGGGATAGAAGTCAGGCTGATGGGCCTATAGTTAGCTGGATCCACTTTCCTCCCTTTCTTGAAGATAGGCACCACATTGTCTTCCTTCCAGTCTTCAGGCACACCATCATGTATACAATGGGTATACCTTCCTAGAGCACTTTGATATCTTTTACAGAACACCTCTATAAGGTACAAAAGGCTGTTTTAAGACCTGAATTGAAGCTTTGCTCAAAACTGATATAGAATACTTTACATATTTTGTATTTCTTATTTCATTGGCGCTATACTGATGTATACCAGTGAAGGGTCTGGTGTAATACTTCTTGCAGTTATTCGTTTGTATTGCCACGAATTGCACTATAACTCAGTAATGGAAACACTCTTCAACAACCTTTGATATCACAAGACTTAATTCTGCATTATAGTGGTTCCAATACATATACTTCTTTTTCAAAATCAAAATTTTTTCTGGATCAAACATGACTGGTGGCCAGTCATTTTAATAGATGATGGTGCAAGATGGTTTGGGATACCGCAGGCCTTCTTCGACAGACAAACGTGTCATCCGCAGCGCAGCTGGTGGGCCTGCTGATGTCTTCTCAGGATAACAGAATTGGGGGGCTGGGAAGCTGCGCTCGGTTTGCCTTCTTTATGCTCTGACTCATTCACAGCTGACGGCAGTCTTAAAGACACAGGAACTCAGCAGTCTAATTTGCAAAGTCTAACTTGAAACATCTAACCCAGTACTCCGGCTTCAGTACTTTGTTGCAGGTAGACAGTTATATTTTGGATTTGAATCTTAAACCATCAGCAAATCATTAAATTCTTTTAGCTTTTTTTTTTTAAAATCACAAAATCAAAAGGTTGATAGGAACTACAAATGGCCATCTAGTTCAACCTCTTGTTCAAGGCACGATCATCCCAGCTAAGTGTTTATCTGACCTGATTTAAAGGCAGGGGGTTCATATTTTTAAAACGTTTAATTCTGCTCTCTGCATTCCTGGCAGTTGATATGACCACCTTTTACTTTACATATGGAGTGGTTACAGTCCTTCAATTAAGGACTGTATCATTTCTTTATTTTACAAATTGGTGCTGTGATAAATGTCCCCACCTCACCTAATTGGTATGGCTACATGACATGGTACATGCTTACTACTGCCTTGTCTGCCATGACTTAGAAATGCTACAGCCAGTGGACTTCGTAATACTTGGTGGCACTCACAAGTACAGCTGAAAACAGGAACTTGTTACCAGGTTCAGTTGAAAGGAAAGGCTGCAAATACCATAGGTACAAAACCTTGAACAAGAGTGAGGTAGTTGCATAACTGTGACTTGTGGATCTTGAGGTCAAAGGCATAACAAGCACCTCTGGATGGCAATGGTGGTGGCAGGAGCTGGCCCAAGCAGTGGTCCCCTCAAAACTGTGCCCTGGTCTTTCACCTCCAATTCTGCTGCTACTTCAGGTCCAGCACTTGGGGTATCCTTCTAGTCCAGTCTTCTCGAACCTACAGGCTTACTCCTGAGTTTGGGCCTGTAGCCTGTGCTGTTTGCATTGTCTTCATGTCATGATATATTATTGTCTATGGTCTCTGTGTCAAGAGCGTGGCTTCCTGTCTCATTCTGTTTTGGTGCTATTCCAGTTCTCTCAAAGCCTTCTTGCTGGCCTTCCTGCTACAGCCTGCTTCTAGGGTAGTGCCTGGGCCTTCTGCTCCTTTCTTGTGCCTTTTTCACTCTGTTGCATTTTCCATAAAGAAAGCCCTCAGCCTTCTGGACAATGATCTTGTTTTCTGTGCCATAGGCATCACAGAGCTAAAGGCTGAATTAGACCCTGTTTCTCCCAGTATGACTGTGATCCAATCCTTTCCCTCCAGCTTAGCAATGGGGAAGATACTTAGCAATGAGGGTCCAAAATGAGCAATGAGACCCTTAAAACAATTACATTCTTTCAAGGAAGTATGCTGTGATACAGTTTAACACTACATATATTTAGCAGAATATTAATAGCTAATTAGAGGCATATTTGAAGTCCTGACACAGTAAATAGAATTCAGAGGGCATTTATTTGCAATTTCTGGCCTCCTAAAATAGTGTCAAGGGTTGTATGTGTGTGAGAGAAAGAAGGGCATCAAGAGAATTCAGCATCCCTGGGAATCTGGGCCATGTTTCCAATACAAATTCTCAATAACACTAAAAACAAGGCTCTCTATGTAAAGTCTAGCTTCAAGGATAGTTTAGCAAAGTAAGATAATTGAATGAATAGATCAATGCACAGGGGCAGATCCAAGATTTCCCAAAGGGGGTGTGGGAGCAGGAATCAGCACTGCAGGGGTAGCTGCATCCCCTGCTCCCAGACTCCTTTGTCCCCAGCAGTGTGCAGACAGTGCCATGGGAGCTTCTGGGGACCTTTTAAAGTTCCCTAAACCAAATGAAACTGGTTTTCCCTTCCCTAGCCTGCTCAGAGGCCCCTTCACCTCCTTTTCTATCCCATTCCTCCCCCCTAGCCTGCCACTGCTGCTTTCTGCCCCATGCCAGGGTGAGGAAGCTCCAGAGCAGCCAGGCAGGCAGGGGATGGACTTAGCTGGGGGTGGGCAGAGGGGGGAGGCAGTAGCAACAGGGAAGATAGAGTAATTCCCTCCCCACCTTCTTGGCCCTGGAGCAGACCTGGGTAGGGAGACCCTGTCTGCAGTTCTGCTGGTCTCCTGCTGAGCTCAGCCCCTGAATGGTGGGTAGGAAGAGCGCTGGTGTTTCCCCACCCCAGAGACACCTGGGAAAGGCAAGTGGGAGGCGGGGGAGCGTGCAAGCCTTTGAGCAGGAAGAGGAAGGGAGAGAGGATTTCCACCTGTTTTAGGGACTTTAAAAGGCCCCTGCTGCAGTGCAATACAAAAGGGAGTTGCAGCCATGCCACTGCAATCCCTCTGGATCCACCTCCATCTATGCACTATTAACAGGCACAAGGCCTTTTTATGGCACTCTGATAAAGCCTATCACTACTGCAGAAAATGTGAATGTGCCATAGTTCAAACTGCAGTGTATACGTGACTCATGTATAGTCCCCATATTTCACACACCCGTGTTCCTGCTCAAGTCTCCTGCACTACCAGGGCCGCATAGAGGAAGCAGGGTTATACTTGCAGTTCATCCTCTTGTCTCTAGTTGCTTATACAAAACTAGATATGGAGTAGATTTATAGGCAGGTTACCCATGTATTCCCTAGGTAGAATGCTAGGAGCCTGTAGGAAAGGCAAACAAGGAGAAAGAAACACCTGGGGTTGGGTGCCTCAGTTTCTAGTTTGTTTCCTGGGTCCTGAGCAGAATAGAAATGACATCAGGAGAACCAGGAAGACAGAAGGTATATCCAAAAAATGGGATGAGGAGAGGAAAGAAAGAAAGAGTATTAGGAGGGGGAAACCTGTCACCAGCGGAGTGGGATAATGAAGAGAGAACGTTAGGAAAGGAGGGGTGGAAAGAAGTCTCTCGGAGCAGAAGAGTAGGAGGGGTAGGATGTGGAAAAAAGCATGAGAAATACAGCTTTCATTGGAAAGGGGATGGGGATGGGGGGGGCAGCAGCAAGAGCAAAGGAAATGGGCCATAGTTTCAATATTCTACCGTAGAAAAATGCTCATGCAGACCCCTCCCACAAATAATTCATTTACTGCCCTTGACCTATTTTTTGAGAAATGTCATTCATAGAGAAGCAGAGACCTGGCTATAACTACCAGTAGCATGATGTGGATCAAGCATCATTCTTTGTCAAGAATAGAGCGATTTCCTTTGGGACCAGTTATGCCAGTTGTCTAATGGTTGCCCCTAGTACTAATGAACATGGGAGTCAACAGCACTCACTGCCTTTGCAAGCAGAAGTTAGCATAAAAGGTTTAAGACTGTGTTCCTTGTGGTTATTGTTTCTTTTCAGTTTGGCAGTTGCAAGCTGGTAGAAGTTTCACAGATTTGTGAAGTAAAACTTCCCTTGAGCTCAAGCAGTTGCACAGGACACATCCACGTCGACTAAAAGGAAAAAGAAAAACCCAAAGCCACATCTGGAGCCAAATCTCCTGGCCAGTGTACAGTCTGCCTCCTTTTAAGGAAAAAGGGAATGCTGGCAAGTTTCATGATGGCTATAGGGTAGGGGGAGCTGGTGTCATTTTTCTGCTTCTGCAGAGAAGGGGTGCAGGGAGGGAGAGGCAGCCTGTGGGGAGGGACAGTAATGTTCGCCCAGCTCCAAGGTAATGGCATTAGCAGTGGTCTGAAAAGAAAACAAGATTTCCATTCCCACACAGCCACCCCTTGCTCCCATCAAAGTGAAGGGTGGGCTTGCTTTAACAACTGGATTTTCTTACCAATACTGTCAACTGCTTCTTTATATGATTTATAGGCACTAACCCCCTCACTTCCTCAGGAGAAAGGCATTTGCCTTTTCCACCTTTAGCTCCTCCTGCTCCACTTTTTTCCCCCTTGAATTTTGACAGTGACCCACTTAGCTTTGACAGGCCATAGTTGTGGAGTTGCCAATCATGCTCCTGTTGCCAAAAACTGCAATACGGCTTGAATTAGGATAAATTTTCCTGATTAAACTTCTAAAGCTATTTAAAGTGGCAGTGACAAATGACACTATCTTGTAAACTTTCAGTTAGCTGATGCCATTGAAAATAAAAGACAACTAAAGTGTGAGGAGGACTTCATTCTGAGGAAATAAACCTCTTCTTTATTTTTCACTCCGTATGAATCTGGTGATATCAAATTGCTTAACACTTGGATTTAATCTCTGAAACAATCTCCGTATGTGACCCTGACCCCCTAAAAATGGCCTAACTTCTTTGCACAATAAACATGCGAGTTAATTCTGTACATTCACTTTTCAGTCTATTACTGGCCTCTCAGATAAATACTTACTTCACGAAACACTGCCTTAGGCTTATTAATTTGAAAGTGAAGCATACACACAATTGTGTTCAAAGGCTCTGTATTTTATTTTTAACTTTTTTTTCATTTATCCTTTTTGGTCAGAGCAACCACGCAGTATTATAGGGTGTATCCAAATTCAGAAGAACTTCCAGCCAATTGTTTTTAAGCAGCTTTCCAAAAGGACAGTGCTGCTCAACTGCAGACACTGAGAATGCCACGTTGATCCCTAGTTTTAAAGGCTGAGAGAGCCATTCTGGTTGCTTTTGCAGTTCTTGATGTGGTTCTGGGTGGTAACTTCCGACTGCCAACATTGTTTTTTTCCCCATGTCTGTTAAGGCATTCATAATTGTGCTTGGCGAGAACCACAGTGAATCTTTCTAAAATGCAAAAGTGAATCACAGGGACCATCTAGTGTTCTTAAAGTTGCACTCATCATAAGAACGATGACTATGATATGGATGATATATGCAGCAGCTGGCTGCAAAGGATCTGATTTGGAGCTTATTTATTTATTTAACGGGAATAAAAAAGAAAATACGTGGCTTTTAACGCAAGAAAGAAATATATCAAATATTCCTAAATAGGCTGAGTTATGCAAGTACCATTTTGACTGGGGTGCCCAACATTCAGAATAAATCAAAGCAAGGGTTTTCAGTGCAGTTACAAGGAGTCCATTTACCTGACACTGTTATAAGCCCAAGTGAGAACAATGGCCACTTCAAAACTGAAGAAATTGAACATCAGAGTTTGTATTTTAGGTAAGCATCTAAAAACTGGATCACGTGTTTAAACCTTATTTGAAATATTTGAAGGCCTGGTTTTCAGTAACCATGTAACATTTTTATGCATTAACCTATTTTTAAGGCACATGCATACTGATGCCCAGGTGCAATTCCACAATTCATGTGCACACAACACTAGAGAACATACTCATCCTGCCAAGTGTGCACAAACAGAGGATTTGCTTGCAATCATCTGGTTATGCACATGTATGTACTCAAATGCATACTTTTCTCAGTTCTGACAGGTAGACGTCTGAATCTGCCATAAAACTTGGCTGCAAGGTGCATGCCTATCTCCTACTTGATTCTAGGTCCACTGCAGGGGGAAAAAAAATCTGCCTTTGCACTTGTGATTGAATGCACCAGATACTGGCAGAGTAGTTGGTCTGAAGCAGGCCTCCCTTAGGTTCTCCGGCTGGGGATTGCCTGAGAGTAGGGGGGAAATTCTCAAGTTTACTCTGATCTGCTTGTTACTTCTTCCACAATGTCTGCTTTGCCTAACTGCTGGTTTCCAGTGTGCCTGAGTAGGAATGAAGTGATGGGAAGTATATTTTTGGTGTCCATCCTGGGGTCATCAGGTAAACCATATAGACATGGCCTATGTCTGGTAAGGACAAACTTTCTGGAGATTTCCAGAACTCCTGCTTCAGGTCCCAAACACCAATATTGCAAGACTGGCCTTTCTTGTTACATAATCAGCACTGATCCTGTTTAGAACCTAGAAGGCTAAAGATGCAGAACATAAAAAAAAACTCAACCATTTCAAAATGTCAGTTACTTTGCCTACTTTTGAAAGTGAACTCAAACAAAGGTTCTTGGAAAAGGGCTTGGAATAACCCAACCAGTAGAAGAGACAACCTCACCTCTGATAACAGGAAAGCTGGGTAGGTGACCTCACCTCTGATAAATCTGAGAGGAAGGCTGGGAAGGTGACCTTATCTTTTAAGAGTTCACTTGGGCAAGATTTTTCAGCTAAAATGATTTTACTGGGAAAAAAAATGTTGCTTCAACTTCTGACCTTCTGATTCAGTTGTGAACTAACCCACCCCCACCTCTCATTGTTAGCAGAACTCTCCATGAATAACAGGTGGGCCCATTGTAATTTGTTTTATAGAATATTTGTCTTAGGGGTTACAGTTTTATAGGAATATCTGAAGCTCTTTAAGTACATGAAAAAAATTATTTTGTCAAACTTTCACCATGCAAATCTGTGTCATGAACTGCAAATGAGCCTAATTAGGATCAAGAGGTAATCATGACTTCAAAGTAAAATGTCTGCTTTCTATAATCAGCTTTCTGGCAGGATGCGATATTGGGCTAAACTCAGCATTAGCCATGATAAAAAGTGAAGTTATATGAGGTACTTGTGTCTCACTGCAAATGCTGATAATGAATCTGTTTTACAACTTTACTGAACCACAAATTATATTTTACTGTAGTATAAAACTGAGCCGAGCTACCACTTCCTTTCTTGAAACCAAGTCCTGCAATATATTATGCTAGTGTAAATTCACAAATCTGGGCCTAGATCCTTCATTACAGCCAAGCTGCTCAGTAAGGGACTAGAGAAGGGAAGGGGAAAAATGGTGTTAGTCTACTTTCATATTCCCCTCCGATGCCTGGGAAGCCAAGCCAACCACTGTGAAAAACTGAAACAGCCTAGGATGCTGCAGTTTAAACCTGCCTTTGGGCAATGAGGCTGTTTCAGCAGCTGGGAAGTCACTGGCTATAGAGCCACTTTAGCTAAGCTACCTATTGAAATAGTTAGGATATGGTACATTGGTCTCAATATGGAAGACTCACCCTGCTTTGCACAGCTAGAGAAAATATATTGTGTATTGTGAAAATATGTATATTTCCATGTGTCAGAGAAATAAAGAAGCTATGTTTTCAGGATAAATACGTTAAAGATTTTGGGGTACTTAGATAATATGAGTTCCTTATCAAACTTGTAAGTACCATAGAAAAAAATCCTAGGTAGAGGCAGATGTTATGTTGGTACAACTCTGATGAGGTTTTTGAGCATAACAGAACAGTTAAGTCAGACAGCCAAGGACACAAAATGACCTGAGAAGTGTCCTCAGCATTGGGTTATATTGGAGCTGCTTTGCTCAGGGCAGGAAACAGTTAACCAGCTGAGGAGCTGGTGGGTATTTTGGGAGAGACTGAAGTCAGGCAGAAGGTCCCTTGGACAACCTGAAAAAACATGAAAGATCTGGCTATGTTGAAAAGAAGGAAGTGACATCAAGGGGTGGTGTAAAGTAAAGCTCCTCCTGCCGATTTTAATCCTGCTACCATCTCTGCCTCTTAGCTTGCAAGCGAGAGCCTCTGACATCAGTGTGACATTATAGATACCTCAGACTCACTTACATCACCTTTCACTTTGGCCTCATGATGGCACCTGCAGGTCAGGTAAAGGCTCCAGGAGTATATGGAGAGAGAACTGCCAGTTGGAACACTTTTCACCAGCACCAAATACACTAAAAATACATTTAAAGACAGCTGTGGTGCTAAATAACCTATTATTACAAACAGCACCAGCACATTCATGAGATTCTAGTTTGCAGGGCTGAAGTTTCCAATGGTACTGCATCCTTAATTGCTCTCCTGATGTATGTGCGTGCGCACACACACACACACACACACACACACACACACACACACACA
>NW_017729004.1:57483782-57488125 GCF_001723915.1 Gavialis gangeticus | reverse complement strand
ACACACACACACACACACACACACACACACACACACACACACACACACACACACACACACACACGCCTATTTTACTAAAACACCTTAATTTGGGGAACTGGTACCTTAAGGTGGATTTTTTTTTTAAAAAAAAGAAAGTGTTTACTATTAGCTGGTGGTTAGCAGTATAATGTACTTTTGAAAGGGAAAAGTCTGCCAGCCTTGCTTGCTGCATGACAAGGCTGTGAAATTCAACATAATGGAGTACTCAATTTTCTGCTTGCTCTCAGATGTTCTTTTTTCTCACCCTTCTTTTTTTTTATTTCACTTAACAAGATGATAATGGAAACTGGGAGTGCCTGTCCCCATCTCCCTTTGTGTATAGAAAATACAACAAAAATAAATTAAAGTCCAAAGCATCTCTCTCACACAGGTAATGCATTGCTGACGAACTGCAGGTACATCACATAAGGAAAATCATTATGTTATAAATTACAGACTAAAATGTTTCTCTTGCTTTTTTTCTCAAACCCAGAATAGCTCAGCTGAAATAAATGTAGTTATTTTTCATTTAAATGGATACAGCCAAGATTAGAATCTCATCCAGTATTAAAATAGTAAGATGTACCTTCTTTATTTGCAATCACATATTGTTTGGATCATATTCAAATGTTCAAAATGCATATTTTGAACATATTGCCTATGTATTTTGGAGGAAAACAAGGAGTTGTGTGTGAACACACAAGGGATAGCACACCCCAGTTTAAATCTATTATTGCTAATCAATAATTAAAGTGATTTATTGTTAATAAAGACGAGAATTCTGAATTTTGATTTAAGTAACTTGAATCCATATCCCACTTACTCTTTGATCAGTATTTATTATATGCAAGTGTTAGAGAAAGTTCTGTATCTTTTCTCATTTATTTGTTACACAAGATTGTACTTTAAAATGACACTGTTTTTTCATATTTAGAAAAAAATACCACAGGAGAAAATATTAAAATCATAGGTCCAATGTTTGACTCTGCTATGGGTACTTTGTGTTGACAGAGCTGTAAAAATCAGCTTTATTGGGCACTATAAGATTTAATTAATGGCAGGTGGCATTCTGGAGGGGTACAGAACCATTTTAGGGGCTCTGTGTCCTTACAGTCTCTGGAAAAACAAGCACTTTCATGAGAGAAAAGAGCATGGCTTCCCCAGGTAGCTTAACAGCCCCTGCAGCTCAAAGCAACCTCAGGATTACTGTAAATTTCACATGGATCTGAGCTTGCCCTTACCCAATAAAAATATCAAGACATTTTCTGACTTCTGATCCTCCACTAAATAGAATTCCACTGGGAGAGGATCCATCTTATTTTGAAATACTACTCACAGTATATATACTCACATTTTCATAGCCTTAAACCTAAAGTACTGTATTTATCCTGGCTGAGTGATGACAAATCTCTATAGCTACATGTATATTGTGTAGTTATAACATATACCACATGGTGTCCATAGTGTTAAGGAAAAGAAATCTTGGAAAGTTTAAACCAAGGTATTTCAGAAGAAAATTCTTGATGGAAACCTGATCGCGTATGTATGGTGGTAGGGAAGGATGATAAAGATATATCATTACAAACAATAATTTTATTAGTTTTTGACTATTAAGTACATGCATTAAATGGCTGTTACAAATGGAAGAATAATGGCGAAGACAGAGCTTCTAGCAGGTCACATTCAATGCCATCCCTTTACGTTACAGCAGGATCAATGCTATTATTCCCAAACTAGCCAAATAACTACAGATAATATACAAACCATAACAGCATAATTAATGTGCATAGAAACCTACAAACAAGTATTGATGCCAAACAACGAGAGATGTTTTCTTTAAACTAAGGGCATAGACATAACATATGTACATCAGTGTAATTATTACTACAGCAGTTGGGAAAAATAGATGATAAAAAGAATCAGGGCTAGAACTCTAGGGTGCATCTATAATGTTCAATTAATGCAAAACTGTATTAAATGTTCAATTAATGCAGCATGATGCACACTGGAGTTAACTGCTCCTAGGCACAGTGTCTAGACATGCACCTGGGACAGCAGCAGTTTGAGCTGTGGTGGAGCAGCCCCGGGCTGGCAGCAGGCTCAGGGAGTCAGTTTTGGACTCCAGGTGGTGGAGGGGCTGGCTGTGGCATGATAGTGCTTTACCCAAAGAACCTTGTCTGCCTATGTCCTTAGATCAACACAGCTACAACCAACACCCCTGAACCACGCAGGAGGCAGTCCCTACACTTTAGCACCCTCGTGCCCCAGCCAGCTCCTGTCACCATCTACACATGTATTTCATTGCACTTTAACACGTGTTTCGTTGCACCATAGTATTATCTTATGGTGGAGTTAATTTACTAATACAGGTGCATGTGTAGACAGTGATGCTTTACTGCTGGTCTAATTAGTCAACTCCACAGTAAAGTGCACATGCAGATGCACCCAACTGGTATAAGCTACACTGAATTAGATGAGAATCCTCTTGCAGTCTATTTGGTAGCCACACTGTGGCAGCAATTTCTTAAAGGTAAAGAAGCAAATTAGGAAGTCAAAGGTACAAATTGAGAATTACAGATAAGTCAACCAAGTGTAGATAACTGAAGATATGTTGGAGCATGTTGGGCCTCTCCTGGAGTACACTATACAGTTTTCAGTGGCACACCTTAAGAAAGATGTGCACAAACTGGAGGGAGTTCAGAGGAGAGCAACAAAAATTATTAGAGGTCTAGAAAATATAACATATGGGGAAAGGTTGGAAGAGCTGGGATTAGTTAGTCTAGAGCAAAGAAAACTGAAAGATGATTTGGCAAGTTTTCAAATATAAGAAGGGTTATTAAAAAAAGATTTATATTCACTTGTTCCCTAGGTCTGCAGGGGATAGGGCAAGTAGTCATAAGTTTAAATGGAAACAAGAAAGATACCAGTTACATCAGTGATTCTCAGCCAAGGTGTCTCAGCACCCTGGAGTGCCACACTATGTTATCACTATTGTGTGTGCAAACATATAGGTGTTATTTACAAGATAAACCCAGAGATATCAAATTAATTCACAGTGTCAAAAATGTTCTGAGTATTGTGATCTTCCTGCGTTCTTTGTAACAGAAGAATTGCTCTATTACTTTGCCATAGTCAAGAAATGAGTGAAAGCCAAAGGCTAGCATTTTCCAAGGGGTGCCTGGAGACTAATGAAGGCTTAAGACGGTAAGGGATAAGAACCACTGGGTTAGATATTAGGAAAAACTTTCTAAGTATGAAGGTCTTCGAGAGCTGAAACAGATTATCTAGTGAGGCTCTGCTATCTCTGTCATTGGAGACCTTTACATGCATGTTAGACCAACATGTTTTACAGAAAGATTTAGACAGGGATGATCTCTGCACTGGGTTGAAGTAAAAAACCTCTGAAGTCCCTTCCAACCCTATATTTATAGGATTATCTGTTCTCCTGCCACCTAGTGGGGAGACATAGTAATTGCCTATTGCAAGCTGTCACAGGATAGTTGCATTCTTGTCTGTTCCTGACCCTGTTATAATTTACATTGGTGTGCAAAACTGGTGTAAATTATACCACACCATGTATTTGTCTGTCTAGGAGATTATCACTGGAATGATATAACAGCAATGCACAAAGTTTATCTGCAAGATCCTGAATTATTCTGTACTAACGTGTTCTGTGCCCTTCCTCAGATTAAACACATCAGGAACAACATTAACCAGATAGGCATGTAATCATACCATCCTAATAGATATCAGACTCAAATTTAAAACTGTTTCTAATCTAGTTGTCACAAATCTTCTTGGGGGTGAAGCAGTTCAATTATTTAATAGTACACGGTAACATTGTATAGCTATGGGAAATGAATGTTTTAGACATGTTATGCTATGAAATTATAATAATGGAAGGACCTGAGAACCTCAGGTCATTCTCCAAAGGGCTTTCTTTGCCTACAAAGATAGGGCAAACTGTAACCTTCATCCGATCTTAACTATGAACCATATAATCCAGGGTCACACAGAGCAGCTCAGTACTGTCTGAGGACCTTGTAATTATTTCTGGCATTTTTCTCATCCTTCTTAAAATAAACTGTAATCACTACCTAAAAAAACATTGATTAGGATAAAGAAAATGAAGCCATTTATTTGTTTTAGTAATAAAAAATACCATAGACTTTGTATGCCAACATTTTCATAGATTTCATAGACATTTGGGCTGGAAGGGACCTTGGAAGATCATCGAGTCCAGCCCCCCGCCCAAAGGGCAGGAAGTCAGCTGGGGTCATAGGATCCCAACAAGATAAGCATCCAATTTGCTCTTGAAGGTG
>NW_017729004.1:57457698-57478782 GCF_001723915.1 Gavialis gangeticus | reverse complement strand
TCCGGGAGCCACAACATCAGCACCCCACCTGAAACATGGCAATAACCCTTCCTTAACTACAGTGCAGACACATTCACCACAGCTTTTCAATTTGGTCATAGACAAGTCTAGAAATTCCCACTGTTTAAAAAAGAACGTTCTCTTACGTTCAGCACTCAGTTTCAAGTACTAGAGTTTTGAGAGACCAAATCTAGTAATGAATTGTTTATTTTTTGCTTGAACTAGATTTGGTCTCTCAAAACTCTAGTACTTGAAACTGAGTGCTGAACGTAAGAGAACGTTCTTTTTTAAACAGTGGGAATTTCTAGACTTGTCTGTTCTGTAGCCATTGGACTAGTGAAATGTAAAACCTAGTATAGTATCTTGCAACAGTGTTAAACTACTAGCTGTTGACTAGACACCTTCCTACAGCAGTGGGGTCTCCTTCAAGGGACACCTTCCTCAGCTCAGCTCAGCTCAACTCAGCTGCAGCCTCCTGCCACCATTCCAGCACCCACCTTAGCCCCACCTGGGGCTTGTTCCTCCCTCACTAACCTCTAGTTATACTGTTCCTTAAAATGCTAGTGAACTACCATCCAACATAGTCCAATCTGAGGAACATAATTTCTCCCTTATCTCAAAATATACATGAATATTTAAAGAACAAAGGTAGGTCACATGACCAATTTGGCCACTTACTTAAAAAAAGAAATAACAAGAGGGGTGGGGGGACCACAGAATAGTTTACACATAAAAAACAAGCTAAGAGAGAAAGAGATGGGAAATGGGGTTAAACCCTGCTTATGTGAGTAGGTCCAATCTCTTATCCAAGACTAATCAAGTGAAGCTCTCTGGATTGTTAGACCAGGATTTCTGGCAGCTCAGGTGATAACAATATAATTATTCCTTTTAGAATGAAGTGACAGAAGAACAAATTTCCTGTTGAATTCAGAGAAAGTAGTACTTTTTCTTTTCAGCGCTGCTTAATCTTTAGGGGTTCCTCTGAAATATGTGGAGCATACTGATTCAAGAAAACAACTTGACAATGATGTATTATTTATGTAGCCTCCCACATCAGATCTGCTATTGAATGCTCAGTTTTAAAAAGGAATGAATTTATTAGATAATTATTATACAAAACCTTTTAATTCAATCCTTGACTAAAGAACTTTAGGGTAAAACTCAGTGACTCAGTTGACTTGTTCTTTTCCATTTGCATTTCTAGTTTATTCTTCAAGTATTTTTCAGTCCTTAAAAACCACCTAATTCCCCACCCCAGCACAAGGAGCATGAGCAAGAGCACATCAATACATTGCATACTTGCATGGGGAAGAGGTCACTGTTCTGGTAGCTAAGACCTAGACAGTGCAAATCTTGAACAATCAGTAAAAGCACCCAGGAGTATAAATGGAAGCCTGTGAAATCTTTGAAACACTAGACTACTGTTTTCTTTGCAGCTATCAACAATACATAGCCATCCTGAACCTGCTATGACTGTTAAGTGTAGTCCTATGTAGAAACCACATGGTATCTAATCTCAAGGAAACAGGTCTGGATAACAGTGATGAGACCCACATCACAAGAAAACTGTCACTGTCTTTGAACTAAACAAGCTAAGCATTTGATTCCAAGATCAATTATAAAAGTCAGAATAATTCAAGATTGGAATCCTCATTAATAGCGGTGACAGACAAAGCCCTATACCTAGATAGGGCCACACTTTCTTAACACTTCCTAGAACCATGTCCTTCTCTTAGCTGTTATCCCATCTCTTAAGTCCAAATCTTGTTCAGGTACTAAGAAGACAATTTGCTGATCAGAGGTAGTGGATGGGTGTTGCAGGGCACTAGGGTGTCTGCTCCTTTAAGAGCAGAAACTGCCTAAGGAGAGGGCCCTAAGAGCCAGACAGAAGCCCACAGGTGCAAGCTACTATGCAACAGACTAAAAAGTAAATTAGTCTGCACCTCCCCCAGTCAGCTGACCAGAAGAGGCAGGGCCCTGGGTGTGTATATATATACCCCAGGGCTGGGACTAGAGAGTTCTCTGTCAGCAGCCAAGGGGGAAGGAGCTCTCACAGAAGCTCACCAGAGAGGCTTGACTGCCTGTTCTACTCCGGATAGAATTAAGGGGCTCCGGGAGCTCACTAGAGACCCTGGCCTAAAAGGCACTTAATGCTGGGAGAAGTTTGATTTTTGTTAAAGGGACAAAGCACCCCTGAACTCCTTTTATTATGATATAGCCCAGGGGCTCATATTTTATTTTCTGTTTATACACTGGTGGATCGGGCTGAGGCTATTGGGGGGGCTCACTACGGTGTAGGAACCCTGGCACCAGTGTGGGGCACAGTGACAAGGGGGCACGCAGAGCCCGGTGAGGACAAGAGGCCGAGCTATAGCAAGGCCCCAGCAGAGACAACATTTAAATACCATCTGCGAGGCTTGGGGTGTGGTAAATGGGTGGTTTTGGAGCCATGCATCTAGCCCATAAGGCTGAAGGTATCCTGGGAGGCATCTGTTTTGAAGCGGGACCCAAAAGGGGTCTAAGAACCCAGAGGGTTCAGCAGGGTCCATCAAGACCATGTCCAGAATACAAGCTCGAGGGCAGTTTCCCGATTTATTAGCGTTACCAACAAGACATGGCAGGAGAGAAACAGGGTCCCCATGGGGCAGGATTGGCATGGTCGAGGAGCCCTAGGGGTATCACGGCGATCCCTGGGGATCCCATGCTGTGACAGTGGGGAAGAGGGGAAGGGGGAGGATATAGAGCTATATTTCATGAGCCTGTGGATTGTAGCACTATCCAAAATTCCTTGTCATCTCCCCAAAACAGCTACACCCATGCTAAGTAATTGGAAAACAATTCTTTGCAAGCTTTCAGGCACAAACACCCTTCTTCAGGCAGGGTGTTTGTGCCCGAAAACTTGCAAAGAACTTTTTCCCAAGTATTTAATTGATCTAATAAAAGACATCACATCTACACAAAGAACCTTGCCTGCCATAAATCAAAAGAATTATCAGGAACAAATTACCTTTGTCTGATTTCTTCCTAGTGGTGGTCACAGTGACTATAATAACTATCCCATCCCCAAGCTGAATGATGAATTAAATAAGGAAACCTGAAGACTCCAGCCAATGATAAAAATGTTCCAGGACTATCCCGGAATAAAGTGTAATAAAGTCAATATGCAGAGACTGCTTCCTGATGAAGAATCTACCAACTGCTCATTTGAGAGTTGTCACCCTACCAGCCTGTAGGATAACATTAATGATTAACAGACCCATCACATCCCTATAGGACTTGATTCTACTTGTCACAATACCCAAGTAACACAGTAAATTTCTCCAGCACAGACAAGTTTCAACCAGGGGCTATGAGATCCTTTAAAAGGTGTCATACAGTATTAGCACTTTTAGATGTCCAGACATCTACCCATGATTCACAAGATAAATCCAGAGATTTCAAATACGAATCCATATTGTGAAAAACATTCTGGCTTGTAGTTTTTCTAAATTCATTACAATAGAATAGTTGTTCCATGATTTGTCTGTAGTAAAATCAAATGAGTAAAAGCTAAGGGCTGGCATTTTTTTGAAGCTGCCTTGAGACTAACAATCTTAAGAACTGATAACTTAGAGGGCATGAATGTGGTGAAAAGTGACAAGGCACCTGTCTCTTCCAACCAAGGATCTGCCTCAACAGAAACAGCATTTAGAATCATAGAAAATTAGGGCTGAAAGGGACCTCAGGAGGTCATCTAGTCCAACCCCCTGCTTAAAGCAGAACCATCCCCAACTAGATCATTCCAGCCAAGGCTTTGTCTAGCCATATCTTTAAAACCTTCAAGGATAGAGAATTCACAACCTCTCTGTGTAACCTGTTCCAGTGTTTTACTACCCTCCTAGTGAGAAAGTTCTTCCTAATATTTAACCTAAATTTCCCTTGCTGCAACTTGAGACCTTTACTTCTTGTTCTGTCTTTTGCCACCACTGGGAACAGTCTAGCTCCATTCTCTTTTGAGCCACACTTTAAAGAGTTGAAGGCTGCTATTAAATCCCCCTATCAGTCTTCTCTTCTCCAGACTAAATAGGCCCACTTCCCTCAGCCTCTCCTCATAAGTCATGTGTCCCAGCCCCTTTACCATTTTCATTGCCCTCCATTGGACTCTCTCCAATTTGTCCACATCCTTTCTGTAGTTCAGGGCCCAAAACTGGACACAGTACTCCAGATATGGCTTCATCAGTACTGAATCAGTACACAAAGTCCCTGGATGAGGGCATCAAGGTGGATGTCGTCTTCCTGGACTTTAAGAAGGCCTTTGACACGGTTTCCCACCACATTCTCTTAAAAAAACTGGGTGACTGTGGCATTGATGCCTACACAGTCAGACAGGTGGCAAATTGGCTAGATGGTCACACCCAGAGAGTGGTGGTGGATGGGTCGTTTTTGACCTAGAGAGATGTGGGCAGTGAAGTCCCCCAGGGCTTGGTCCTCAGGCCTGTACTGTTTGACATCTTTATCAGCGATCTGGATGTGGGTGAGGAATGCATACTGTCCAAATTCGCTGATGACACCAAGTTGTGGGGTGGGGTGGGCATGCTGGAGGGGAGGGACAGAATCCAGCTAAATCTAGACAAATTACAGAGGTGGGAGGATGAGAATAGGATGGAATTCAATGCAGACAAGTGCAAGGTGCTGCATCTAGGGAGAAGGAACCAGCAACACACCTGTAAGATGGGGAACACCCTTCTTGTCAACACAGTAGCAGAAAGGGATCTTGGAGTTATTGACGACTTCGGGATAAACATGAGCCACCAATGCGAGGAAGCGGTCAGTAAGGTTAACCACACCTTGTTGTGCATCTACAGATGCATCACAAGCAGGTCCAGGGAGGTGATCCTTCCCCTCTATGTGGCATTGGTCAGACCACAGTTGGAGTATTGCATCCTGTTCTAGGTGCTGCACTTCAAGAGGATTGTGGCTAGCATTGAGAGGGTCCAGAGGAGGGCCACTCACATGGTCAAGGGGCAGCGGGGCAGGGCCTATGAAGAGAGGTTAAGGGGCCTGAACCTATTCAGCCTCCACAAGGGAAGGCTGAGAGGGGATCTGGTGGCCATTTACAAACTCAGCAGGGGGGACTGGCAAGAATTGCGGGGGGCTCTGCTCCCCCGGGCACTGCCCGGGGTTACTAGGAGTAACAGCCACAAATTGTTAGCGAGAAGGTTCAGGCTAGACATCAGGAGATGTTACTTTACTGTTAGGGCTGCCAGGCTCTGGAGTGGTCTCCCAAGTGAGCTGGTACTCTCTCCTACCTTGGGGGTCTTCAAGGCTGGACAGATATATGGCTGGGGTGATACGACCCCGGCACCCATTCCTGCCTGGGGCAGGGGGTCATACCTGATTATCTGTTTAGGTCTCTTCTGACCCTAAGCACTACGATACTATGAATAAAGGGGAATAAACACTTCCCTTGATCTGCTGGCAACACTCCCACCAAGTCAGCCCAGTGTGCCATTAGCCTTCTTGGCAACAAGGGCACACTTCTTTGACTTATATTAAGCTTATTGTCCAGTGTAACCCCCAAGTCCTTTTCTTCAGAGCTCCTGCCTAGCCAGTCAGCCCCCAGCCTGTACCGGTGCATGGGATTGTTCCGTCTTAACTGCAGGACTTTGCACTTGTCTTTATTGAACCTCATGGGATTCCTTATGGTCCAATCCTCCAATTTGTCTAGGTCTTTCTGAATACTAGCCCTACCCTCCAGCATAGCTACTACTCCCCAGCTTGGTGTCATCTGCAAATTTGCTGAGTGTGCACTCTATGCCATATTCAAGGTTGTTGATGAAGATATTGAACAAAACCAGCCCTGGGATCAACTCCTGGGGTACTCCATTTGATACCACTTCTAACCTAACGCTATCGTTCTTTATAGCCAAAGTTGTAAAAAATACTATGTGATAAAAATATCTCTTTCCATCCCAGGGTAATGTGCCTAGGTTTACCAAAAATTCACTATGGTGACAACATACTATGGCACCATAGTGATCACATGAGTCCACACATGACCAGCAGCTACTTTGCTGTAACAGCATGATCTCCGGTTTTAGCATGCCATTATGGCTAAGTAGTGGTTAAAACTAACTGTGCACTGTGCACATGGCACAGTATGGGCGGTTACTCTGCCATGCATTTGTACTTCTAAAAGCAAGTACTAAAGCACGGCACAGTGACAATGTTGTAATAGGCTGACATGTAGATGTACCCTATACGTGGTAATCTGGATCATTTCATTTGGAAAATGTTATGCTGACACTACTGTGGAAGAGGAAAAAAACTTTGCTTTCACAGAACCATGGAATAGAATTTCTAGTTTCCAGCTACTCTGACAAGTGTTTTCAGAAGTGACACCCTTACTCTTATTTTTGAACTATGGTTTTTGGAAGAAAAAAAACTAAAAAAGAATTATAGCTCTAGCTAGAATGGTCTGGGCTTAATACTGGACTTAGATATTTCAGGCAAAATCCAATTTTGATCTTTAGTTCCGAGCTGTGGAGCTTTAGTTCAAATGCCCCCACCACCATTCTGAAGCTAATACATGAAACTGTGTCGCCTTAATTAGAGTGCTCTAATTAAAGTGCTCTCACCCCCAGACCATGTGTAACAGTGCCCAGAGATTCCTGCATTTCAGTATGTAGGTTTTAGGAATTGAGATGCCTAATTTTAGGCACCCAGGTTGTGAACATTTTGGCTTGTGTTGCATTTCATTAAACACAAGTTACAAAAATGAATATACTCTTTGCATTTTTAGTTTTCAGAAGAAAAAAAATGCTCCTGGTGCATAGTTTTGTAGAATTCAAACATATTATCTGTACTATAATTTTTCAGAACTACAAAATTATTTCAGACTTTAACTATTGACCTAACTATTGAATTTATCTATTATTAAATAGTAAATGTAGTATGCATCTTACTGTGCATAAAAAATAATTCCTTCCCATGATCTTCCACACTCCTATGCTTCTGAATTATACACAAATATTTTATAAAGATGCTAAATTTTGTAAAGCATGGTGGAGGTTTGTCTTTCAATATCAAATGCTCTAGAGTGCTTGATTCTCAGGATGGGAAGGCACCCTGGGGTGCCACAACATCCTTTGAAGGGTACCATAAGGTGTGAGGAGATAAGCCAGATTTGAGGAGATAAATAGATAAGTGTAGTTTCAGGCTTGTCCCTACCTGACCAATTCCCCATCCTCACTGCCTAGCCCCACTTCCAGGAAGTAAGCACAGTTATATATAATTAGTTTGTGAAATTGGTTGCCACTCAATTTATGAAAGTTACAGAAGATTGTCTTGAATTCAAAAAGGTTGAGAATCACTCCTCTTACTAGTAGGCTGTAAGAGTTAGAATCAGAGGTGAGTAGCATTGGAATTTTGATTAGAATTGACTTTATTGTATGAATGGAAGGACAGCACACTCTACTGGCAGGAGTTTTTCCACAGTTTACCAAAAATGTTCACAAAGAGAAACTACAACTAACATTATTTTCAGGGTTTGTCTCCACACTGCTGCTACTATTCTTTTGAAAGAGTATCATCTTAACATGTTATTTCATCCACTTAGACATATAAGCTATTACCAAATAACATTTCAGAGGTTTCAGGCTGGATAAGCATATCTAAAGTAGGTAAAATCTTGGTTCAGGTAGCAGTGAGTCTATATGCAATCTGCACCATGGTAGTGGTGGTGGGGGTGGCAGGAAACTAGACAACATTTTGTATGGAACGGGAAGAAGTTTTCACAGAATGGTAAGCTAAAGACCAAGACAGCCATAGCTATTTGATGGGAATACTGGGCACATCTACACATACCATAAATGCACAACAATAAACTCTAGTGCACATAGTGCTTGAGTATATTGCCCCCAGGCATTGTGTTTACACGTACGCCCAGGACTGCATCATGTTGAGCTGGGTCAGAGAAGCCCCAGCTGGCAGGAGGGCCTGAGGATCTGCCTGCCAGCCTGGGGCTGCTCCGACCCCCCTCAACCTGGGACACGAGGTAGCTCCAGTGTGGGGCTAGGCAGCAGGTAGCCCCTGCACTGAAGCACCCTCCTGCCCCAGCCAGCCCTGTCAGCATCTACAGTTGTGTTGCTGCTGAGTGAAAAACTCCACCACAGGTTATTACTTGTATTTGCAAGAACTACTCTGTGGCAGAGTTAATTAGTTTACTCTATTCTAAGAGCACTGCATGTGTAGATGCTGAGATATTTACTATGGAGCTAATTAGGCACTCTAAAGTAAATGTCTTTTGTAGATACGCTCACAGTGTGAGAAGCCTCTTTCCCCACCAATTGGCTTTTTGTGGAAACAGTTATTATTTGACTGTCAGTGCCAGACAACACAAATGGATCGGGGGGGCTGGCTAACAGTGTCAGAAGGAATGAGTTTGGATTGCTTTGACCTCGCCTCTCTAAAAACGCTAGCAAACATCAGCAGGAAAACAGGAGATTGAGAACAAGTTATATTTCTCTAAGGGTGTATCTCCACATGCAATTAGCATGGAGCAATAAACTCTGATGTAGAGTATGTGACAGTGAGGCTAGGGACAGACATTGAACAAGCTGGAGCCTGAATTGATTCAATCTTTGCACGTTACTTGAACATTGAATTGCAAGTGCACAGACATCATGTTTAATTTGGGAAATGCAGGCACATGCCTGCCGAGGCTCAGGCTAGAGCTGTGGGGTTCTAAAGCAGCCCTCCCTTTGCTTTGCAGCAGCCGCAAGGCTGAAGGGAAGCTGACCTGGGGGATGTGGCCAAGCCGCCACAGGGGCTAAGTATGATTGTGGAGGGATTTAAACTCCCACCCTGGCATGCAGAGACCCCAGCCAGGCTGTGCCTGGTATGAGGGGAAGCAGCCCTTGCCAGGCTTGTCCCCGAGGCCAGACACCGGCAGGAGCAGCACCTCAGGCAAAGGGCGCAGGGATTAAACTTCCCTGTCTCTGGATGGACATGGGACCCCAATTAGGGTCTGCCCACCTTTCACTCCTGCTTTTGCTTGGGGAGCCTGGCCAGACCTGGCTGGCATGTCTCTGCTATCCACCCAGGGCTGGGGCTGGGGCTGGGCTGAGCCTATTTAGCCTGTGGGTGCTACTGAGGGTGAAAGCAGAGGGGCCAAATTGCTCCTGGCTCCCTGTCCCCAAGCCAGGTGGGGCTGTCACAAAGCCGCAGATGGCTGGGAAGGACCCCATTAACCCAGCCCAGCAGCCTGCACTCCTGTCCTGCGCAGCACTTGGGGCTGCAGCTGCACAACTAACAGCGGGCTGCCCAGGGTAGGGGGCCTGTACTGCCCTCTCACCTCCAGCTGCAGCAGCTGTGCCACACCGCTCTGGTTGGGGGGGGGGGGGCGGGAAGCTTCAGCCCCATGGCTTCTGTCCAGTGCGTGGAGCTAGGAAGATGGGAGGCATCTGGGTGGAAGGCAGCCAGAGGTCCACATGCTGGGCAGAAGCTGCCACGCCTGGCAGGGCTATTTTTCTCCCCTCACCTCCAGCTGTGGCTCCTATTCCTGTTGCACTGTGGAGCACCACTTGGGTCAGGGGGAGCTTCCTTCAGCCCAGCTGCTTGCTGGGCTAAAGCAGCCATGCTAAAGGAAGCTCTCTCTGCCCTTAGCGATGCTGTGCAGTGCAATAGGAGTACAGCTGGAGGTGAAAGGAGAAAAACAGCCCTGTCAGACACAGGGGCTTCTGCCCAGCAAGTGAAGCTCTGGCTAAAGCCCCTGGACACCTTGCCCCTGGATTCCTTGGAAGGTGGAAGGCATCTGGGTAGAAGGCATCCGGGGGCTGCAGCCAGAGCTCCATGTGCTGGGCAGAAGCCGTGGGCTGAAGCTTCCCGCCTCTCCACCCAGAGCACTGTGGTGTGGCAGTGGCAGCAGCATTTGGAGGCAAGCGGGGTAGAACAGCACCCCCTGCCCCTGCCAGCCTGCTGTTGGTTGTACAGCTGCAGTCCCAGGTGCTACACAGGACAGGGAGTGTGGTGGCAGCTGCCAGGTTCAGGTCCTGCCACCACTTCCTAGTTGGCCCGGGAAGTCTGCTTCCAGTCAGCCCCCACCCATGCTTTTAGGCCAGGCTGTCAGACAGCCACAGAAGGCTGGGAAGGGCTCTGCCCCCACAGGCTGGCCCCTCAGGGCCCTTCCCAGCCAGCTGGAGCTCACTGATGGCCATACCTGGCTTGGGTGCAGGGACCTGCATAGCCCCATGGCCCCAGCCCAAGCTGCAGCCCACTGGGAAGGGCCCAGGCCTGGGCGCAGCAGCCAAGTCTGGGCTGGCCCCTCTGCCTCCACCCTCAGCAGCACTTACAGGCTGTCTTGGCTCAGCCCTGCAGCCCCAGCTGCTGACAAAGTACGTGGATGTCAGGGACCACGCCAGCCTGCTCTGGCCATGCTCCCTCCTCTGCTGCTGGAGTGGGGAGGAGGGGAGGAGATGGCTGACAGGGGTGCAGTCCACCAGTAGAGGAGGGGAAGAATAAACCCCCTCCCTGCTTCCTTTGCCTCAGGGGACCATGCATCTGGTCATGCTCCTACCCCTGCTTGGGCTAGAGAGCAAAGGCAAGGGGCCAGCCCTGCTCTCTGGAACAGAGAACACAGCCCTCGCTAGGGCTGCAAAGCATCTGGGATGCTGGGGGACTCTGATTTAATTTAAACCAGGAAGGGGTCTGAGACAGAAGTTGCACAAACTGGTTGGACCCAAATCAGTTAAATCTGATACTACATTCAACCAGGTTTATCTTAAATCAGCTTTGGCCATCGTTAAACTAGTTTATGTGCACTGAACTTCTGTTCTGTTACAGGTTGAAACCAGTTTCTGATCACTTAAACCAGTTTATGTGTAACTTCTGTCCTTAGCCTGAGAGGCTAGCCATCAGGCAGCCCCAGCACTGTAGCATGCTAGTGCCCCAGCCAGCCCCACTCACTGCCTGCACACACATTTTGGTGCACTAAAGTACTCTGCCATAGGATAGTACTTGTTCTGGACAGTCCCATCTTAGAGTAGAGTTAATTGATCTACTGCACCCTAATAGGGGCGCAAGTGTAGACGGTGATGCTTTACTGTGGAGCTAACTGGTTAACTCTGCAGTAAAGTGCACGCGTGGATGCACCCTGAGGGCACATCCAGATGAGTGTGGTCATGCAGTATGTGGCACCACAAACATGTTTGCAGCACCACATACCACACAGTCTGGTGTTTTCTATGCTGCAAGTGTGCACTGAGCATGTGCTGCTTGTTTGTTTGGTTTTTTTGTAGTTTTTTTGACCCCTGGATATCCAGGGTTCAAAAAACAAACAAAGCAAAAAACCAAAAAACAAACCTGGAGCAAAAAATGCTCGGGCAGCATGTGCTGCCAAAAAGTGGAGCCAAGCTACCCAGAGCTGTGCTGCGACTGCTGGCCAGGCTCTGCCTGGCAGGATCACCATGACTGCAGCCCTGAGAGGCCTCTAGGACCCTAGGTAAGGCTACTGGGGCTAGCACAGTGCTGACCCCAGCTTCTCCTACCACCCTCAGGGCAACTTGCTGCGTGCCAAAGTACGCATGGCATAGGCATACCCTGGGAAGAAGTAGTAGCAGTGGAAGGTGAGCCACTGCTACTTGTCCCCCGGGAACCAAATGTCCATGCATATCTGGGCATGCCCTGAGTGTATAAGATTCACAGCTCACTACATTCCTGGTGCCTCCATAGTGATTTAGAGACTTTAAACTGGTCTGACATTGATGCTCCAACACCGATGCAGAGAATCTGAGTAATCAAGATTTTTTTTGTAGAGGGCAAAGGGAAAGGTGATTTAACATCATAAACCACAGATATCAGAGGGTCTCGTGCAAGCCATTGGAGTAGATACCAGCTAGGAACACTCTTTTAATGAGTTTGAAACAGGATATTAAACTGTAATGACTTGCAATGTGACTTTGTGCCACTTGTTTCAAAGAGACTTCATTTTCTTCATATTTTGATGGAAATTATAATAATTAGCTACCTCTGAGGAATAGAAGATTTCCCCCCCCCACTATCAACTTCTTACACAGAAAGAACAGTGGAACTTGGCTGGAGGTGCCAAGTCTTGCAGTAGTCAGCCACCAATGGAAGTGGTGAAGTCTCCTGATCTTCTTATGTAGGTACAGCTATGAGTGCCTGCAGTGACTCTACTTTGCCAATTTTTCCCTAAACCACGTTGTTATTACACATTATTGTGGTTGCTCATTTCATTCCCTGTTGACAATAACAGAATTTTTTTTACAGACATAGAAAGAGATAATGTTAAATCACATGCTAGTGTAGTTTTTAAGTAACATGTTTTTTTAATCCAGAAGAATCTAATGACTAATTTAGTGACAAGTTGGTGCTTATTTTAGACAGTGATTTAAAGGCTGCTCCCACACATGCATATACAGAATGGAGAAACAGTCCCTTCAAAAATAAAGAGCTTAAGCATCTGCTTTGTTTCTTAGGATCATTAACTCACATGGCTAGTAAACGCATATAGGAACCAGGAGATAGAGGATTTGTTGGAGCTTACAGCACATGCAGGATCATTTGTTTGTATACTGCGTAGGCTGGCTGTGCTCAAATCTTACACCTCTTCACCCTCTGGAAAGCTTGTCCAAGGAAGGGAGGGTTACATAGTTTGAACACTGAGATTGTTTCCTCATGTTGCTCAGCCTCAAGACTACCTTTGGGGCATCAGAGCCACAAGAAGATAAAACAAACGGTGGTCCAAATTTCACTTTGAATTGTCATGGTGAAAAGTTCCACCACCGAAAGACCCCTACTTTTGCAAAACAGGCAAGTTCCACCATAGATCAGATGTTCTTCCAAAAATATGTGACAGAGGATATGTGATGGACTTTGCCAAAAGGTTGTGATGTCAAATCTTTTACCTGAAGAATTGCCCATAAGATCCACAATCAGCAAAAATAATCTTTCATAAAGATATCTCATGACCTAATCAACAGACTGTTTCCAGCCTGTAGGAATTTTTTTCATGGCAAGTGCTTAGCCATTTTTAAATTATTCTGGCAAAGAACTGAAAAACTAGATATACTTTCACCAGATCATTGAAATAGGGCATAGAAGGGAGACAGAATCATAGAAGAAAAGGGCTGGAAGGATGCAACCACTTGTTCAAGAAAGGCTTACCCTCTGCCTAAACTAGATAAATGTCTTTCCAGCCTGGACTTAAACACCTCCAATGATAAGAGATCCCATAACCTTTCTAGGTAAAATGCAACAGTGCTTCACAACCCCCATATAGTTAAAAAGCTGATCTTAATGGCAATCCTAAAGTTTCTCTTTTTTCAGTTAAGCCCCATATTTACTTCTTGTTCTGTGGACACAAAAATAGTTGATTGCCATCCTTTTCATAAGTACCCTTTTTGTCTTAGAAGCCATATCAATAGGGACCTATCAAAACTGTAGTTTTATGGCTTTCGCAGAAAATACAAAATTGTGTGGAGGGGGGGAATACTTTTTTCCTCAAGGCGCTGGGGCTCAGTTGCACAACTTGCTGAGTGAGAAGAGGGCAGGAGAGGCTGCTGGCATACAGAGGAGCCTAAAATGACTTCTGCCCCTGTCCCTCACTATTGATTGGCTGAGGGCTGCCTGTCGGCAGTGAGGGGTGGGGCCACTAGGGCACCGTGGCCAGAGGTGTGGTGGGGCCTTGGACATGATAAGCCCTTGATAATGGCAGCTAGCTCCTGTGATCTGCCCACAAATCAGGCAGCTGCCTCCTCGAGTTGGGTAGACCATTTATCAAATCCTACCTTAGTCTTCTGTTCTCCAGACTAAATAATCCCAGTTTTTCTAACTTTTCCATGTATGTCACATTTTCTACACCTCTCATGTAGCTTGCCCCACTGTTTCATTACATTTAAAGTTGGGCAGATTTTCTTTAACATAAATCTTTGCTAATTAAGCCTATTTATTTTCCTATTCACAGCTGTCATTGAGAACTATTATTTACTATTGTCTTTGTAGTAGCCTTTAATGCAGGGATGAGCAAAATATGGCCTGCGGGCAGGATCCAGCCCACCAAAGGATTTTATCCAGTCTGTGGTGGGTCCCTTGGATCTGCCTGGCCCAGGTGTGGGTGAAATCCAGGCTATGGCACGTGCAGCTGGTCCCGCTACCCTTAGGCATGCAGCAGGGTTGGAGCAGTGCAATGTCCGGACTCCAATTCCCAGCACCCCAGCAGTGGTGGCTCCTTCCAGCTGCCACTGCCAGAACCCCTGCCGCCAGACCTGGCCCTGCTGCCCAGATGCCCTGGCCTGTCTACCCAGCACCCATTGCCAGAGGCACCAGATGGAGCAAGTGGGGGGTCTCCATGGAGATTGGCTTGGGAAACCTTCAGTCAGGGTGTGGTCAACTGGGTGGATAGGATGGGGCCATGGCTGGGGAGGGAATAGCACTGTCATTGCTATTTACATAAGCTTTCCAAAGTGTATGTCTCTACCTAACACAATCTTCTGGTGCATTCATTACTGGTTGTCTGGGAAACAATGGAGTAGATTGCCTGATTTTGAGAGGCACTAAACATCTGACTTCACTGAGAGCTGAGTGCTGATTAATTCCTAAGGAAGAAAAGAAAAAGACCACATAGACTACTTTTAAGTAATAGTAGTTGAAATTCATAAAACTCGAATATGAAAAAAGGAAATTATTCAGGTTGCAAGAAGCCAGACAAGTTAATTACACACTTCGTCTTGTAGCATCCTTGCAGGTCCTAATTAAACAAACAATATTCTCTTTGGAGGTTATGTTGTCCGGGCTGCTTTCAACATAATACTTTTAAGTTGACTGCCTGAATAATTTGAAGTCTTTCACATTAGTGCTTGGAGTACACCCCATTTTCTGTAATAAATCCTCATCAGTAAAGGTAAGAGCTCCTCAAATATCTGATGTGATGGCAGTAGCCCCACTGGTATTCAAATATGAATATTTGAAGAGGCCTTAGGCAGTTCATGAAATACTCTATAGCTATTAATTAAAAGAAAAAGAAATGTCTCCTGCTGGTTGCGGATAGCAGTCTGTTATAGCAGTGAGCTTTAAGGAGAAACATTACTTAGGGAGGTTTCTTAACTGGCAGTGTCAGAAGGTCTCTAACCCTCTGTACATGATCATGTTAGTTTTACCTACCCACTTTCAGATGTCATCAGTCTTCCTTGACACATTCAAACAAAAAAAATAGCGTGGGATCACAAGCACAACTGTTTGTGTCTTGATGCTGGATGTCACGGCTCCTGTTATATTTAGTTTTTTGTCAGAAACGTAATGAGTTTGGAAGAGCTGTTGAGTAGACATCACAGTGTTCAATTAACGTGCCATCTAGGAAGGTCACTCTTGCATAGCATATTAGACATTACAATCTATCCTGATTATAGGGTTATTTTAGACCTATAGAATCCCAAAATCATGCACCTCTTCTTTTTCTCATAGCCTACAGGAACTGCCACACTGAACAACTGCTAAAAGTTTTGCTGTCCCAAATGATCACTTATTCTGCCTGTCATGCAAGCCAAGCCTTGATTAGTCTAACAGTATTTATTACAGAGATAGCGTGAAACCTGTTAGAAGTGAGAGACCATGGAGAAGTCATTGATTTTGCCTATGTAGGATGATCCTATGTGCATCAATTAATAAATTTATCATGTATAAGAATACAAATTAATTGCTATAGTTATGGGCTTTAATTTAATGGAACAAATTAAAATCTCTCTGGCTAGCATATTTTGTGACAGTGAAAAATGTACTGTAATCCATTTCCATACATTGCTCCGCTTCCTACTCCAGTTGCTTTTGCAGCACAAGCAGAACTAATATTTATTCTTCCTACAAGCAGCACTTGGTCACCATGCTCATCATAGGACAATATACATATTATTGTGTATTGCATATCGGAAATTCCTTGTGGTGGTTCAATAGCTGTTGCTCATTCCCCATTTCCAGCCATGCTCAACATGTTTTGGTTTGTGTTCTGAGAATGGACTATGCGCACCCAGCCTACAGACAGGGGAACAGCTGGCTGCATTTCAAGTCACCTTCTCTTACCTCAGTGCTGTTCATACTTGCTGCATCTACATGTGCCTATTAGGGCTGTGTGAAGCTTTGTCACTAATTTGATTTGGAGGAGATTCGGCCCAATTAAGTGGCCAAATCTCTGAATCTGAACTGAATCAGGAGACCCATTAATCTTTTCCGAATCAAATCAGAAATCCGATTCAATTCAGAGAGATTCAATGATTCAGCCATAGATATACCTTTATATGTTTCTTCTACATACCTCAAGGTACCAAGCACAGCTTATGAATGCTGAGATGGTGGGGCCGATGGAGTGTCCCACAGGAGTGCGGAGAGTAGGGGTGTGTCTCCTGCACGCTTGGCAGCAGACCTGGAAGTGGACCAGAGTTACTTCTGGTCCACTTCCAGGTCTGCCACAGAGCATGCGGAGACCATCCTCCTCACCTGGCTTGGCAACTGATGCCTCCTGGGTCTGGGGTGGTAGTATCTGGGGTCCCCCCATGGCCAAATCACTAAGCCGGGGGGACATGGCTCTCCCCGGCACTCCTGAGGGATGCTTCATCAACCCCACCATCTCAATGTTCACGAGCCACACCTGGTACCTTGAGGTATGTATAAAAAAGGATATAAAGCTGTGTCTATGGCTGAATCGCTGATTCTCTGAATCAGAATTGAATCTGCAGATGTAAATTAGATGGAAGTTTACAAATACAAATGTGGACAGGGTGGTTATATTTTAATTCCCCAAAGGCAGAAATAGAAGTGCTTCTTGGTGTTGGATTGAGCCATATAATTTTATTTATTTTAGAAAAGAAATAATATTCTGACTGAACGCTGCCCTTGCTGCTGTTGGCACCTGGCAGAAGAGTTACCTTACATTAAAAGCATCTTATTAAGACTGCACGGGCATGTCCTCCAAGCTCAGAAAATACTACAGTTAAAGATTGCTCCAGTAAGGAAGTGCATCTAGCCTGAATGCTCTGGGGGGAATGAGGTAATCTCAAGATACAACTTCTAGTACATTAAAAATGAGAACCACCCCTCCAGCTATTTAGACATACTTGTTTGAATAACATGAAATGTAATTGGCAGCACACAGAACTCTTAGAAACCACAAATACATTACATTTCCTCTTCTGCTTACATTTCTGCGAAAGTGTGAACTGAGTTTCTAGAAACTTTAGAGCAGCCAGCTGTAAAGGAGTTTGAAGAAGAGACTGTATGGTACTGTATATTCATTGCTGTACTATGTTAGTCATATAAGCTACAGAACAGGATCCAACTTTTTTTTTTTGGTTTCTCTCAACTTTGGGAATGTTGCCTATGAATCAGAAATTTGTCCTGCTATCCTTTCTTCTATGTGTGGTAATGTATATTCATTACTATTAAATATAAACAAAAAATATTCATGTCTCCTTTGCCTTATATACATCTCCTGGCCTGCTGCTCAGGATGAGCAATGAACTAGGTATACACCTAATGCTTTTTCTTGGGCAGCCTCAAGCCACACCTGTAATAAAGGCTATTATTTAAATTACTTTGCAATAAAATAAAACAAGATGTGTAGGTTTGGCCAAACCTACATGAGCCACTGGCAGACCAGAGGACAGGAGCCAGATCTCAAGGCTTCCATTGCTCTATCACATCCTATGTCATCTTGTTACAATGTTCTAGTCTGATAGCCCAGCAATGCCATATGCCCTTCCATCCCCCCAAAATTTTGTCATCTCCTGTCAATGTTTCCCAGGCTCTTGCCAATGCACTGTACCAAAACATGTTGAAACAGTTGGGAAGATGCTTGCTTCAGAAAAACATCAAATTCAGGGTCAAACTGTCATTGAAACTAGAAATTATCACACACATTTACCCACCTTCCACTTTAAGTAGAAGTTACAGTGCTGTTTTGGCCCTGCCTTCTCAAAACACAAATCAGCATGTACATATTTGTTCTTGCACATAGTCTAGTGCTACATACCACACAATTTGCCAGTCGGGAGAGAATGCATGAAAATGGAACTGCATGAGTTGTTAGTCACTTTGCTGAACAGTTATAGAAGAAGATATGATGCATATTTAGTTGATGAGAGCAATAAGACTATATAGAAATGAACATGTATTCTAGACTCTTGACTTTCTCATTTGTGCACATTTACCTTGATGTTAGCTTACCTGGCCATTTTCACAGGAGCAAAAATATTACATGGAAATATATGTTTTGACTGGGAAAGGGTAGGAGCTTGAAATGTGAGAGACCCGAATTTATATGCTTTTGACCTGGGTCTCCTAGATCCCAGGCTATTGTCCTTGTCTCAGGCTTTCATGCACACCAAAAGCTTAGCTTCCAATGAGAAAAATAGATTTTTTAAATGAAAATCTTTTTGGAGGAAAACATTCCAAAGGCTGGCTTTGTTCCACATCCGAGGCAGAACACAGCACCTTTTCAAAATACATAAAAGTGAATCCTCCTCTTCCTCCAGTTAATTCAAATCTTCCTTCTTTGCCTTACTATTGTCACTATGTAAAAACTACAAACTAGGTTTTGCTTGCTGTGCATTAGGAATCATGGGCTTTTGTTTATCAACTTTTCTCCTCCTCAGGTTTCACATGGCCTGAGACTGCAAAGCATGACAGACTATGGTAATGTTTGTAATATTTCTCTGTTAAAATGTGTTTATGTTAGAATACTGTTGCATGCCTCATTTTCCCTGACAGGCTTGCACAATGGGAAAGAATAGGCTAACGGTGTTTTGAAGCAGACCTGTGAAGATCGGCCCAAGTGGTCTGCTAAGGAAGAACAGGCCATCAAGCAAACAGGGAACAAAAAGTGCTTATGTTGTTGATTCATCCCCCAGCAAGTTGATTCAAGCCCCAGCACCTGGAGACTGCTTTCTGTTTGGCCTTGTGAGGAAAAGTTAAGTATAGAAAGAGTCATGCTTAAGTCTAATGTAAGATCCAAATAAATACACAAGCAATTCTGCAGCATTACTAACAACCTTTTTTGTGGGGCCTTAGGAAGCTCTAAGCATGCCTCTTTCAGATGGACTTGATGCTATTTTTCATTTAAATATATGGTGCGTAAATGATTATGGTTGGGTGAAAGAGAAGCTAGAGAGACAAAATTGGCTCATTACATCAGTAGCCACCACCTGTGATGGTCCGCAGGTCTTAATCGTAGAGTCTCTTTAGATTTGTACTTACACAGTGCAAGTACTAAAAAACATGGGCTTTCTAAAAACCATACATAGGGGCATCCTATGGGAATATCATAAACCTAACTACTTGACTGAAGTTCTGAATCCACTGTAGAAGAGAAATAATTAAAGAGTGAAAACTGTTTTCTCTCTTCATTTAAAATTTTGCCTCCAAGACAGCTCTTCATATACTAAATTTACACAATTCTCTAGTGTTGTAATTTGTTTCTATAGAATTGATTCAACTTCAGCAGTTTCCAAGTTCAGTGATACATTTATTTAATTAAAGATTTACCCTGAAAAAAAATTCCACACTAGAAAAATTGTTGATGCTTTGAGAAGAAACTAAACACTCCAAATAAACTTCTTAGCATGATCATTGCACCAATAGATGGTGCCATTACACCTTGCTGAACCCAGCTCTTATTAGTCTCACTGAAATTCTTCAGCAATGAAGGCTTCGTGCTCTGTTTCGGACTAAAATCTTGCTTTAGAGCAAATGCAAGTATAAATAGCATTATTTTGAATACCAGCATTCAAAATAAAACATTTTTGTTAAAAAGGGAAACCCCCCCAAAAAGCAAACAAAAAACCCCCAGTCAGTCAGCATCATGACATTTGAGCCACTACTGCGCACACACATTCTGAGAAGACTTGTTCTATTTGCTGCAGTTAGCTGCTTTACACATTGGGATGCACATTTAAATACCACAAGAAAATCAGATCCATACACACATTTTACACCTGTCAGTGGTTAAAAATATGCCCCTCACAATGTCTTATGAAACATGTACCAAATAAATTTAGAAGTCACAATGAAATACATCTAAACATTAATTAAATTCTTCTAACTTGTGTGATTGTGCACAGGTAGCACAAAATCAGCACAGTGCTGGTGTCAGTCCCCTCAACACACACGATAAAGATTCTCCGGGCCCACCATTCCCATTTTCAGAGTAATTCCTCCAAGTGCAGTTCTAATTTCATCCAATCTAGCTCTCTATTTTCTTCTACCATGCCTCCCACACTGGTCTTTAAATTTCTCCTGACTGAAGGGTAATGGCATGGAATAGCAGCTTTATTAATGAATAGCTATTAGGGGGGCTAATTGGACAGTTCTGGTCTTCAGGAAGCATTGGCCTCAACCTCTATCAACTAAAAATCCGTAACCTCATCCACTCTTGCCCTCTCTCCTTACTTCCCCCGGGACTGAGCAGATAAACAGAAAATGAAGTGCTGCTAATTTCTCCACAAAAGGCATGACATTAATCAATTCAGGTTGTTTACTGTTTGAGACAAAGACCATCTCATAGATGTCTCTACAAAGCATAACCCATAGGAACTATGAATCTGCTTGAGGTCTAGGTGTTACTGCAGTGCAAATAGTGACAATATACTATTAATGATTCAAAATTTTAAAATCCAATACAGAAATACAATGACCAATGTATGGTAAGTCTCTCAGGCTGAGAGAGAGTGTTTTTCAGTAGGGTTACCATACATCTGGGTTTTCCCAGACATGTCCTCTTTTTTGACCCCCTGTGTTGCGTCCAGGCAGGTTTTTTTAAATGCAGTCCAAATGTCTGGGATTTCCTCCCCGGTCCATTTTCAAGGTGGTCGCCGCTAAGTAGAAGTACAGTTCCCAAAATACCTAGCAGCGTAAGCAGTCGGGATCTGAGTTCTCAATCAAGATCCAAGTTTTCAGTTTATTGTGGAAAAACATGGAAAATGCAATACCACTTCAATGAATGGGGGTGGGGGCAGGGAGTCACCATGTTTCTCTGCACGCGCACACAGATGCGGACAGCCAGGCAGGGTATGGGAACTGCCCCAGCCAAGCACTTGGATACAA
>NW_017729004.1:57443007-57452698 GCF_001723915.1 Gavialis gangeticus | reverse complement strand
GCAGGGTATGGGAACTGCCCCAGCCAAGCACTTGGATACAAGTAAGCTGGAAAGTGGCGGGGGCTGTGTGTGTGTGTGTGGGGGGGGTGCTGGGGCTGCAGCAGGGCATGGGGAGGGCATGGAGGCTGGAGGGAGTGGGCAGTGTGGAGCTGCAAAGCCCGGCCGACTGGGAGACGCTACCCAAGGTGGAGGGTATGCAGGCCTCCCCTCCCCCACCTCCGGCTTGCTCCACCATCACCCGCAGGAGCCAGAGCTGCTGATGCAGCCACTGCACTTACTCCAGCCAGGACAGGACAGGACAGGGGCAGCTGGGGAGAGGGGCACCAGCAGAGCCCAGAGAGTGGGGAATTTGGATTGGGACTGAGGGGCACTGCCGTGGGCAGGGGAAAGGCACTGGTATATCACTTGGGGCTGCTCAGTGCTACAAAGCAGCAGACGGAGGACACAGCCACAGCTTGACCCACAGCCTGTTGAGCAAAGGGGGCGCAGGAGCTCTGATTTTCTGTTAAAAAAGGGTAAAAAAATATAGGAATTAATGTTATTATAATGATTTTGGCACTGGTAGGCTTCCAAATTGCTTTAAAATTGTACATAAGATCAATAAAACATTGTGTTAAATTGCCTAATATTATATCTATATATATTAGTGGCTTTTCAATTTAATTATGGAAAAATGCGGGTTTGGGTTTATTAAATCAGTGAATGCAGGCTTTTTAATCAGACAATTTGCTATTTTTTAAGCAGAAAAAGAAAACTTGGTGCTTACTGTAGTGACAGAGCAGACGTTCATTCATAAAGCAGGAGTGAAGTCTGTCATCTGAGTACAACTTCAGCATTTACTTAATGCTTTTGTTTCTAATTAAATTTCTGAGGCAATAACACTTGCTTTTACTGTGATAATTAGAAATGCCCTCCTCCCCACCACCAATCACCACCCCCGCTCCTCAGACAGGTGTCCTCTTTTTTGGAACTGGAAACATGGTAACCCCAAGGGCTGGGCACCAACTACACGAATCCAAGACACAGTCAGAGAACTTGGTCTTCCTAACTAGAGTTTATAACACTGGTCACATTTGCTGCAAGCAACAGATATCCCCTTTACAGCAATGTAGCAGAAGAACTAAAGATTATTATTAAAACTTTTTGTCCTTTCCTAGATAAGTACATATGAAGTGTGTATTTGAATCAAAAAAATTGGTTTCCATTCACGGGTTTCCTAGCAACAATCCAGATAGTGCCTGAAGCAACAAGTCAGGCCGTACACTTCCTGTACCTGAAATGATGAAAACCCACTCATAATATTCTAAATATCTTTTCCAGAAAAAAAAAGATGTCTGCAAAGCTAAGGACTAGTTGGTAATAGCAGAGCCTGGAACATGCAGCTTATGGCCCTCAGCAGTCTGGAAACCATGTGAGGAGCTTATCAGAGATGACGACAGTTAGGAGCAGAGTTCGGGGTTGGGGGGATGTGGTCAGGGGAGAGAATTCAAATCATTTTAATCTCATCTGGGTAATTTGGAAAAAGGTTCATAGAAACACTGAATTGAAAGGAGCCTCCTGGGCCATTGAGTCCAGCCCTACATGCACAGGCAGTCACTTGAGCAATATGGTCTGCTCCAAATCTTCACGCAACAAAACTGCAGGGCAAAACACCATAGACACCAAGTGCATCCTGACATATGCCACAGGTATAAAGCAGGGAGATGAAGGCACTGTCAATACCATTACCACAGTGGCAAAGCAGTAATTGGTTAATATGTGCTCAGAGGTGTCTGAGAAGAAGTCTTTACACTATATTTGATGATCAGTTTGAGCCTGGGCAAAAGAGCATGGCTCACCAACAAGGAACCTGAGTTATTCTAATACTGCAGTCAAAACCCTAGGGCTTAGATTCTGCCCATGTTCAGTGCTTCAGAGGAATAAAAAAAATCACCCTTAAGTAGTCATAAGGAAAACAAACCTTTCCTGGTCCTTGCAGGTAGCCAGCAAAAAGCCCAGAAGCTTGGGGGTGGCCACATACCTGCAAAACAGTTACAGCTATATGCAAGCAAGGTTCTTTGAGTAAGTGTGATATCTTTTATTAGACCAACTGAGTAGTTGGAAAAAAGTTCTTAGCAAGCTTTTGGGTGCATTCACCCTTCTTCGGGAATAGGCAGTCTCTCCTTGGAGTCTCAGAACAGCAGCAAGTTTCTATGCCTGAAGAAGGATGATCCCACCCGAAATCTTGCTAAGAACTTTTTTCCAGCTACTCATTTGGCCTAATAAAAGATGCCACATCTACTCAAAGAAACTTGCCTGCCTGTGTCTTTAGACCAACACGGCTACAACCAAAAACCCACCATTATATCCAAACATCTGAACTGCAAAGTCTTGAATCCACATAGTGCTCACAATGCTTGTTGAGTCAAGTAGTTCCTTTCCTATTATGCTATCCCTTCCACATGCTTTTCAGATTTATGGAACAGTTCACAGTATACAATAATATTAATACACCTTGAAGAACAAAGGGCTCCGAGACTACTTCTTAAAAGAAAAGCATCTAATTAATTCATCTCAGACCAAAATTGCCACCATATCCATCTTCAGTCATTTAAGATTCTGACCAGCTTGTATTAATTCAGTGCCCAGCACAATGGGGCAACATTCTTGTGGTAGTGCCTAAAAAAGAAAATCTAATGAACTGGCATAATTAACAACAAAAACACAAATAGCCATTGTTCTGCTGTGTTTGGTATCTGAACCAGAAAGTATGACACTGCCAAAGCCCATGTATGTTTGTTCTGGATTCACTAGGACTATCAATCACTTCTATAATTGAAAACCCATTGCCATTTGACATTATTAACAAACAAAAGCCACTTGCGTTCATTGCAGCCTCCATGAAAAAGTACAAACATGGGAAGATGACAAAGTCTGCAGTAGAGAAAGTGTCTTGGATAAACAAAAGTACCACATGACCCTCTGCCTGAGTGTCATTGGTTAATACAATTGACATGGAAACAAACATACAAAAAACCTAACCTGTAATACAGGTAGGAAACAAAACAGCATAATCAGCTTTTACTTAACTATATTAGGGAATCTATTTGGAAACCTGACTGCAAACATCAGCAAAGTAACTTCAGTTGAAATAGACATGTTGAAACATGGGCACATAAGGCTTATCTGGAATACGGCAGTTTTCTTAAATAGTCTTAATGAAGTCATTGCATCAAAGAAAAATGTTTGTTATCTCAGTACCATCGGTAAAGCTGTACATTTCCCTACTAACAGTGATGCTAATTTAGCATTCTTACAAATAAGTGGATTTCTATTCTGAAATCAGAATCAGTGTTATTCAAATGGTATTTGCATCCTTTCCCCACTAAAAAGATAGATTTTTAACATTCATTTTCATGGCTGACAATCCATTTTTAGACCACGTTCTGTCAGTTTTTGAAAGTGACATCTTATTGCTTCCTTTTATTTTAGGATAACATTTAAGCGTCCCCTGAATAGACATGCAATCAAATGCTCAGGAATACAGTAGCCCGTTTTAGGCATGCAACACAAAGTACCACATATTGAAAATGTAGACTTGTCTCTGATTGCAGCAAAACATTTTAGATTGAAACAAGCTGTTATTAAATATTTATAAAATGATCAATAAACCTGAAATGTTCTGCTTTTACCTAGTCCAGAAATGGTAATCCCAATCTTAGAGTGATGGGGAAAAGTCATCATAGTTATAGTTAATATTAAGAATTTGATTTTGGAACTTCAGGTGTGTGAAAGATTTGTTTTGTAATGCTTTTTTGTAACATTTCTGAATGGTTTGCACATGCAGTTGATCATGAATGATATTTCCTGCATTTAACCAATATCCTTGGCAGTTTCATGACTTGAATTAAAAAGCCCAGGATAAACTGAACTAAGCCAGAAGTTGTCAACCAGGGGTAAGCATACCCCTGAGGGTACTTGGACCGGTCTTAGGGGGTATGCACAGATGGACAAGGACAGGAGTGCCACCATCTCCCAGAAGCAGGGCCGGGGTGGGGTGAGGGCAGCAGCGCCCCTCTGTGGGGTGGGGAACCTCGCACACAGCGGCCACCACCACCACACACCAACCTAGTGAGCTTTCGCGCCCCACAGAGGGGCTCCACTGCCCTCACTCCAGCCTGGTGAGCTTCCCTGCCCCACTCCAACCCTGCTCCTGGGAGGCAGTGGCACTCCATCCCTGCCCATCCATGCACTATTCCCACCTCCCTCTCCGTGTCTTGCCATGCACTACCCCCCTCCACCCCGGCTCAGTGTTCGGCTGCACTTCTCTCCCCTTCCACTTGGCATCCAGCTGCCAGGGTTACTTATACTAAAAAAAGGTTGAAAACCCCAGAACTGAGCTAAAATTGAAACAAAATTCTATCATTTGAAAAAGTAAGACTGGAAACCAAATTACATCACAGTAAAAAAAGGTCTTCAGTCTTGTTATGCGCATGGTTAGCTCCTCTTTAGTCATTCAGAACACGAGCAGACATAAATAGCATTATGAAATAAGAGCTTAAAGAATATAGTATCCCAATACCTTCCCACAGTTCACCAAGCAGTGGTAGTAGACCCTTCTTAAACGTGGCAGGCAAAGAGGCATAGTTTAATGAAGCTACAGGTGTATCATTTTGCACAAATTAATAAGCTTATTTCAGTGTCTCTATTACCTTCAGTTTAAAATGAGCAATTTGGCATTCCAAGTGGCTGAGGGTAGGAGAAGGATGAGCAAAATGTGGAAGCTCTGAAGCTGAATCAAGTATAGGAGTGGATAGGAGAAAGTGCATCTAAGTGCTTAGGGTATGAAGAGGGTGTTAGAGGGCCTCCTGGATTACTGGAAGCAGGCAGCTGAGGCATAAAGGGTACTGACATTGGGGCAGTGGATAGCATTGGCTGAGGTATGAAAAATATTAGTGCTGTAGGAGGAGTTGATATTGAAGAGCACTTGGGTTCTGTCTTTGTTGGGGACCACTCTGGCTGAGGGAACCTTTGGCTAGGATCAGGACCTTGCACCCACATTCACTACATTTCTTCTGTGGAGCCTGCCTGCCCTGGGGGATGAACTGCCAGCAGCCCTAGCGGTCCCTGAGCTTCAGAGGGCCCCAGGCCTTCCCTCCAACAGAAGTGGGGCCCTCTGGGGCTGCCCAGGTGGGCTGCTAGTGGGCCTGGTGCTGTCCCAGCTCAGAGGCAGCACCCAGCTGGATCCAACCGTTGGCTTAGAAATGGTATTTAAAAGCCTGTTTTTGGGGAATTGGCTTATGGGTATAGATATAATCATTAAAAGGGTTCAAGATGGGCAGCAGGGGTTAAATGGATTTCCAAAGAGCTTGGGAGACGCACACACAGCTTCTCATGGCCCTGAAAGCAGATGGGCTGTCTAGCACAAGGCCAATGGATGGACACAGCCTGAGAATTGAGGGGGGCATGCCATAACACAAGATCACAGCCTTCAAGGCAGACAGGTTGTCCAACACAACAAGGACATACAGCCTGGGAACCAAAGAAGCATGTACCATACTGTCCCATAACACAAGATAAGTGACACCAGCAACAAGACCTCAGAAAGCAGCGGGGCCTAAGCCCCAATTTTGGGTAAACAAATCAAATTAGGAGAAGGTCCGGAAGGCTACATGGATGTGTGACCAGAGAGAGACAGCCAACCAGAGATAGCCACGGATGAAGAGTCATCAGGAATCATCAAGGGGGAAGAAAAATACAAAAGCAGAGACTTGAGATTAAGAAAGAGTCCCTCCCTTTGTCCTGTGCCTCTCTGTCCCTCCTTCTCTTGCTTGAGAAGGGTCTCCGTCCCCATCCCCATTCCCTGGGAAGGGTCCCCAAGGCCACCATGGACAGAGGGCACACACCTGCTCCTCTCATGTACCCCACTGGAGGGGGGCTGCGGGCTTCAGCATCCCACCTTTAGACTGCTGACACCTAAAAGAGAGAGCCTCAGTGGAGCCCGAATCCTGACCAGATGTACTTTGACTCTGATAACAGCCCTAGGATTGGGAGATATAGAATTGTTTGATTGTTTGTATTGTTGCTTTTTTTGTTCATACTCTGTATCAGTCAACTCGCCCATTATCAACTGGCAGGTGTTGTGGTCAGGCTGAGGGTTGTGCTTGCCCAGAACAAAGGTATAGGGGCTGGTTTCCTAAAATCTAGTGTTAATACCCACCATTCCTCAAGCCCACTGGGGCTTCCAGCACTCTGTGAACTCTCCCCACTGCCTAGGACTGCTCATGACTGGGCTGGCTGGCACCTGGAGCAACATGGGGAGGTAGCAGAAGGGCACCTGGGTGTGCTGGCAGCTGGAGAAGGTGGCAGGGATGGTGCACGGGGCACTGGAAGCCTGGGTGGGCTCAGAAAAGCTCAGGGTTGGTGGGCTTCCATTGCCCTGTGCACCATCTCCACCACCTTCTCCAGCTGCCAGGACACTCAGCTGCCTTCCTGCAGTGCCCCAGGAGCAAGCCATCCCATTCCTGGG
Source organism: Gavialis gangeticus (assembly GCF_001723915.1). Lineage (NCBI taxonomy): Eukaryota > Metazoa > Chordata > Crocodylia > Gavialidae > Gavialis > Gavialis gangeticus. Next base: position 57,446,190 of record NW_017729004.1, on the reverse strand, counting down.
TGGTCCTAGGTGGTGGGGACAGTGCATGGGGCACTGGAAGCCTTGGCAAGCACGGGGAAGAGTTGGATTGTGCTGGGGACACTGGGGCAGCATCCAACCCACTAGCAGCCCATCTGGGCAGCCCTGGAGGGTGCTGCTGCCATGAAGGGAAGGGCTGGGACCCCCACAGCTCAGGGGCCACTTGGGCCACTAGCAGCTTGCCCCCCCAGCTGTGGGGGAGGGGAGGGCAGGCTCCACCAGAAGCAGGATTGGGCCCCTCACCTGCTTGTGCTTCTAGAGGCTTGCTGAGGCAGGCTGGTTGCCTGGGGCTGCCTGGGAAAGGGCTGGCTTGGGGAAGGCGTGTGAAATGCTGGATGCCTAGGTGGGCTTGTGGAGAAATTAGATCAGGTGTCTTCGAGCCAGGGCAGCACCCAGCCAGCCAGCAGCCTGCCTGGCCACCTGCAGGGGGTGCTGCTGCCATGGAGGAAGGACCCCACAATCCACTAGCAGCTCACCCCTGGGTGTGGGCGTGCTCTAGCTCTGATGAGAAAAAAAAAGGACCAGGTCCCTCACCATAATGTGACGGAAAAATTGAAACAGTTTGGTCCTCAGGGTTTCATTCTATGCCCAACCATTTCAATTTATGGGGCATAGAATAAAACCTTGAGGATTAAATCCCCATCATGTGTACAAGTGCCCCCAGTGACTAATACAAGGAACTACTGCTCCTGCTTACAGTTTAAAAAGAGATGCCTGATATTCCAGCTGTACTATGCAACATAGTTCTTGGAAGCCTTGAGCAGCTTTCCTGATCATCAGCCTTGCTATAGGTTGCCCTATTTTTGGGTCACTGAATTTGTAAGGACATATCCAGGAAAGATCATACAATTATAGCATTACTGGTAGCCTGATTAACCACGCCCACCTGAGAATCAACCCTGGTTTTTAAATCTGTTATTCCTAGATTTAAAACAAACAAACAAACAAACAAACAAACAAACAAACAAAACAACAAGGCTTTCTCTCTGAACTGTAAAGGTCCAAAACGCCCCACAAGAAGTTGTTTTAATATCACAATGGCACCACTGTGCCCTGCTGCAGCAAAAACAAATTTTAGACTGTAACAAAAATGCAGAAAATTATGGTCTTTGACAAATAATAGTAATAAAAAAGTTGTGAAACCATTGGTAAATTAAATTTGGGAATGATAAGGAATTCAAGCAGTGTGAAGCAGTAGCTAAAGCTGTCAAAAATAGCATCTAAGTTTATACTCAAGTGACAGAAGTTAATTAATCTATCTGAAGTCTAATGAAGGATAGAGTTGGGCAAGAACTGTTTTTCCAGTGAGCTTGAGTTTTTAATGTTTTTCCCCCCATCCTGAACTGGGACCAAATGATAAAAATCTCCAAAAAGAAAAAAAAAATCTTCCTTCAAAATGCTATTCTGGTTGCAGAACCTTGTGTTTTGTTTTGACATTAAGGAAAAAAGGTAATTAATTTTCTTAGTATTAATTAATATTTATAAATGAGAAGTCCTTCCAGGAAATGAAACATTTCATTGAGAAGATGTTTAATATAGGATGTTTTCTGAACTTCAAATTTTCAAAACCAGACTTTCTGCACTAAGGCTAGGTACAGATATTCAAAAATACAGAAGAGGAATCAATTTAAGTTGCTTGTTTTTCTGTAAGTGGCATAGTTTAGATTGGTAGTGAACAGAACACACATTCGCCTTTGGTTGGGGGTGTGTGTCTGTGTGCACGCGCGCTAATTTTAGATGGGGTTCCACCATTTTTAAAACTAGTGTGCGCCAAACTTCTGTTTTGTTACAGGCATAGAGCAGTTTCCGATCATCTATATTGATAAAAGTGTAATGTCTGTACTTGGCCTAACAGTTTTGGTCTAAAAAACAAACAAATAATGAGCATTTGCCAAAAAAGTTGAGCTACGAACTTATGAGCCAGGTCAATTCTGATGATTATACAATCTAGCCTATTAAAGTACGATGCACCGTCTCAGTTCATAAAGGAAATAGAAAGAGAGAGGCAAAACAGGCAGCATTGCATATTACTGTGTCACTCTTCAAGGTTTTGAAGCCCATCTGGGACCCGTTTTGGCATACTGATAAAGACAAAACATATGCTAGTCATGTACAAGCTTTTTGAATGGTAGTCATGGTCACAGGTTCAGTCTGCATTCTGCCAGATGCTATATTCACTGGCTGCAGTGTAGGAAGTTCCTTGCTCAATGAAACTGGAAGTGTACAGTTGAGAGCCTTTAAATAAAAGGGACTGATGAACTAGAAGAAAAGACAGCTCACATGACAACATAGAATAAAGTATCAAGTGCTACTGAACAGTTTTTCTCCAACCTTTGCTGCATTAATGACATGCTCTTAAATCAATAGATTTTTACACTCCTGGTGATTAATGTCACTTGACAGTTGCGTGAAAAGCTTCCTCTTTACAGAAAAATTGCACAAGGAAGATATATAGATATATATTCATTCTTATTAGCAGAGAGACAGTGAAAAAAGCAACTCACTTATTAGGGAAAACACAATACAACTTCACTTGTTATTCTTAAATCTACTAAATGGACCTGTCAAATATAGTCACATTGGCATACATACTTTCTTCATGAAAATACAGTAGACTCCTGACTTATGCATATATCGTGTTCCTGAGAAACCTCATATATGTTGAATTAGCATGACTCTAGGTGAATTTTCCCATAGCAAATAATAGGAAAGTGAGAGGTTGCATTCCTTAGACCTTGCATTTATGATACCAAAGGTACCAAAATAAAACCTTTTTTTTCAACCAATACTTTATTTATTATGTTACAAAAACATATTGTAAACATATTTATTCAGTTACATTATAAGAAATGCACACAAAAAATATGAAATGGATATGCATATCTTCAATATCTTTGGGTCTTTAAGAAGAGGCTGGATGCCTACCTGGCTGGACTCATTTGAGTCCCATTTCTCTTTTTGGGGTTTTTTGTTGTTCTCCCGCCCTGGCGGGGGGGTCAGGCTAGAAGATCTACTAGGTCCCTTCCGACCCTTAATCTATGAATCTATGAATCCATCCAAGTCTTCATCCAGGGGGAGCTGAGTCCAGGGTGAGCCAGGGGACTTGGATGGGGAGCCAAGATCAAACACATCAAAAGATGGCAGTGATATCTCTCGAATGTGGGG
>NW_017729004.1:57436432-57438007 GCF_001723915.1 Gavialis gangeticus | reverse complement strand
GAGTCCCATTTCTCTTTTTGGGGTTTTTTGTTGTTCTCCCGCCCTGGCGGGGGGGTCAGGCTAGAAGATCTACTAGGTCCCTTCCGACCCTTAATCTATGAATCTATGAATCCATCCAAGTCTTCATCCAGGGGGAGCTGAGTCCAGGGTGAGCCAGGGGACTTGGATGGGGAGCCAAGATCAAACACATCAAAAGATGGCAGTGATATCTCTCGAATGTGGGGTGGAAGGCCTGGGGGTGAGTTCTGGGTGAAGCGTAAAGGGTTAAGAGAGCTCTTAACTGAGAGCGTTAAGAGGAGACGCTGCTACCACAATGGTAACACTGAGACTGAGCGATCCTCCAGAATCCTGCTTGGGAACCCAAGCTGCGCGTAACTCCATTTGACTCTGCGCATCTCGCAGGTGCATCTTGGGGTGTATTTTTCAGCTTGGGTGTTAATATTGATTCACGTAAACACAAGACATGGGTAAGTCAAATACAAGTAAAACGGGGCTCTACTGTACATTTAATGTCATTACCATAGGCTTCAAAATATTAAAAAATAATTTATTGTTATGTGAAAGCTGCTGAACCTGAACTATTAGAAACTGAAATCCTTTATCTACAAAATAGGATGAAATGTAGAAATTCAACGCCCTCCCTGACCTACATGTTTCAACCCTGTTTTTACGCCAAAAAAGTGTAGCTTTATCTTTGGGAATATTTCAGTATTTGATGTCTCTGATGTAAGCAAAACAAAGGAATTCTCCTTTGCTAGAGCTTATGCACAGAGCTGTTTGAAAAAAGGCAAGTCTGCAAAAGAATATTTTTTACTCTATTTCTCCCAATGAGAAGCAGTGTTTCATTGGATTAGTAGAAAAAATCCTTATTTTTCCTTTATCAGAGTTCCCCCACCAATGTACTAAGCAGTAAGGAAGAAATAAAGTGAGATCCTCCAGCCTCACACTCTAAAATCAAATATTTATGCAAAACAATTGTTTATTTTGAATTTTTTTTTATGCTGCCCTAAAGTGAAATTCCATGTAAAATATTGGTTTGGACCTCAATTTATTAAAAAGTTGCTGCACTTTTGCATAAACAACTGTTGTCTAGGATGACCTGAGATTGAAGGCATTTCACTCAGCACTAGCCACTGAATAGTAGGCCTGTGCAAAGTGGCTAGTATTTGCTTCGGATTTGGCCGATTCGGGGGACAGCAATTTGATTCGTTGATTCGAATCTCTGTCCCGAATCAATTTGGCTGAATCTGACTCGGAGATTTCGCTGCTGCCAAATCTTCAAATCAGGCAGGCCCACCCCCCCAAGCCTAGCAATGGCTGCCCCACCCGCCCCAGCTCCCTGCACTTGTTAAAAAAAGCCCCGACTCAGCAGGTGCTGTGGGGCAGGGGGCAATCCCTGCTGCCCCCTACTGCATGGGGGACTCTGCCATGAGCCCCCGACTCCCCCTGCTCTCCCAGCCCCCCATGGCTGCCTGCAACGTCTCCGGCCCTTTAAGAAAAAAGGGGGAGTCAATGGGGGTCAAGGGCTGGCAGGGGTCCTGGACTTTTGGAAGGCCTTCGACACTGTCTCTCACC
>NW_017729004.1:57422851-57436279 GCF_001723915.1 Gavialis gangeticus | reverse complement strand
CTAGTACTTACCAGGTCAGAGATGGCTGGAGCTCCCTTCCAAAGTTTCAGAGAGCTTTGAATCAATTTGGGCCTTTTATTTGGTCCCCGATTTGATTTGGATTTGGAGATTTGGCCACTGAATCAGGCCAAGTCACCTCTGAATTGAATCACCACCTGAAGCTTCTCACAGCCCTACTGAATAACTATCAGATCGTAGCAATCTTCAAATCCCAGTCACAACTGCAGCTGTATTTTAATAACCGTTTGTTATGAGAGTTGAGTAAAGGCTGTATGCAAAGGTCCTTTTAGGTACAGTTCAGTAAGAGCTCAAGTCTCATTAGAATGGCATCTGGTTATATCTTTGTCAGAATGGCAAATGAATGGTTACTTCTTTCCCACCACCATCTTATTCAGTAATACTTACCAGTGTTTGTTTTAGTCATGCTTAACATTCGTTGACTGAAGTCTTGCTTCGTATATGTACTTAATTTACGTCCCTTCTGTCCCATGCCTACTCTTCATCATTTCATCTCTTCTGGTAGGGGGACAGGGTAACATAGCTGACAATGTTGTACACTGTAAATTTAAGGTGAAGGAAACTTTGATTAAATAACCCACTGACCATCTCTTTTCTCTAGTTGCCTGTTGATGAATGTGGAAATAACATTAGGCACCTTTAGAGAAGCTATGCACAAACAGTGTTCAGTGGAGAGAGACAGAGAGGACAGGTTTGTTTCTCAGTGGGTTTCTGGCCTATCTTCTTGCCACTTGAAAGACAGCAGTTTGATTCATGATTTATCTCAAGCCTTTGAAGGAAACATCAGAAAGAAAAAGAAAAAAAATAAATAAATAAAAAAATTAAGGAAATACGGATCTCACAATTCAAGAAGCTTTTACTAACTGATGATAACATGAATTTTTAGATTTATGTTCTACTGTTCTGCTTTATAGTATTCCATTAGTTGGTTGTTAGAAATATCAAAAAAGTGGTCCACTACATATATTTTTATAGCACATGCACTCCCTTTTTAAAAATCGAGTCCATTAATTTTACATTGTATTTTTTTACCACCAGTTTCTATTACTGTTAGTATGCCATTGACAAACTCAGCTCATCTGCCATTGGACTTTTGGTACGTTATAGAAGAGTTCTATGTTAAACATGAATCCAGGTTGTACTTTAATTAGTGCCACTTCAATAGGATAATGCTTCAAAGGGAGCTATTTTAATATTACCACGTCCATTTTGTAAATACGCTATGCTGAACCAGTGCAAGTACTGGATACATATTAAATTTGTGTTTAATTGTGATTAAGACTGTAAAACACAGACAGCTATAAACAGGAAGCACTTCTGTGAAGTTATTCATGAGAAGGTCAGAAGTTATTCTTACTTGTTGAACCAGAGCAGTAAACATGACAACAGACAAGTGAGGAACAGTTACACTATGCTACAACTCGACATGGGGTAGCAATACAATCTGTCATCGGGTTCCAAAAGTGATGTGCCCGAGGTGTGTGCACGCACATACATGCACATGTGCAGACAACACAAAGTTAGCTCCAAAAAGGTAAGTAGCAATTAATGAACCTAAAAATGTTTTAAATAACTGTTTGATGCAGATGAACTTTTATAAGGCTTGTTCAAACAGCTGAATTTGTAATACGTCTCATTTTCATGGCAGGAATGCCTCACTGTCTGCTGAAAATAAGTGAATTACGGTGAAAATACCGATATAATGACTCAGCAGGTTTGCAAATTGTCAACAAGACTGGCATGGACAGACTCCACTGTCTGACTAGAACCCAATGAAAGAGCAAGGCACGGGCATCTATGTAATAAACTGCATTTATTTTTGGGGTGTGACAAGAAATTGATTGGATGGCTAAATGGGTAAAACTGAATATGTGAAATATAAACTGAGTATTCGGAATTGTTCTTAGTGGTTAGTGTAGTTCATTATAATAAACTTATTGACCTGAAGCTTATCTTATTTCAGAAAGGCATACCAAAGAACAAGAGAAATGATTTTAAATCTACAACCAAAATCTACTATTTTTTCTAATCATTCTTGATCTGTAATTTTCTTGTTATGACAAATAATTCCTAGATCAAGTGGCTGCAAAACAGAGGTGTAGTTGGGTGGAAATAACTCAACTTCCACATTTTCTAATGTCTTGGGAACCAAGTTGTGAACAAAACAGTCAAACAAAACAAGTTTTCTTTATACTTTCTTTCTCCTGACATCGAGCCTGAGGAGCTATACTTTGAACACTCAGCCACCATCCAAGCCTTTAGTTTGGACTGATAGTCACAAGGCAAACTATCTGCATTTTAAAGCACCCAGAGCTTTTATATTTACCATGTACTAATGACTGTAATTTACATGCAACTAGCACTGCAACACAACACTGTTTTGACTGGCTCCCTCCTATGACAGTGAGGGCCCTTTGCCATTGGTGTTTAAGGTATTAGCTGGTAGAGTAGACTTCGCTTCTCTGAACTATATTATTTCTTGGGTAATTTTTCAAGATTCCTTGCAGTTCACTTGCCCAAGGCAGGCGTTTGCAGGGGCACTGGCGCTCTTACAGCACGCCCTTAAGTGCAATGCCAAAAGTGCAACAAGAAAGTTCTATATTCTGGGCGGCAGCTGGGCTGCTGGTGGCAGCTCCTTTCTTGTGCCCTCTCTAACTCAGTGCCCAGGGTGTGTGTCCAAGTTGTCCATCCACAGTTACACTATTATTCACTGTGTATCACAATAATGATACAGTCAGCCAGTACTATGTATAAAATTGGTAGCACCAAGTTTATTTGCAAATATGCCCACCCACCTCAGTGCGCAGTAGCAGTTCACTCTCTGCGATGTTCACAGAAAGTGCCTCCAGAAACCGCTTATACACCACCTTGCTCATGTCTTCAAAATCATTAGTCCAGGCATGCTTCCTGCATAGTCCATACACTTCCTTCTAAATTTTGTCATCAATTTTGTCTGACTTCAAAAGAACACTATCCTTCCCTCTGTACCCGATTCCACTATCTTTGTTTATAATCCATAATTCATTCTTGAAAGAAAATTGCTAATGTATCTTCTCTTTTGCTACTGCAATACAACCAAATCATCCATAGCATGGGATATATCATATGACTTGCTATACACAAGACCTATACTGGAGGTAGTACTGGCAGGTACACAGCAGGAGAAAACTGATAATTTTACATGATGGAGCTCCCTCTGTCCCTTCCTTTTGGATGTATAAATTAATCAGCTGTTCTTGAAATTCATTTTTAATTATCTTAATATTACACACAAGGGACTCGAAATAGGTTTGTGAAACTAAAATGTTGCTATACTGAATGCAACAGCATGTATTTACACGGGAGGTTGGCCAGGGATTTGTTTTTTATTATATTGAACATTTTATTCTAAACATATTTGTTATGCTGACATTTCATTCTGTTCATTATACACTGGCATGGCTGTGTTTGCAATACATCTTTTTTCTCATACAACATTGCAAGTTATCTGTAAGGGTAAAACAACAGAAAATAGAATTCACAAATGTGAAAAATATGCATGTGATGAACTGTAGATTAGCACACACAGAACTTAACTGAAGACAGGTTTCAAGCTTTCCATTGGGCCTAAAGCATCCACTGTGCTTATTTTATACACATTTTTTACAGTGGATTCTAAAGGCATTTCAGCAAGCAAAAACAAGAGTTCAGCACTAAAGTGTATCTTAAATTCAGGAAATCTGCACAGTTAGGAGCTATACATGCTTGAAATCTTAGTAAGTTATTTTTACCCCCTATTTTTCTTCATTTTAGATTAATATTAATGACTCTTAATTCATCCAAACCCAGAAGAAGCACAAAGTGGAGTTTTAAAACAAAGAGCTTTTCTAATGGACCATAAGCAAACCAAACCAAAATTGATGTAGAGGCAGTAGATGAATTTAGGAACAGCCAGTAACATATGGCATGTTTACATCACATATCTGGTGGGTCCCAGCAGAGACACCCCTGAGCACACATCACATTCAGCTGGTCCCAGATATATGCTGGCTAACATCTACAGGGTCATTCTCAGGAGCTACTCTCAAGCATGCTGAAGAGTAAGGTTTTAAGAACAGCAGTAGTGGGGGTTGCCCTTTGAGTGACCTCACAAGTGCATTTCTAACTTAGGAGCATAAAAATGGGAACAGGTGGCTAAGGCATGTTTGTGGCAGTCCTTGCTGCTATATAGACACACTTATAGATCAGGTCAGCAATTTCCTGCCATGCCTACAACACACAACCTACTCTACAGTACAGGAACACTGTGCGAGCACAAATGACCAGTCAGTCAAGATCCACTGGATGTGTTTACACAAGACAGAATCAAGTACTAAATAAATGCACAGTAGCTGGAGTAACTGCGCAGTAGCATCAGCGAACACCTTTTATGTGATGCTATTGCACAGTAGCTTAATACCACTGTGCAGTAGTGTCTCAGCCTGGTTTTTGCCACACAATGCTACACACAAAGCCAGTGGCTGCGCAGTCAGCATCTCATGTAGACACACCCACTGTTTAACCATCTCCATATTGCAAACAGACCTGCTGAACTAGGTGACCTACTGGTGAGTGTTTGAAACATCCCCCTTGTGCCTATCTGCAAATAATATGGATCTATAACAACCACTGTTACAAGCTATAGCTCATGCTTTTAATTCTGAAAGTCCCTGGTTTAGTTCCTCATGTGCTGGCAAGGATGACAGCTACCATAAGTAAAAGATTAGTTAGGTTGTGAGTTGCTGTAGACTTCAAACTTATAGGGAAACAGATGGTTGAACAGTATGAAATTCATACACGGAGCAATAAGTTTAGAAAGGACAATAAGGTGATGAGGGTTAGTACAAAGTATTCCTCTGTAACAGGACTGTGGCCCCAGGGGTGGCATTTATTTAACAACTACTTATTAGTCAAATTTCTGAATCAGTACTTTCTGACCTACCAGTAGCTTTTAACACAGTTTGTTAAGTTCTTGAAAATCTCATCTTCCCTTTGCCCCCCCCCCCGTTTTATTCTCTCTCATTTCACCTTCTGTCTCTACAAACTCTTCTCTAGTACATTTTTCTGAAGATTCCCCTCATGCCAGCCCCTTTTTGTTGCGTTTTCACAGTTCTTTTGTTCTTGGTCCCATTCTTTACTTCTTTTACAACTTATCTCCTGCCTGTTTTATCTGTAAACACAGATTCAGTTGGCCAAGTTGACAACTCCCAGATCCACTTCCCTACAGCAGAGCTCTTGCCTTCTGTCCAAACCAAAACCCTGGCCTCTGAGACATCCTCTTGTGGTGGTCAAGCCCCAAGCTTCAGTTCATGCTCAATGCAGGGAAAACAGAGGTCTTAAATCATGTCCATCTCACCTCCTTTCTTAAACCAGGTTCTTAAATACCACTGTCCCATCTTTCACTTGGGTTTGTAACCTGAATGACATCTTCATCCTGGACTTTTCTATCAGTCATCATGTCCAAGCTATGTCTATGTCTTGCAAGTTCTTCTCAATATCATTTTTTAATATATGACGTTTACTATCTATTGACATAGCTAAATTTTTCTTCCAGGCTTACACATCTTGATTACAGTACTATCAATTTCCTGTCCTGTTTTTGGCAAAGGTAATTTTGCCCAACTCAGATTTTATCAAAACAATTTCAAAGATTATTCTCTTAGCCCAGTATTTTGACCATATCACTGTTTTTTTAAATCCTTCCATCAACTTTCCCTCCTTTTTCATATCAAATAAGCTGTTTCTCTCTCCACTCCAATTTCCAAGGCTAAATCACTATCTTACCCACCATAGGTCTTTCATTAGTAAAATGACTCAATTGGCCAACAATGCCAGCCAGTCCCCTAATATTATATTTTCAAGTAAGTGTGTTCATATTTTCTCCCATGTTGCCTCTACACTTAGGAGGCAAGCTACATAGGAGCCTGCACACCTATATGAAGCCTCTTCATTGTTATCCTTTAAATCCATCCTGAAGATTATTTGCCATGATGCCAAGAAACCAGACACCACCTAGGATGCTGCTGTGATGATGACATTGGCTACAAGCTGAACAATATCAAATAATTTTCAAACATTTCTCCTTGTGTGTCCAATTTTATCTACCCTCAATGCAAGTACCACCATGGGTCAGATCCTGGTCCATCTAGCCCTGTGTTCAGCAACCAAAGTTAGATCCATTTAAATGCCCTGGTGTGCAAATATTCATAAGGCTTAGGTTACTCTAAAAATGGTGCACCCATCTGAAGCTAGTTCACCTCAGAGGTAAACTAGCTTCTGATTGATAAAGGGTTAACCTAATCTAGCAAGACTTGCATGCATTCACAGCATAGCCCTGAGCCTGGGAAAGCCCAGCCACTTGCCACAGCCCTGGGGTTGTGCTGTTCTTACCCCTCAACCCTGACCAGGTTATTTCTAGCTCCCTTGACAACCTTCTCCTGAACCACACAGCATCCCCTCCCCTCCATGGATCCACTTTCCCCCTAGCAAACAGACCCACTAGCCCCTCCTTGCCTTTCCTCCGAAGTACTTACCTCCAGCTGACCACACCACTCCTGGAAAGTGGCAAATGCTTAAATTAAACTAAGCCAAATCCCACGAATGCTTGTTCACATCCTTAGAAGGTGGGGTATACATACAGGGCATGTCTAGTAGCGCTGTGCAAAATTTTGCTGCCAGTTTTGTTTCGATGCTGTTTCAACCCATTTCGAGGTTGAAACAGCAAAATCGAAACTGAACAGATATAGTCAAAACAGCCTCAAAACAAAACAAGTCAAAACCTATAGGGAAGGACAATACAGCCTATAACTTTCTCATTGCTGGCCTGATTTAGATGAAACTTGTGGGAATGACAGCTCCTTCTAAGGGCATGAAGTCTGCCAGGTTTCAAGGAGATAGGTGCAGGGGGGTTCTGGGGCCCTGCACCCCTACCTGCTGAGCAAGGATCAGCGCTTACAAAACCATGGACTAAGGAGAGAAAAGAATCAATACAGAGCTGGGATTTGCTTCTGCCCCAAGACAGAGACAGCCAGTTGTACAAGCACCCATGTCACGAGTTTTGCCTGTCAGCAGCTAAGGGTCCAGGAACCCCCCTGCACTTATCTCCTTAACAGCTGGCAGGCTTTGTGGCCACAGCAGGGTCTAGCAGCCAGGCCTGCAGTAGTTTCCCCACCACCACCCTAAACCCCTGTGCCCCAAGACAGACATAGTTGCACAAGCACCCATGATACCTGTTTTGCCTGTCAGCAGTAGAGGTGCAGGGACCCAAAACCCAGAAGCCCCCGCACTTATCTCCTTGAAAGCTGGCAGGCTTTGTGGCCTCAGCAGGGACTAGGAGGCCTGCAGCTTTCACCCTGCTGCGCCTTAACACACAGCGTCCCCCATGTCACGAGTTTTGCTTGTCCACAGCTTGACGTCCAGTTTCCCCCAAACCCCTGCACCTCTCCCCTTGAAACTTGGCAGGCTTTGTGGCCTCAGCAGGGGCTAGCATGCCTGCAGTTTTGACCCCACTGATACACGTGACAAAATTTTGCTTTCAAAACTTTGGGGTGCAGTTTCCCTGAACCCCCTGCACCTATCTCTTTGAACTTTGGCAGGCTTCATGCCCCCAGAAGGGGCTACCATTTCTGCAAGTTGCATCCAAATCAAGCCAGAAATGACAAAGTTATAGGCTGTTTTGTCTTTGTCCATTATATCCTATGGGCAAAACATCAAAACAGTTTCATCATTTCGACAGAATAAAACTAAACAGCTGTTTCGAATCAAAACAAAATTCGAAATGAAATGCTTTTCCGTCAAAATGGAACGCTGCCATTTTGCAAAGCCCTAACGTCTAGTGTAATCCATCCCCTGCCCTGCTCCCCCGGGTATAAACAGTCATGGATTGAAGGATGTCAGAGTACATCCCTGACTTTTCTATTTAGTAACCATCAATGTCCTTCATTAATCTGTCTAGTCCTTGTTTTTGATTCTAGTTATATTACCTGCTTCTCCTGTGGCAACAAGCCACTATATGCTAAGTAAAAAAAGTACTTCCTTTTGGTTTTACTGGTTTTAAAGCTGCGTCCTGGTAACTTCAGGGGGTGCCTCTTAGTTCTTGTATTCTGGAGCTCTGTGAACAAAAGTTCCCTATTCACTTTATCCACATCTTTCATTATTTTATAAATCCCTATCGTATTCTCCTCTCCCCCTACCCTATTCTTCCTCCCCCCCTCACCTCCAGGCTTCTGTTTTCTAAACTCAGAAGTCCTAACTTTTTAGACTCTTCTATTATGACAGCTGCTCCTCACTATCAGTATGGGATTTGACTTCTTGTCAAATCAAAAGAAGTGACCTGACATCTCTTTTATTCAGTTGTTAGCTTTTGAGGGCAGGGACTCACTCTTCTGTATTTGTACACAACCAAGCATAATGGGATCCTCTCCACAAGTGCAGGTCCTTGAAACTATGATGACAAAGTTATAAATATGGGAGAAACTTTTCAACAAGCATTAGACATTAAGAAAACTGTAGCAGGCTTCTGAGGAGTTTTACGGACAGTAAAGAGTTTCATTATCCATTTTGCAGTAAAGCCAGACCTTTACCAATTCATTTTTTAAGAGAGCATACTGTGTCATGTATCATGAAAATGATGCAGTATGCTCATCAGGCATATCTGTAGCTCTTTATTCAATTCATTCAATCTCTACTGCAACGTTTGGCTCTTGATGAGGTGCAAGATAACATTCAGTCTACAGATTTGAGGCAAGCATTGGGCTTTATGATGCAAATATTTTGTAGGGATAACCATAGAAGACGTTGAATTAAAAGGGCAAAAGCTGCAAGATAATTTGTTCTCTGTAGATTTCTTGCAAAGCAGAGGTGGAAGTAGCTTGCCTTTGCATTTGAACTGGAGCCAAAGACACAGGAGCCGATTTGGATTTAGGAATTAAAATAACCACATTCCCTTCTACCGATGCTAAATTCAGGGGTTGGATAGGATGTTCAAATTCAGGCTCATTCTTAGGTTCAGTCCTGACAGATGGACAGTAAATTTGGATCTATTGCAGGTCTGCACTTGAGCTACTTGTTTCATTGAGAGATTGCTTCTGCTTCTATGTACTTCATGGTCTAATTGCTTCACAGATAATGAGTTTCTTGCTCTCTATTTCTGACAGTTAAGGGTATGTGAACTTGTGTACTGGGATTACACATATATATATGTGTTAGCTGAATCAAATTAAAATAATGAATTGTAACTCCCAATCTTATTAGAGCTATGGTTTGTGTATAGTACTGGAATATCTCCTTATTCTCAAAAGGCTTAACTGTTTTGGGTTGGGGTTTTTTTGATCTGCACGTTTCACTCTTTTTGCTATTTTTATATAAGGCCATATTTTATTTTGTTATCAGTAAGGCGTGCTCATTCCCCAGAAAACCCTGAACAACTGCTTTCTAGGCTAAGTATAGACAGTCAAAAAGCCTGAGGCTGAATAAATTCAGCCTTCACAGGTTAGTCCAAGCTGTGTATATTTTACCAATAAGCAAGTGAACATATGTTCACTTGCTATTCTGGAGCTTGCAGTGGCTCAGCCCAGAAGCAGGGAAGTACAGGCAGGGATGTGGTGGGGAGTGCTACAGCACGCCTCCTGGCAGGCAGCTTGGGTCAAGGCTAGCCCATTTACCCAGCCAGGGGGTTGGGGAGGGGTCCGTGTGTCAGGTAAAGCATCCTGGGATGCTGGGCAGACTGAATTAAAACTTGAACCTGGAGGGGATCTGGGACAGAAGTTCAATAAACCAACGTTGACTCACCAAATTACCAACACCCTGTTTTGTCAGAATAAACAGGCACAGGACCACCATGGCAACACCTGCAATCTAAGCATTGGCACCTGACGGATTACATCTTTTTTTGCATAGATGTTTGCATCACCCAAGCTATGCTAGGAGCTGATGATTGCTGGAACGATCACCAACTCATCTGCTCAGTTACGTCACTTAATCTGGCTCCCAAACAACAGCTGCAGCGGAAGCAATGTCAACAGAAGATCAACATTGAAGGATTCAAGGATCCAATCAAGCAAGACCTCTTCCTCCAGCGCCTCAACAAAAACCTGGTGAATTCCAGTCAGCAAGATTGGGAGAATGTCAGCAGTTCTTGCGATGCCTTTAGACAGGATCTACTGCTTGGGATGCCAGTAGACAGGCTCTACTGTCATCAGTGTCTGTGAAGAGACACTTGGATTCCCTACCAGAAAACATCAAGATTGGTTTGATGAGAATGACTGGGAGATTCCAAGAGTTGATTGACTTCAAGCACAAGGCCTTTTGTGATTGGCGCTAAAGAAACTGCACATATATTGTAGAAGTCAGCAAGATCTCCTTTGCTTTGTCTTCCCACCATCTGTTCCTCATATTGTAGGTCCTCCTTTGGACTTCTGCCTTGGCTTTTTGGTTAATCAGTTTCTTTTGCCTGGAACTGGTGTCATTATGCCAAAGTCATCTATGGTCCGAGTACTCAGGGACCAACCGCCTTGAGACCTAAGAATGGAGGAGTCCTGATCAAGGAAAGGGAAGTTATTGAAGCCTATTGAAACGAGTATTTTGAAGACCTGCTCAAATGAGGACTGTTGTTAAAGAAAGTGTTCTCAAATCCATCCTGGAACTTCCAGTCAGAGATGATCTTGGAATCCCTCAAGCCCCTGATGAGGTAAGACAAGCCATCAAACAGATGAAGAATGATGAGGCATCTGGAGCAGATGGAATCCCTGCTGGGATTCAAGCACTGTAGAAAGGAGATCACATCACAGCTCTGTGGCCTCATCTTCAGGATCTGGAACGATGAGAGAGGCCTAGCTGACCTCAGGGACAACATGATCATGACAATCTCCAAGAAAGGAGACAGGTCCAATTGTGAAAATTACAGAGGGATCACCTCACTGTCCACCACAAGAAAGATCATCGCAAGAACCCTTCTGAACTGTATCCTTCCACTTGCTGAAGAGCACCTCCCAGAATTTCAGTGTGGGTTAACAACATCAAGAGGCACAACTGACATGATCTTCAAAAGCTCACCAGATGCAGGAAAAATGCCAGGAACAACAAAAAACTCTACATGGCCCTCTCTGACCTTGTACAAGCCTTCAACTCTGTCAACCAAGAAGTGCTGTGGAGGATGCTTCTGAGTTATGGATGCCCACCAAAATTCATCACCATTCTTTGCCTGCTCCATGAAAGTATGCGAGTAGTGTTTCTCAGTAATGGATCTATCACCAATTCCTTTGTGGTTAAAATGGGAGTTAAGCAAGGCTGCGTCATCGCTCCAATACTCTAAATATTCCTTACCGCTAGGATACACCTGACTACCAACAAGCTTCCAGTCAGAAAGGAGCTAAACTACCAAATGGATTGCAAACTGTTTAATCTCTGCTGACTCTGAGCCAAAACCAAGACCACCCAACTGCAATCAATGAGCTCCTGTATGCTGGTCATGCTGAAGTCTCTGCTCACTTGAAAGCAGACTTTCAGGCAAATCATCAACATCTTTACTGAGGCATAAGAAAATGGGGTTGATCCTTAATTTTCAGAAAACTGCGGTCCTCCCAACAGCAAACTCTTAAGCAATCCCCAACTCTGGTAATTCAGATTCATGGTGAGATTCTGGAGAATGTTTTGCATTTCCCATAGTTTGGAAACCATCTCTTGCAGAGGACTAGCATCAAGGAAGAAATCCAACATCACCTTAGATGTGCAAGTGCAGCCTTCAGACTCCTGAGGAAATGGGTGTTCAAAGATTGCAACATCAGATCCTAAACCAAGCTCATGGTATATCAAGCAGTTGTGATCCCCACCTTACTGTATGGAGCTGAGACACAGACAACATACAGGAGACATCTGAAGTCATTGGAGAACTGCTATCAATGTTGCCTGTGGAAAATCCTTCAAATCCAGTGGAAAGATGGATTCATCATTATTTGCTTGTGAAAGGATGCTGACAACATGAGCATTTGATGTTAGATGATCATCACCTCATTTTGATGAGCTGGCCACATCATCCAGATGTCCAACTCAAAGCAAGTTTTATTCTCCTAGCTCAGTCAAGGTGTATGCTCAAGAGGATGGCAAAGAAAGTGCTTCAAGGATGTTCTCAAGGCCAACTTGAAAAAAGCATGGTGACATCAACTTCTGAGAGACTACTGCTCAGAACTGCCCCAAAGGAAGAGTCTGCTGCAAGGATCTCAGTACTTTGAAACTTTATGACAACAGGAGATGGAAAAGTGGGAGCACCATAAACAATATGTTGTGGACTGAATCAAGTATCTGGACCTCCTCCCCACCCCCATGGAAATGAATGCCTGAGTTGCAGCAGAGCTGTTGATTCCACATTGGTTTCATCAGCCATCTTCAGACCCACAGATGAGACATGCATGGAAGACAAGTGTCCCTGACTGCAAGGGATTTCCAAAGAAAAGGTACAGGCTGTTTTCTTCCGCTAAAGCTATTTAATCTCTTATCAGCCAAAGTTTCTTTTTCCTCTATTGCTTCTAGGCAACAGCTTAATTTTGAGAAAGCACAGCAGAGTTACAGCCCACACAGTACACAAACCCACATACCAAGTGTGAAGGGCATGCTTGAAGTCTTTGAAAAGCACAGTAAAGAAAACTAAATGACTTAAAAATACAATTTAAATGGCATATTTTTCACATTCATTGACTGACTCAGTTATCTTCTCTTTGAAAAAAAACAAAATCTTTCCAACTATTTCTAGAAATAACATGTTTCATAATACTATCCTAGGCTCAATTTTTTTAATAGTACTTAGGTACTTTAAGTTGCAGATGGACACCTGCTAGGATTCAGTTTCAATCCACTTAGACATCTAATAAGTAGAATATCAGCCCCTAAATTCAACATCCTTTCACTCTAAATCTACAGAATCCTGATGCTGAAAACTAAGTCATAAAAAACATCAAGGACAGACATAACTGACCACATTTTATATTAATGGTTTTTCCTCTCTATGGCTGTGTCCACATGAACATGGACTTTTGTTTTCCCTGGGACAAGAAGTAGCAGCACACCTTGCGTTGCTGCTACTTGTCCCTGGGGAATGCCTGTACCACTTGCCCTCTGGCATTTGGCAGGTTACCCCAGGTGGGGTAGGGGAGGCTGGGGCCAGCACTGGGTGGCCCCAGCAGCCTTACTTGAGGTCCTGGGGGCCTCTTGGAGCTGTAGCAGCAGCAATCCTACCACTTGGAGCCTGGCTGGCTGGCAGCCAGAGTGTGGCAAGTTTTATTCTCCCAGTTTCAAGGATGTCCTACAAGGATGCACATACCTTGACTGAGCTGGGAGAATACAACTTGTTTTGGGTGGCATGCACTGTCCCTGCATGTGCTACTCCACCTTTTTTTTTTT
>NW_017729004.1:57420570-57422760 GCF_001723915.1 Gavialis gangeticus | reverse complement strand
TTTTTTTTTTTTTTTTTTTTTTTTTTTTTTTTTTTTTTTTTTTTACCCTGGGATCTCCAGGGGTCAAAAAACACCCCCACTACCTTGCAGCATGCAGAACAGCTGAATGTGTAGTATATGGCGCTGCAGATGCCTCTGTAGTGCCACATACCACACACTCATCTGGATGTGGCCTGTATGTCTAAATAATCTTTTAAACTCTGCCCCCAGTACCCTTTGGCTAGTAGTTCTTCCACCTACATGCTTAGCTTTAGAGTACAGGGTTTTTCATGTTGAAAGCACCAGTAAAGGCACATCTACACATGATGCTTTAATATTCATTAGCCTAAATTAATGTGCATTAAGGGTGCACATCTACACGTGCATGCCCATAATGCACATTAAAAATAGTGAATTTTGGCTAATTGTGCCTAAATTTGATACCTGCAAATGCAGGCATAAAATTCAGGTGTGAATAATTAAAGTGCATTAATGAACATGTAGATACATTAAAGTGCTTTAACACTGTGTCAACTAACTTGGGACTAAATTTGGGCATTTTTACATGCATTTCTGATGCAGCACTGGGTGCTTTTAATTAGTCAACCACACTAATTAAAAGCACCTGGTGCTGTGTCAGGTGCAGGTGTAAAAGTGGTGCAGCATATGTCAGTGCTGAGAAAAGGGTAGTGATATGCTTTGAACTAAAGCACATTGAATGTATTTTAGGTTAAAGTAAAGCACTTGCTATTTTCTCAGTGCTGACATGTGCTGTGCCACTTATATACTTGTACCTGAAGCAGTGCTGGGCGTGTCAATTTATGTGCTCCAGCAGACTTGATTAATCAAGTTTGCTTTGACGCACTGGATTTCCAGCATGTTGGAGCAGACTCACCGCATGTGTGTAAGTGCCCTTTAGTCCCAAGTCAGTTCACACAGCATTAATAAGCTTTAATGCCTGCATGTGTGGACACCTGCCTAAACCTGCATATTAAGCTAATGCACATTAAATGTAGGCATGCTTAAATTAATGTGTAGACACACCCTAAGACTACTATTAGGGAAGGTCATCTTAGGCTGTTTAGGTTCAGCTGAAAATAGGAATAATAAGTCCCATGAAAATTCCAGCTCAGTAGGGTATTGGCATAAACATCCAAAATGAGCCAAAACTATTGGCCTGTTTGATGTTCATCTGTTATTAGGTCTCCATTGTGTGGTGTGTGAAGGTCGTGGATTGCAGTAAGTATGCACAGTAAGTGCTGCAGCAAAAACAGCAAAGTAGTAGTTAACAAAAGGTAGTCTTGAAAGGATTGCATGTAAAGTTCATTGTATAAGTTACAGCTTTGGCATAGCTTATTAAAGTAGCTGCTGCAAAAACCTCTAAGGTGGCAATAGGATATGATAAATTAGCAACAAACAGCGAGGTCTTGGAAACCAATGAAAGATTATGTTGGTAGAATTGTAAGACAAGAACAACTGAAAGCCTCTGCAATCCAGAGAAGACTTAGAATATGAACATTTGCTAGCTAAGCTAATTTCCCATTGACATGTTGATTCTAAACAAGGACTTGTATCTAGAGAATTTGTCTTCAAAATGCTTATCATTAGCTATGCTAGCTAGGATGGTTACGAAAGCATTACTAACGCACTGTACAGATGGGGAATTAATGCAGGGACATAAAGGGTAGAATTCCATTATCCTTTGTTTGCCTAAATGGCAGTTTTCCATCTCTGCAAGTGGCCATTATGAAGTTAGTGTTTTTTTTAACTTGTTACCTGGGCCATATGGACCTGTAAGCAGACACTTCTACATTGAGATTGTCCAGTAAGCTCTAGCCAGTTTTGTGGATCCACACACATTCACCCAATATAGGTGTGCAATTCATAAAGTTATTGAATTATAGCCAGACATAACAGGGCTGCTCTGGGCAACTAAGAAATATGCAGAACCAGGAAGAAGAAAAAGGTACATAAAAAAGGTACATTATGATCTAGTAGGGATTACGGAGACCTGGTGGGACTCCTCACGAGAGGAGCATAGCTATACAGGGCTACTCCCTGCATAGAAGGGACTGGGTGGGGAAGAAAGATGGTGGCGTTGCTCTGTATGTGAAAGAGCAGTACACCTCTTTGGATGCTGACATCGGCTCCAAAAATGAACAGCTTGAAAACCTCTGGGTTAAAGTTGTGGGTTGGGGGCGGGGGGGGGGG
>NW_017729004.1:57394281-57420302 GCF_001723915.1 Gavialis gangeticus | reverse complement strand
GCGGGGGGGGGGGCCAGGGCGAGCAATGTTACACAAATTGCTCAAATCACAAATGAGACCTTATGAGGGGGGATAAAAAGTAAAGTGCTGCATGTATTGAACAAAAACATACAAAGACTTTACAAAGACAAACACGCTCATCATTCACACAGACAAACACACTCTATGAAGATGTTATAGTTACCAGCTTGCTTGCTCAATGGTGGCACTGGGTGGCCAGCCTAGGCTCATTGAGGGTGATGGGAGCGGGGGTGAACAGGTGCACTTGTGCTTCCTGATGCTGTAGTGTGAATCCCCAACTCAGCATTGTTAGATCCCACTTTTATAGGGATTTCAAGTCTTTGTTTGAAGTTGAGGTACTTTTCCATCTGCTTGTCTCTATCCAGATATTGTTTCTCATCATTCTTTTTGTCATCTCAGCTTGAGGTTGCTCCTGTCATAAGTCAGTGTTCCAGCCTTGAAAGTTGTTTAGTCTAAATTGCAGGACATGCAGAATTCCTCCTTTATCCTGTTGCTTAGCCCATTTCCTCTGCACCTAGTCACATTTTCAGCCATCCGTCTAACATAACGGTTCATTGTCTGATAACTTGCATATTCAGCACCTTTGCAAACCTCCTTTTGCACACTTTAAACATTCCATAGACTCTTCATTCATTCAGTCACACTACTATCATTAGCATAGCATATATAAAATTCATAGCTTAATTACATATATGAATGATTACACTAAACATATTACTGTCAATATAATGCTATCAATATGTAACCTAAACAACCTTATTCTAATACCAAGTCTCCTAAGCTAACATGTTCTAGCCTTGCATTACATATTGCTAAAACTTTATTCAATCACATACTACAGCAAGAGAGACCTAACTGCAGGTGTATACTACAGACCACCAAACCGGGGGTTGGAACTTGATCTGGAGTTCACCCAAGAATTGACTGAGGCCGCACGAGCACGTGACATGGTCGTCATGGGTGATTTTAATTATCCAGATATCTCCTGGGAGGAATACTCAGCCAAGTTGGATCGATTGCGATCCTTCCTGACCTGTGTCAAAGAGCTCTTCCCAACTCAGGAGGTGCATGGGTGAACCAGAGGTAAACGCTCTGGTGGACTTGGTCCTGGCCAAAGGAGATGACCTGGTGACTGACTTAAATATAGAGGAAAGTCTGGGCAACAGCAACCATGAAACCGTGATGTTTACTGTCTGACGCAAGGCAGACAAATCTGATAGCAGGATTGAAGTCTTGGACTTCAAAAATGCAAATTTCAACAAGCTTAGGTCACTAGTAGGAGAAGTGCTGTGGGACCGGGACCAAATGTGAAAGGTGGGCATGAAGAATGGTTGTTCCTTAAGGACACAATCCTTGAAGCACAAATGAAGTCCATTCCCATGAGGAGAAAAGGTAATAGAAGGGTTGGGAAGCCCTCTTGGTAAACAGGGAAATCACGGTCCTCTTAAGAAAGAAGAGGCTTATAAACAATGGAAGCTTGGAGTGGGCCCCAAGGAGAATTATTCCACAACAGCCTGGATTGGCAGGGAAAAAATAAGAAAGGCTAAAGTGGCGACCGAACTTAGATTAGCAATGGGAATCAAGGACAGCAAGAAGTCCTTCTTTAGGTACATAGGGAACAGGAGGAAAACAAATGGGATTGTGGGGCCATTGCTCAACAACTCAGCACCCAGAAGAAAGCTGAACTCCTGAATGATTACTTTGCCTGACTGGACCAAGGGGAAAACAACGCTAGGTAGAGTACAGGATGAGCACGGCAGGAATAACTACCTTCCTACTATTGCCATAGAACTGGTGTATGACCAATTAAAAAAAAATAGACATATACAAGTCAGCAGGACGAGATGATCTTCATCCGAGAGTGCTGAAGGAGCTGGCCGAAGTCATTAAGGAACCCCTGGCGAAACTCTTCTACAACTCGTGGCACTCTGGAGAAGCCCCTGAGGACTGGAAGAGGGCCAATGTTCTGCCCTTCTTGTGGATGGGCATGAGTGAGGACCCAGGTAACTATAGTTCAATCAGCCTAACTTCCATCCTAGAGAATACCCTAGAAAAGTTCATCAAGAAGTCTCTCTGTGATAAGCTTGCAAAAAGTAAGATTCTGAATGACAGCCAGCATGGCTGTCACAGGCAGGTCTTGCCTTAACGACCTCATCTTCTTCCATGACCAGGTAACTTGTCACTTGGACGTGAGAGAGCGGGTTGACATTGTATACCTAGACTTCCAAAAGGCCTTTGATCTAATATCTCATGATGTCCTTGCAAGAAAATTGGAGGATTGTGAGCTTAACTCTGAGACAGTCAGGCAGGTGAGAAACTGGACCTAGAGAGTCATAGTGAATGGATCGGTCATTCTGGTGAGAAGTGGGGAGTGGTCTCTTGCAGGGGTCAGCGCTTGGTCCAGTACTTTTCAACATCTTTATTAATGATTTGGATGCGGGGGTGAAGAGTCCGCTGCCCAAGTTCACGAACGGCACCAAGTTATGGGGAAGCATGGTCACACTTACAGATAGGCTACAGATAGAGGCAGACCTAGACAGGCTAGCAAGGTATATGGATCGGAACCTGATGAAGTTCAACATCAAGAAATGTAAAGTCCTCCACCTCAGGATGAGCAACCCCTAACACACCTATGGGCTTGGTGGCACCAAACTGACTAGCACCATGAATGAAAGGTATCTGGGGGTAATAATAGACCACAATATGACTATAAAGCTGGCAGTGCGATGCTGTAGCCAGTAGGGCAAATAATACTCTGGCATGGATCAATTGATGCATCTCCAGCAAAGCTAAGGAGGTGATTCTTCTGCTCTACTCAGCACTGGTGAGACCGCAGCTGGAGTACTGCATTCAGTTCTGGGCACCACACTTTAACAAGGACATGGACAAGCTTGGGAGAGTCCAAAGAAGAGCCACCCACGAGTGTGGCGGTGCAACCCCCTACAAAAAGGTGCTACTGACACAAAAAGGCGGTCACTAACCACCACCCTACTACCAACACTGCTGGCAGCATCTGTGGGTTGTCTCTGACCCCTGGTCAGTGGTCGCTACCCACACCTTGCTGCTGACAGCACCAGTGGCGTTTGCAGGAGCTCCCTCGGTTACTGCCACTGTGCCCCCCCCAGCCGCTGTGGGCATGCGTCATTCATGGATTCAGGCTCAATATTAGGAAAAACTTCTTCACAGTCAGGGTGTCCAGACTGTGGAATAAGTTCCCTCCAGAGGTGGTGCAATTACTTACTCTGGAAATCTTCAAGAGGAGACTAGACAGTCACCTTGCCGGGGTCACTTGACAGTTATCTTTCCTGCTTGGTGCAGGGGGCTGGACCCAATGATCTTCCAAGGTCTCTTCCAGCTTTACAATCTATTAAAGGTATGTGGGTCAGTAAGATGGAACACCTTCCCCTTCTAACCCCCAACCTCAGAGTGAATGGGCCTTGGGTTCTAGCCTGGACCCAATAGGATAAAAACTCCCCAATACCCTCCATCCATTTTATTCAATGACCAAGATTCAGTGGCTCAGCCTCACAAGGAGGAATGGAAAGGAGCATTGGCCAGTAGTAGGGCTGGGGGGTGCTCCAACAGCCTCAAAGGAAGCTGTTGAACCACCCCTCTCCGCCAAGCCCTGCCTTGCCCCTGCCAACTCTGGGGCTGTCAGTGGAGAAGGAGGGGAAGGAAGCAGCATGTAGCTGTCAACCTGGCTTTGCCCAACCTGAGCTGGAGTGGGGAGGGGGTGATGGTTAGGAGGCAAACATGTTTTGTGGGAGGGGGCTCGAATTCATGGTGCTTTATATAAAGCACCATAAGTTACAGCAGGGACCTGAATGTCTGTAGACACCCCAAAAGGCAAGGCCAAAAACTCAGTAATTTTCAAAACAAGGGATTCAGTTTAATAGATCTTCTCAACTCTCCAGCTGTATTCATTTAGGAATGGAAAGACTTGTCCATTCTAGTCATGTATGTTGGCTGGAACACTGAATTCTCTTATCCATCTTGAAAGGTTGAGGCTTTGTTATGATGGAATTAGTGAAACCAAAATGAGAATGCACCATAAATTCACAGGATAAAAGTGCCACATCTAGAAAATAAAGCCACTAAATTCCAAATGTCTTTAAAGAATGCCTTACCTCCAAATTGCTGCAGTCACTACCAAAAATGAAGGGAGGGTTGGCAGGGAGTTACCCTGTGAAAGCTGATCCCTGTGGCTTTTTTACAGGAACATATGGAAACTAATTATTTTCTCAGAGAAATCATTTCCCTCATTCATGGGATCCCTTCAATCAACCTGAGAGAGCCATCACCCAATATCCTATTTCTGAAAGCTCTTAAGCGACTGTACAGCCACATTTATCCAGAAACAAGTTAGAATGATATAAATTCCATATACATTTGTCACTTTGGGGTGTAACAGCTTCTATTCAATATGTGTATGACATTTTCATTTCCAGTTTTCCAAAAATGCTGCTGCTGTGAAGTTCCCAAATGATGAGATATTATTCAAATTTATCACTTTCTTATTTTGAAATGTCTGAATGTGCTTGTTATGCTATATCAAGGACATTTTTTAAGGAGAAGAGTAACGTGGGATCATGACTGGATTGTGATGGGTAAAGACCTTGTGCTTTGGGGAATAATATTATAAATTTAAACAGGCAAGTATTATTATACTTCCAAATTAGAAATTGAGGAACTGAGTGTCTGAGACTTGCTTAAAAAAATAAAATAAAAAAACCCAAACACTAAACTCCTGATCCCCTTTATCACAAGGCCAACCTTCCTCTTAGTGTATCCTAAGTTTATAGGCTATCTTTGTAAAATATCTTTATATCTTCAGATTAAATTTGTTGTATATTTTATTTCACTGATTATACTCATCCAGCTACTGTTTCAAGCAGGGTAAAAATGCCAAATTATACCATTTACAAGCCTGTATGTCAATTATCAAATGATAGAATTCATTCATTAAATGAAAACTGACAGTAAGAAAAACTATGAACAGAATGATGTGATCTTAAAGCATGCCTGACTTCCAATTTAGTAAGTCATTTTTTTATCATTCAATTTTATTTGAACACTACTTTAACCCCCACCCCCACAAATAGTTCCACAAAATTAACATGTGAACCACTATTCTTTTGGCCTCTCTAAAGGATTCATAGATTCATAGATTCATAGATTCATAGATTAAGGGTCGGAAGGGACCTAGTAGATCTTCTAGCCCGACCCCCCGCCAGGGCGGGAGAACAACAAAAACCCCAAAAAGAGAAATGGGACTCAAACGAGTCCAGCTAGGTGGGCATCCAGCCTCTTCTTGAAGACCCCCAGGGTAGGGGCCAGCACCTTGGAAGTTGGTTCCAGCTCCTAGCCGCCCTAACGGTGAAGTAGTTTGAATGGATGTCTGAAAGGGCCAGCTGAACCCCACATTATTGTTACTACTTGCACCGTATTTGTAGCTCACCTTCCCAATATTTTGGAAATAAAGTCTTAAGAAGTTGGGTCTCAACTCATGGCTCAAGACTGTCCAATATTGCCCCAAGCCACGAAACATTTAAAAAAAATTAGAATGAGGTTGACAGAGAAAGCCAAGTATGATGTTGACTTCAACATACTACTTGCTCAGTGTTGTTAACCACAGGCCAGAGAAAGCTGGCAATCACTGTTCTATGACATTCTTTTCTGTTCTGGTTTATAAATTGATTATTCCAATGACAGCAAAGATATTCATTTTAATCCCCCACTCTTCCACCCAAAAAAAACTCAAGAACATTACTCCATAAAGTCATTGATGACCTGCTAATTAGGGCATGGATACAACCTTGCCTGGACATTTAGTAATGCAATGTGTTTGATGCGTATGAACATAAGCAATAATATAATGCTACAAACAAAAGAGTTACAAAATATTTTCACAGGTTTGTGCTTTAATATCTCAGGAGGTATTTTGGGCCACTTATGTGGATTTTGGATCTTACTCCCTGATGCTGTAACTCACTGTGCCCCTCTAAGCATGCTCATAAGAGTTCCTGTCTGGTCATTTAAATGGAGATACATATCTTCCTAGAGTTGGCAGCATCTGGAAGGGAGGGTGTCCTAGGTTTTAACCCCAATGGTATTTCTGCATTTTGTATTAATTAGTCATTGGACAGCATAGTGAAAGAGATGGTTTCAAATCCCATCCATCTGAAAGGGACCTTGAATCCATGTCTCCTGCTCCCTCAGCAAAGCCTTACCACCTGGCTATTGGAAAAAGAGAGAAAGCACCTTCCTCCTCCATATTGTCGTCTTCTCCTCCTCCTCCTCCCCCCTCCCCATTTTTGGTGACTCACAAAGTTATGCACCTTCCCACTAAAAACAGGATCCAAGACAAAAATGTGCGTGTATGCCCAACGATGCCACATTCCCATTAAGAAGTAAATATGGATTCGAACTAATCTAGAATACGATGATAGTTGCTAAATAGGGATAAACAGGTCAATAGCTAATCCTAAAGTCCTTATTTTTAAAAGGTCTTCTAAAGCTGAGCTACCCAAATGCATGCTTCTCACTATTTTATATTTTTAAATAACCATTCAGTAGTGCTGAAGAAATTCAGGTTTAAATTTGAAGAATATTCTCAGCAAAAGACTCTTAGAATACACTGGACCCATGTCTTTCCACATTTCAGGAAAGGTATAGACAGATACTGGAAAAGATCTGGTATTAAAAACAAACAAAACCAGGCACACATCTGTCTGTTCATATATTGATGTAAATATTTTGTTTAGGTTTAAAGTTATAGCAGTTCAGCTGAAATATAGGAACAAACAGATGTAGTAATTACATAAGAAGGACTGATACATTTTCCTAACTGTCCTCCCTCCTTTTAAAAGGGCATTAAAGTAATGTCTGCAAAAACTAAGTTTCTTACTAGCTTCTTCTAGATTTCAATAAAGTCTGACCTCCTCCCTTTATAAATAGTTGTTGATAGGCATTAGCTAGTGTACATTATGCGAGTCCAAGTGATCTTATTTTCTCCTTGATCAGCAAGGTTAAAGTCTGAGAAAAAAAAATTGTTTAACCCCAACTTCCTGGCAGCTCATGAAAAAGAAATAAATGTTTCTGCCTCTTTCCTGGAATCTTTACCCCACCTACTGCGTAACAACAACTCCCAAAAGAAATATGCCAGAATTATGGCAGCAAATACTAGCTCTGGAAATACATGACCTTCAGATGGCAGATGTACTGTTGTTACAAAACCCTACAGTTAAAAATACTGAGAATACTGGGAAAGAGCTTGTACTAGAAAGCCGGGTTTTGCAAGTTTGAACATTCCCAGACTGTTTCGGTCTACTGCCAACCAGCTGTCACATCTATTAGATTGTATCTCATTAAATTTACGTGGAACCCAGTATGGAGCAGTTCTTTAATGGGAATGCCATGGGTAGTATCTGACCTTTATGTTAAGTGGCAATAGAGCAGCATTTAAGGTAATACCACAAATGTTGTGCAAGATTATTGGTTCACTGGACATACTCTGCTACAGTAGGATCCTACAGTACCTGATTTAATTATATCTTAGTAGTCAGAAAAAATACAATCTTTACTTTTACAACTATTTAGAGAGTCTTGAGGAGAAAAACACTATTAAAATTTGATTCTTCTGAAAGCCTCTAAACCTAGGCTTTGATGGACCACATGTGGAATGGTCCAGTTAGTGACATTCCAATAAGAAAACCTCTCTAATTAATCATGTCTTAAGAGGTAACCTGGCCACATGCTCAATTAATGGCATGATAAAATGAGAACTAAGCCAGAAAAATACTCCATAAAAATGTGTAGAAACTTGTGGCTCATTCCTATGATGCCATTAGTTGAACATTTGGCCAGGTGCACCACTGAGACTGGGAGCCCACAACTGATTCAGGCTTCCAGCCGCAGGGGCACACCATGCATCCCCGAGCTGGTAGCTCTGATCAGCTGACGCGACTCCCAGTCATAGGAGCTTACTACTTGCTCTGCACTGGCAATACAGTGTGATGGGATCTGATGCACGATCCCACAATCACACCTTCTGTCATTTGGCAGGAAATACAATTGTGCAGCGCACATGAGACATCATTGTGCCTTTACCTGCATGTCTGGCAGGGGCCTCATTGCTGCAAAGAAAGCAGCTGTCTCCACAGTATGTTTGAGGACGTAGCTAGAAGTCTTACAGTTTAAAATGAACAACTGGAATTGCACAAAGGCAACTGATGCAGTGCATGGAGTACAAGTGCAATATGCTCATATTCATTCTAGTAAGCTGGCTGATGACTAAGGTCTGCACTAGTATAACCTCCTAACATATCTTTTGGGATGTTATTTGCCCTACCCAAATTCCTACTGTTTTTGCCCAATACCAATACAGTTCAACAGGTCAGCAGACAGAGTAGAATTGACAAATCTAGCCTTGCAGTTTGGAAGTTTGATCCATCAAGAGAATAGCTTCTGAACCAAAGCTTTGCCTGTTGCTTTGCATGTGTCAAAACATGATACCAATATTCCCCATTAATAATGAGTTCATAAGCTTCCCTGTTTATTTCCACCAGCCACAATAAGAGTGCAGGTACACCTTTTAGGATGCAATCCAGGCCAAAGTAAAATCCCTTGCATATATTTGACTTATTGCAAACACAAAGTTCACGAGGCAGAATAGCTAGATTTTGCAGCACAACCACAAATATAGAGCGCTTATTCACTGACATAACATATTGTTAATTTTATTAGCAACATCTTTACTTGTAGTGTCTTTTAAGTGCATCTTTCAGGAAAAACTTTGGACACTGCTGTGCTTCACCCATTCACCTGGAGTAGTGCCTCACTCACAAAAATTCCCATTGAATTCAGTGGAATTATTTACTCAAACTACTATGAAAGGTGGGCAAAGCTGGTAGAATTGAACACATTATATATTTAGACCCGAGTTTTGAAACAAGAATTAGGGAGGTAGACACCTTATCCACTGGCTCTCACAGGATTGGGCTATAATGAGCAAAATGATTGCTTTATAGTGAATTTGCATGAAGAACCTGACCTCGGTCATTAATTTTGTTTTGTCATTTAATCAATAAACTGCTCATATTGGCTGGAATGACCCAATTCCATTTGAATCTTTTCACCCTTATTGCCCCACTTAAAGTTCATTTTACAATCTCTTCCCTTTGCTTTTCTTGTGCGTTCTGCATTAGAAGCTGTTCAGCAAAGGAAATTTGTCTTTTGTGCACTAGCACTTACATTGATGGTGCTATATAAATGATTTATAACAATAATTAATAATACCATGTGGCCTATCAGGCAGTAACAACTCTATAAACATCAGCTTTTCATCTTGGCATCCCAGATAACAATCTAATGAACTACAAGACTTAAGAACGTAATTAAATAGAGTTATTTTAAAAAAGAAAATATTTTCTGAGTTTTCGTGGTGAACCTCCCCTCCTGCTGCTGATTGACTGAGGGCCCCTGACAGCCCCATCACCACCAATTGGCTGGTAATGGCTGTCCTTTGCGTGGCCCCAGCCCTCACTGCTTATTAGTGGAAGGGACAGGGCCATAGGAAAGGCAGCTTTCTTGGCCAGTCATCAGCAGAGGGAGTGGCCACCATCATGGCTGCTCCTCTTCATGCTGGCACCTGCCCCTTCCCTGTGCTTTAGTAAGTTTTATTTTCCAGTGATTCTGTGCAAAATCATGGAAACTGCCATTTTTCACAGTTTTCGTAGAAACCACTGTTCTTCATGGTTTCCATGAAAATCAGGAAATCATAAGATGAGTATGTCCTTACATATTAAGCTTAAGAGAAAAACAAACTAGGCAAACAATAGCTAAAATATAGTGTTTTGCTAGTCCCGTAGTCATTATAGCTAACAGTACAACTCTTATTCAGACTTGTAAAAGAAAATCTAGTCTTCTGAGGTGTCGTAACGCATCCAATTCTATACTGTCAGTTATTTCCACACTTGAGTTAAAGTTTTTAGCTAGAGCTAAAAACAGTCTGCAGGGATCTGAAACAGAAGCGACATTACCAGGAATGGCTAACAGACAGCAAATTTACAAAAGAAAGGATAGGTTGAAGAGTGGAACCTCAAGGACAATCGACATGACTAAAAAAGGAGAGAGGGTCGTTAACATTGGAGGAGTGAAGAAATTAGCAGGAATCAGATAGATTATAATAAACCATGAAGTCTGTTGACTTCCTCAGTGTTTCCTGATAATATAAATTCCACTGCCCTTCCTAGCCAGCTGGTTTAAAGTTTGGGTGAAGCAGGAATCAAAAGAGGGTGCAACTGCGCCACTGCAACCCACTCCCCACCCCAGGTGTGCTCCTGCATTAGTCAGGGAATTGTATGGGATGTTTTGGATAGGGATGATACTGCCTTGAGCAGGACGTTAGACTAGATGACCTCCAGAGGTCCTTTCCAGCCCTAAATTTCTGTGGATTTATTCACATACCTATCCATCAAATCTTGTTCATTTCTACTGTTTCTAATAGAAATGGGCATTTCTACTAATAAGGTATACTATAGCCTTGGGTCAAATGAAGAGATGTAACAACAATCAAGTCTTGAATTCCTATATGGTTATTGCTTTGCATCTTTTGTGGCAGCTATATGTTGAAAAGCGACTACAGGTCAAAGAGGTATTTCAAAAGCTACACAGATATCTCTGAACATATTATAGAATGCTAGAAGTAACAGTGAAAGATTTGCTCCACAATCACAGTATTTGCCAAGAATACCTCCCACCCTTGTACAGGAATTTAAGTTAGCTTTAGTCTCATCACTTACCGAACCTCATTTTGACCTTCTAGAAACTTAAAAATTTCTGAAATTTCTTGGGCTTCTGTGGAGGTAGCTTAGTGACTAATGCTACTGTTTCTTAACTTTTCAGATCCTGGGGGCCTGACAGAAAATGTAGTTCTTCCTGCTAGCTGAACACTTAATTTTTATCAAATACATGACAGCTCCTTTTCTGGTTTGAACCATTTTCCAAAGAAACAAAAGGGGAAAAAAAAGGAAGGGGAGGGGGGGTGAGATGACATTCTGTACTTAGTACCAGTATTTTGTTTACTAGATAGGAATACTTTGTATGTATTTAAAAAATTACTGCTAGAATAAATCAGCATATAGATGGAAGCACATATGTGGTAAGTTGTATTTATTATGTATGTTTCACTTTGCCTTGAACTCTGCCCACCAATTCATCTATGCCTAAAGCAATTTTAAGCTAAGTCTCCTTTTAAAGGTGTTAAAAATATCAACACAATTGTTTCCCTAATATAGTAGGTTTTCTTTGAGGACTAGTGACTCACAAAGATAATATTTATTTCCAGTTTAGTGACAGGCTATGTATCCCATCTCGCAACTTCATATAGTTATGAGCATTATACTATTGGAAGAGGGAATTTTTAGCAATGTACTGGACACAGAACATGCCTCTTGCTGTAAAAGATTGGATTCATAGGATTAAATTTCCAAAGTTCGAGACCTAAAACCATATTTGGATATCGAATAAGAGGTTTTACTTTCAGCAAAAGTTAGCTCCTACAAGTTCCAGTAAACATGACTAAGTATGGTACCAAAAGCCTTACCAATATTTTGCATGTAGTGTTATTGCTTTTAAAAAACACACTGTAACACATATACCTACCCCATTACTAAAATGGGAAGGGGATCCAGGGGTACCTGTCCCCTCCTTCAGCCCCTTCCTCCACTTTTTCCTGTCTTACCTTTTGTGTTTGCAAGGGCATCCTGTCCCTGGCAGAGGTCCTTTTTCTTCTCTGTCTCTACAGGTCTTCTGCCTAGGCCCTGGTGGTAATGCTAAAGCTTGAATCAAGATGGCTTCCAGGCAGATGCAGGCAAAGCCTGATGACCTAGGAAGAGGAAATAGAGGGGTCATGTGACCCAACAAGCCCTGTATAAGCCCAAGACTCAGGCTAGGGAGGCTATCTGGCTTTTACTGGAAGCCACTGGGGATAGAACCTCCTCTGAGAGGCATGAGGAGTGGAGCTCAGACTGTAGTGAGAGGACTCAGACCTATTTGTCAGCCTTTAAAACACATGGGTCTAGCCCACCAAGTCTCTCATTGGCCTCCCTTAGGCAGAGAGGCTATAGAAAAAGAAGTAATGGATTTCTTGGGATAAACAATGAAAAAAAACAGGGAAGGGAGTGCTGGTCAGAGGTTGAAAACAAGCATGCCAACTGGGGACACTGAGCAGAGCACACCGGGTAGCACCCACTGGCCCTCAAATGAGTCCAAGGAGCCAGTGGATACTGCCCAGTGATATTCTGTTGAGAGATGGGAGTGAAGCAAAGTGAGGAAAGCAGCCCCATAGTGAGAAGACTCAGGAGGCAGCTCTGAGCGAAGAGAAGCTGAGCATCTGCCTGCTACCAAGGGGTGTGGTGAAACCTGTGCACGACATTACTTTGAACTGAGACTGGTGCTTGCATTTTGTGGTTTTCATTTTCACCTGCAGGGCTGGGTTGTGGCTGTAGTGGGGTTGGAAGCCACTGAAAGGGGGGGACTGGGGACACCCTGAATTTGAAATTGCATGGAGTGGACTGAGGATAAGGACTAGAGTATGTTCTGTGGCTAACAGAAGCCAAGCTTGCCTAGACAGTAAAGCAAGAGGGTTAAAGTATGTTTTGTGGCTACATGAGGCCAAGCTTGCCTGGACTATAAGGCAGGAGATGGCAGGGGAAAAACAGGACTTAAGGCCCCTACCTGCCTATGGAGTGGATATTGCAGGTGTTGGAACCTGAGGTTATGGGATGTGACTGGAGCTGAGCCAGGAGCTTGCAGTCCTGAACAATGGGCCCTGAGCTAGAGGGCTCAGTGAGAATAAAATTGGGATGAGGCCAGCAGGGGGGAGCCTCTGACCAGACACAGGCCAACTCTTCAAAAGTTCTTCAACCCTTTGTGCAGCTTTCCTTACTAATTTTAACATCAAGATATGGCTGGTGAGACTTGAATAGGGGAGACACTGGATGGTGTAGGCACTAGCAGGCCTAGAGGCAGCTACACTCCCCCCCCTTCCAGTTGCTTTGAACGGTATTAGGCACCAGTGTATATATCTTTCTACAATAAATAGAAAGCTCTTAATTTTTAGTGCGTGTCACAACTTCTCCCCATAAGAAAAAGTAAGTAAGTAACACAGGATCCTTGTGGCTATAAACAATCTTATATTTGACCTTTTCTCCAGGCAAACAACAATTAATTTGATTTAAAAAAGCACATGTGCCAGTAGTTTCTCTTGTACTCAGTTAATGTTGTAATGTGCTGCACCTGCCTGCCTGCCTATGGTAACTTGTTTTGAATTCAGTTTAATTTTAATATATGACAAGATAATGCTTGTCATTAGAACATGCTCCACTGGGAGCCTGAACTGGAAGAACACAACACTTTCCAAGGGAAACTTGAATCACAAAGATTCAAGATGTCAATCAAATAATTCACTGTAACTGGAGTGAGGTATTATTATATACCTTTTACTCTCTGAATAATCCCTCTGGTTTTCATAAGTAACAACTAGTCAGTTTCTGTATGTAGATGGATATGGGGTATTAATTATTCTTTGCTAAAGGATTCCTTATTCTTTAAGGAACAATTCAAGCTAGTACTGTAATAGCTTGGGATAGTTTGCATTCAATCAGAAATAAAATTTTGTTTGTTTAGATCAAAACTGTTCTTCTGGACGCCAGAGACAATGAATTAATTAAGTACCAATAACATACCCACAAAGTTCAACCCTTTTTACTGTTATGAATTGCCTTGAACAAATTATAAAAATCTCTGACAACTGTGATTGAAAATATTAAGTCATGGGACTATTTTATATGAATCAGTCAGACTATGGATTTATCTTCAATTACTTGCCCTATGCATTTTTTTCAGGCACATGACCTTCAGAATGCACTAATTTTAGGTGATCAATTGCATAACTCAATACAGGTGGCAACAGGTCTACTCCCTGTATTATAATTAAGAATTGCGTACTGGTTATCTTACCTCCTTCACATCTCCAAAATGTTCTTGTAATTTTTGGTTTAAAAATGAAAGTTTGTCCTAATAAGGACAGCTGGCCAACTGTAATAGTGAAGTGAAATGGCTTCCTTCTAATAACTTGAAGGGCCTCAGGTTTGGTAGATCTATATGCAGAAAGGTATTAAGCTCTCTCTTCATGTACTGTAGGCAGCACTGAAAGTGCCATTATTTACAAGCTAGTTATCTAGCTGCAGGTTCATTCTTTTTGTTGTCCTTGTCATTTTTCCTCTCCTCCTCCTTCCCTACTGCTCCCCACATCTCTTTTCCTCCCCCTACTCCTATTGTAGGAAATAATGAAGGTCAGTAAATAGGCATGTACTGTAACTATTGTGTACCTGCTGTTATATTTAATTTTTTTTCCAGTGGCAGCCACTTCAGCAGGCTGAACATGCCTGGTGCTTACAAAACCCCCACATTAAATTACAGGAACATTATGTGAGGTACTTACAGTGAGAATGTGATTTCTCTAGTCAGTTATAGCCACAGATGGTTTTCCTGCTTATTTGTGTAGGCATTTGCAGCTCAGCCTCATCAGTATATCAGATTAAAACTTGGAATTCCACTCCCTTTCAGTCAATATTCTTCTGTCAGGTAGGTTAGTGCTGATCATGGCTTTTGCCTCATTCTACAGCCATCCCACTGCTCCTTTTGCATAGACAATCTTAATGTAACTTCCCTTGGTGACATTATGCATCCTTTTCTTAGTGACAGCGTGTTAGAAATTGTAACAAGCCATCTTTTGCTTTAGGGAAGTTATTAATCACAAGTTGGCTCTCAAAGCAAGGGAAAAACAGCTTTTATTAGAAAAGTTGGAGCATTGTACCTATGATGAGCCAGGAAACATGCACAAAGCAAAGTTGGGTTTGTTTGTTTGTTTGTTTTTAAGTGATCCTTTATTGGATTAACTGTGTAACTGGAAGAGATGTTAGACAAGCTTTCAGCCACAAAGTGCACTTCCTCAAGTCCAGGGAAGAAGCAAGTGCAGTCCAATACAGTTAGTTCTGTTATTAGCAAGGAATGTACCCTGTGTTCTTCACCTATAGATTAATAGGCCCAACTGTTAATCGAACTCCGTGGATGGGACCTCAATAAGTTCAATTTAAACCAACATTTATGTGATGGAAAACATTTTTGGAAGACTCCAGGGACTTTTTAAGAAACCAGTATTGCAGTTGGGTACAGGCCCAATATCTTAGTTTGGGCAGGGAATACTTCTACTACTTCCTACCTCCTCTTGCCATACACTATTACTACTCTTACTGTATCCTTCCTTGGCTTTTCCTTATAACCAAGATGCACAGTACTGATACACTCCTTTTCTTTCTCTCCTCCCCAAGGAAACCTTTTACTTTATCTTTTTAAACAAAGACCATGCATTTAATTAGTGCCTTTGGATTCTAAGTGGTGTTGCATGGCATTTGCTTTGTAAAAGCCTCAAGCAATCTGTTTGCGGCAAGGAAAGGCATGTTAAAAAGAAGCCATTTATTTTAAAAAAATTGGCATAAGGTACTGGATGAACATCACAAGAGGCAGCCCACCTCACAAAAAATATCCCAACAGTGCTGCCGAGGTGAATGAAACCATTAGACTTGGCCTAGAGTCTGGTTTCTATTGGCCACCCAGCTTTCCTGAAAGCCTTGCCTTTATTTGTAAATCCACCTTCCACTCTCTCAATTCTTCCCACCCAGAGGCCTGGTTTTGCAGGTTTGCTTTACATTTGCTGTAGCTTTAATGTGTTACACTGTGGTACATGGCCTCATGTGAGGGACCTACAAAGGTTGCTCAGGAATGGGCCCTGAGCATGCAAAAATTGAACAATGAAGGGATTCATTTTCAAGACCCATACACCATGAGGATCCCCATCTCTTATTTTTAGCACAATGAGGAATAAGGGCTGTGAGCCTAGATCCTACATTTAGGTATGTCTGAAAGACTAGACACAGCAAGGTTCTAATATTCATCCTCATGTCTGTGCCAAGCAACTGGCAAGGTTCATAATTATGAATTCTGGGTGGAAAATGGTGTCTCCCTTGAAGATGAGTGGTGTTTAAGTTTGCCTTTTCTAAGCATTTCCTACTGGAGAGCTTACACATTTCCCAGCTCAACATGATAATTCTGTGGATCCCGTTCTTAGGAGCCTACACATCTAACTCAGAGCTATATATTCAAAGAAGGAGCAAGGTGCCTAAAATGAGTTAGAAGCTGCAGCTCTTGGCACAGCATGACAAGTCCTTCTGGGCATTGAGGTTGCTTAAACAGATATTTATGCCATTTGCTCAATAGCAGTTAGCTCCAGGCACCTAGTAAGTCATTAGCTGCTTGAGTGGCACTTGACTACTTCAAATCGATAGATATCTTGATGCTGTTGAAGATGAGACCAACAAAGGCTAGTTCAATCAAACACCACAAGGGGCACAGCATTAAGTTGTAAAGGGGTATGAACATGAAGAAACTGGAGCCAGAATTAAAAGAGAAGATCAAGAGGACCCATTAGACAAACAATTTATGGAATGTCAGCTTGGACGGATAAGTGAACATTTATATCGTCTCCTGTTTGCCCCTACTACATGTGCACCAGTTCACAAATATTCCCTTTTACTCCCATGCCTACCAGCCTGGTTTTCCTCCTCTTCCAATTTTCTCTTTGCTCCAACATCACTTACAAATCTTATTATGCTCAGTTCCCCCCAACATTTAGGCTCATCTAATAGATTTCATCCATGTTTATAACTAAAAGGGATTGCAAAAAAGTAGTCTAATTTAAGAAGGGTTCTTCACAGAGAAGAACTGCTGCATAATTAAACTAGAAGACTTCATTTTAAAAACAATATTTAATCTTAGGTTTAGATAAGGTCGTTTGACCCCAGTACTCTTTCCTGCCATGGCAGGGGGTCGGACTAGATGATCTGCTCAGGTCCCTTCCGACCCTAGAAACTGTGAAACTTTGAAATAACTATACTGTGGCAGAACTTGTGACTGCATTATATTTCATGCTTTAAAAGCAAAGAAAAATATTGCATGATCTATTGTTTACAGTATACAGTGCATTAAATAATTATGTAAATTATGTAAAATTTGCATTACTCAGATGAAACATTATATTGATACTGAAGACTAAAGAAAGCTTGTGATCATTATAAAGTGCTGTGATAGATGTAAAATGTGAGTATGGCCACAAAGGTACCTTTTAGCAGCCACATTTATGAAAGATAGTTTGTTAGTACAAATATATAAATATATATAATAAATATATAATATATGCTTTGGATCTTAGGTTAGTAATGATGTAGTAAGTGTATTAACTTCCTCCTGCTGCTGAAGGCATTTCTGGCTATCAGTTGAAGGAATTTACTCATATCAAAGCAGACAGGGTTTTAAGTATTAACGACAGCAAATATTACTAGAGATGGAAAAATGTTTAAATCAGAAGTGCTTGTGAACCAAATGTCTGAAAACAGAGTGCAAATTAAGGGGAGCTCAGGTGGGGTTCAGCCCCCCATAAGAGATGAGAGCCCCCCTCTAAGATTTGAAAATCATAACCTAGGGGTGTTTCCGGATCACATTGCTCCTTCACTCAGATGGACTTGTTAATCAATGAACCGGTTTAATTTTTTTGCAGACCTCCCAAGATTCAAAGTGTAATTCAAACCCTGTCTGAAGAAATCTAGAAAAAAGTTAATTTAATACAGAAATAGAGAGCTAACCTAAAAAAAACCATAAAGAGAAGGAGTGAGTACACAATTAAAACACTATTTAAAGTTCTCGGTTTCACTAATGGCTGTGTTGTATTTTCCAGTCAAGGCCACTTCTTTATGGCAGCCCTTCAGATGCTTAGAGACCTTTATCATGTCCCCTCCTAGCCCCTTTTTCCATGAGCAAAACATGTCTATTTTTTTCAACCTAGTATTGCAAGCCCTTATTTCTGTCACCTGCCTCTGGACTTTAACTTCTCTATGCCCTTTAAAAAAAAAAAAGTGGAGCCCAAAAATGCACACAGTACTGTAGATGAGGCCTAACCAGTGCCAGGTGAAGAGGCATTATCACCTCCCATATCTTGCACCAATGCTTCCAAAACTACATTCACCTTTTTGCAGCTGCATCACACTACTGACTCATACTAAGTCTGTGGACCACCAAGACTTTTCTGTAGTTGTGTCATCCAGCCATTTATCACTCATTTTGTATTCATATTTTTCATTACCTTTCCCTGAGGTGTAGCACCTTCCATCTGGCAGCACCAATCTTAATTCTGCCAGCTCTATCCCAGTTATCCAATCTGTCACGATCCTTCTGAATTACATTCCTGTCCTTCAGCATGTTCACAGTCTTTCCCAGTTTTGGATAGACTGAGGATTTTTCTCAGTAAGCTCCCTATTCTATCATCCCAATCATTAATAAACAAGTCTAACAGAACCTGGCCTAAGACAGACCCCAATGAGAGTCTATTCAAAGCCTCCTGTCATTTGAAATAGATTCATTTAGTTTCTTGTTACTTGTGGCTACTGAGCTAGTTGTCTATCCATCTAAAGGTAGTTTACTTTCTCCCACATTTCTCCAATTTGCTTATAAGACAGTCATGTGAAACTCTGTCAAAAGCCTTGCTGAAGCTCTGATAAACTATATCCATTGCATTGCCTTCACCTATGGCACTAAATTTGTTGAATAGATCATAGGAAGGGAACCACTGCAAACACCACAGCTTGTACCTGTGAGGTCTGTCCAGGCAGTACTGCTCACCATTGAGGCTTCCATCCAGGTTCTGGTTTGGCACTGTAGAGATGGCAATTTGCAGGTTATTTCCAGTGACAGCCAGTGGGGGAGTGCCTGCAAAGGCAAGAGATCTATAGGAGGATGTGGCAAGGCTCCGAAGCATCCTCTGCCATGAAGACTTCATCAATTTTATGCTGAAGGAGACAGCTAGGACTATGGAAGATGGGCTGCCGGAGGCATCACTAGAGAAGGAAAAGGACATGGACCCCCAGGAAGGTGGAAGCTTATGACCTCTGGCAGCAAGCAGAAGTCTTCATCTCCACCTGCACTGGTTTGCCTGAAGAACAGTTATGAAGCCCTAACAATAGAGAAGAAGGAGCATGTTCCATTGGTGGTAGAGGCAAGGCCTCCCAAAGATTGGGAGGATTGAAACCACTACCACCAAGAGGAATTGAAGGGTGGCAGTGGTTGGAGATTCCCTTCTGTGGGGGATGGAAGCACCAATCAGCCAGGTGACGTCAATCACCCTGACATCTGCTGGGAGAGCAATACAGCAATGCCCAGGCAATCCATGATGTTTTTGGAGTGCTGAGGACAACTTCTTGGTGCAAGTGTTGGAGAGGTTAGCTCCCAGACTACTGCACCTGGCAGAACAGTTTGGGGATGAGGTGAGCAGAGAAAAATGGGAAAACAGGTTACGGACTATTTAGAAAAACTAGACATGTACAAATCCATGGGGCCAGATATGATGCACCTGAGGGTGCTGAAGGAGTTGGCTGATGTGACTGCAGAGCCACAGGCCATTATCTTTGAAAACTCATGGTGCTTGGGAGAGGTCATGGACAATTGGAAAAGAGCAAATATAGTGCCCATATTTAAGAAAGGGAAGCAGAAGGATCTGAGGGACTACAGACCAGTCAGCCTCACTTCAGTTCCTGTAAAAATCATGGAACAGGTCCTCAAGGAATCTATTTCTAAGCACTTGGAGAAGTGGGTGATTAGGAACAGTCAGCATGGATTCACCACGAGCAAGTCATACCTGACCATCCTGACTGCCTTCTATAACAAGATGACTGGCTCTGTGGATGTAGGGAGAGCAGTGGATGTTCATAGATTTCATAGACATTAGGGCTGGAAGGGACCTCAGAAGATTATTGAGTCCAGCCCCCTGACCCAGGGGCAGGAAGTCAGCAGGGATCATAGGATCCCAGCAAGATAAATATCCAAATGTCTCTTGAAAGCCTCCAGCAGCAGTCTATTCCTAACCTTGGGGGCTTGGACAGTAAAGAAGTTCTTCTTTATGTCCAGCCTGAAATGGTCATGGAGGAGTTTGTGACCATTTGACCTTGTCATCCCTTGGAGCACTCTGGTGAACAGATGTTCCCCCAGATCCTGGTAAGCACCCCTGATAAACTTATAGAAGGCCACCAGATCACCCCTGAGCCTGCGCTCTTCCAGGCTGAAGAGTCCCATAGCTCTCAGCCTCTCATCATAAGGTCTGTTTTCCTGACCTCAGATCATGCGCATGGCTCTCCTCTGCACCCTCTCAAGCTTCTCCACATCCTTTTTGAGTTGTGGAGCCCAGAATTGGATGCAGTACTCCAGCTGTGGCCTTACCAAGGCCGAGTACAATGGGAGGATGACGTCCTGGGATTTGCTTGAGAAGCATCTATGGAAGCAAGCTAGTGTTTTTCTTGCTTAACTAGCAGCAGCATCACATTGAAGGCTTATGTTCATCTTGTGGTCAATCATGACCCCCAAGTCCCTTTCGTCCATAGTGCAAGCCAGTGTAGCACTGCTGAACCTATAAGCATGCTGCAGGTTTTTCTTCCCAAGGTAGAGAACCTTGCATTTTTTGGTGTTAATCACCATGAGGTTCTTGTCCGCCCATTTTCTGAGCCTGTCAAGGTCAGCCTGGATCATCCTCCTATCCTCAGGTCTGGACGCTTTACCCCAGAGCTTGGTGTCATCGGCGAACTTGGCCAGTCCGCTTCTGATACCAATGTCCACATCATTAATGAAGATGTTGAATAGTAGAGCCCCAAGGACAGAGCCTTGAGGGACCCCACTGGTCACAGCACACCACAATGATTGACTTCCATCAACCACCACCCTCTGGGTCCTGCCACGGAGCCAGTTTCCCCAGCCAGCGGATCATGGTGAGGCTGGGGCCACAGTTAGCCAGTTTTGCTAAGAGGTGATCATGGCATACCAGATTGAAGGCTTTTTTAAAGTCAAGATATACGACATCAATCTCTTCTCCCTTGTCCAGGTGATGGGTCACCTCATCATAAAAGGGAATAAGATTGGTCACGCAAGATCTACCCTCAACAAACCCATGCTGGCTATCCCTCAGGATGTTACCATTGGCCAGTCTGTTAAGAATGGCCTCTTTGATAATCTTTTCTAAGACCTTCCCTGGGATAGAGGTAAGGCTGATGATAGACCTTTTTGATATGGTCTCCCACAACATTCTTGCAAGCAAGCTAAGGCAGTACAGGCGACCCTTACCATTTGTGGGGCATAGGTTCCTGTGATCCCCATGAATGGCAAAATCCATGAATAGGGCATGGACACAGTGCCCCCAGTGACTGGGAGGGCCATGGCTCTGGCAGCGACGGTGGGAGCACAGCAGCGATGGCGGGAGTCCAAGGGCAGGAAGCGTGGAGCTCCTGAGGAGTTCCGGTAAGTGTTTAAAGTGTATTTAAAATGCGGGTTTGGCATTCATGAGTATTTAAAACCGTGAATGCTGAACCTGCAAATACTGAGGGTTTCTTGTAGAGGTTGGATGAATAGACTGTAAGGCGGAGAGAAAACTGGCTAGATTGTCAGGCTAAAAAGGTAGTAATCAATGGCTTGATGTCTAGTTGAAAGCCAGTATCAAGTCGAGTGCCTCAGGAGTCCGTCCTGGGGTTGGTTTTGTTCAGTATCTCCATCAATGACCTGGAAGGTGGCATAGAGTGCACTCTCAGCAAGTTTACAGATGACACCAAGCTGGGGGAGTAGTAGATATGCTCGAGTGTAAACCTAGGATTTGGAGAGACCTCAATAAATTGGAAGATTGGATCAAAAGAAATCTCATGAGTTTCAGTAAGAAGAAGGAAAGGTCCTGCACTTAGAACAGAACAATCCCATGCACCAGTATAGGCTGAGGTCTGACTGGCTAAGCAGCAGCTCTACAGAAAAGGACTTCAGGATTACAATGAACAATATGCAGAATATAAACCAACAGTGTACCCTTGTTGTGAAAAATGCTAATAGCATACTGGGCTGCATTAGTAGGAGCATTGCCAGCATATTGAGGGAAATGATTATTCTTCTCTATTCAACACTGCTGAGGCCACATCTGGAGTACTGTGTCCAGTTTTGTGCCCCACACAACAGAAAAGACTTGGCCAAATTGGAGAGAATCCAGTGGAGGGCAACAAAAGCAGTTGGGGCTGGGGCATATGACTCCTGAGGTGAGACTGAGGAAGCTAAGTTTATTTAGTCTGGAGAAGTGAAGACTGAGAGGGGATTCAACAGTAGCCTTCAACTACCTGAAGGGTGGTTCTTGTTGGCACTGGATTTCTGACTCAGACACTTTGTTCAGTATCTCCATCAAGGACCTGGTGACTTTGTTCCAAATGGACACAAACCCTCAGACTGACCACAACTTCTCCATTCAATAACAGGCAAATTTTATTGCTACCCAGTCATAGCAGATAAGAATAATGCAGACAAGGCAAACAAAATAACCCCTCCCCCTCCT
Organism: Gavialis gangeticus; assembly: GCF_001723915.1. NCBI lineage: Eukaryota > Metazoa > Chordata > Crocodylia > Gavialidae > Gavialis > Gavialis gangeticus. The sequence goes on along the minus strand of NW_017729004.1, from coordinate 57,397,762 downwards.
GATTCTATATTTACCAGTCCTAGAGTTGTCACAGATAGAAGGTACATCTGGCCAGTACCAGACCTTCACCCTATGGGTCTTTCTTGAATGTTGGATGTCAGCAGCCTGGAGGTTGAGGGCTGATGCTCACCCTCCCTCAGTGGGGTGGGGTGAGATGGATTGGTGGTGTGCCCTCTGTCCATGGTGACCTCATTTTGCCTCCCCCCACCCCTGAGAACTCTTTGCTGCTCAGAGAATACAAAAGGATGGATTTCATTCTCCTCTGACTCTCCATCAATTGTAGGAGTCTACTATAGACCCCCTAACCAGGAACAAGAGATTGACCAGGAATTTGCCAGGGAACTAGCTGAGGCTACATGCTCTCAGAGCATGGTTGTCATGGGAGACTTCAACCTTCCAGACGTCTCGTAGGAAGAGCACTCTGCCAAATCCAAATGGTCGCAAAGCTTCCTCACATGCATGGACAAACTCTACCTGACCCAAGTCTATGGACCCATAAGAAGTAAAGTGCTGCTGGACCTGGTACTGGCTAAAGCGGATGATCTAGTTAGCAACCTAAAGATTGAAGGAAAGCTGGAAGACAGCTACCACGAGCTGATCACTTTTACTATCCATTGTAAAGCTGGCAAGTCAGTCAGCAATGCAGAAGTCCTAGACTTTAGGAAAGCTGACTTTGATAAGCTCAGGAGTCTTGTTCTTGAGGCACTAAGGGACCAAGACTTGGCAGGAAGAGGAGTTCAAGAGGAGCGGCTGCTCCTTAAGGGAGCAATCCTGGAAGAACAAGGGATATGCATCCCATCTTGGAGGAGAGGTAGCAAAAGGTCAGAGCAAGCTACTTGGCTCAGCAGGGAACTTGTGGACCTCCTATGCCGAAAGAGAGAGGCCTATAAAGGATGGAAGATAGGAATCACCACAAAGGAGGATTACTCTGCCCTGCTCCATACCTGAAGGGAGCGAACCAGAAAAGCCAAGGGTCCGCCCTACCTAGCAAGATGCTGGATGGCCAGGGTGAGGGTAAATGTATACCTGGCATCGGTGTAGACATTGTAAAGGAACACCTTGAGAGGCTGTCAGCAGGTCCTGACAGACTGCACCCCAGAGTACTTAAGGAGCTGGCAGGAGTCATAGCCCAGCCACTGACAAAAGGTGCTCAGGTGAAGTACCTGAAGATTGGAAGAAGGCCAATGTGGAAGAAGGCCTATCTTCAAGAAAGGGAGGCAAGTAGATCCAGGGAACTACAGGCCAATCAGCTTGACCTCAATCCCTGGTAAGATTCTGGGGGGGGAAATCAAAGAGTCCATTCTGGACAAGCTGGCTTATGGCAACATCTTGAGGGACAGCCAGCAGGGGTTTGTTGTGGGTAGGTCTTGCCTGACTAATCTCATCCCGTATGGCCAGGTGACCTATCACCTGGACAAGGGAGAAGAGATTGGCATCATATATCTGGACTTCAAAAAAGCCTTTGATCTGGTGTCCCATGATCTCCTCTTGGAAAAATTGGCCAACTGTGGTCTCAGTTACATTGCAGTCTGATGGCTGGAGAACTGGCTCCACAACTGGACTCAGAAAATGGTGGTTGACAGAAGTGAATCATTGTGGTGCTCTGTGACCAGTGGTGTCCCCCAAGGCTCCATCCTTGGACCTGTTCTCTTTAACGTCTTTACCAATGACATGGATACAGGCGTCACAAGTGGGCTGGCCAAGTTTGCGGATGACACCAAACTTTGGGGTACAGTGTCCACACCGGAGGATAGGCTGGTGATCCGGGCCGACTTGGATAGGCTCAAAAAGTGAGCAGGTACAAACCTGATGACTTTCAATACCAATAAAAAGGTAAGGTACTCCACCTTGGGGGAAAAAAATCCTGCAGCATGCTTATAGGCTCGGCGGTGCTACACTTGCTAGCACTAAGGCCAAAAGAGACTTGGGGGGTCATGATTGATCACAAGATGAACTTGAGCCACCAATGCAATGTCACAGCTGGTAAAACAAACCAAACTCTGGCTTCATTCCATTTCTCAAGTAAATCTCAGGATGCCATCCTCCCGCTGTACTAGGCCTTGGTGAGGCCACAGCTAGTGTACTGCATCCAATTCTGGGCTCCACAATTCAGGAAGGATGTGGAGAAGCTTGAGAGAGTCCAGAGGAGAGCTACATGCATGATCAGAGGGCAGGAGAATAGGCCTTATAAAGAGAGGCTGAGAACCATGGGACTCTTCAGCCTGGAAAATGCAGGCTCAGGGGGGACCTGGTGGCTGCCTATAAGTATAAAGGGGGTGTACATCAGGATCTGGGGGAATGTCTGTTCACCAGAGCTCCCCAAGGGATGACAAGGACCAATGGTCACAAACACCTCCATGACCGTTTCAGGCTGGGCATAAGGAAGAACTTCTTTACTGTCCGAGAAGTGTTTGGATGCATATCTTGCTGGGATCCTTTGACCCTAGCTGACTTCCTGCCCTTGGGGCAGGGGGCTGGACTCAATGATCTCCTGAGGTCCCTTCCAGCCCTAATGTCTATGAAATTTCTGGGTACCATTAATTGGTTTCCCTACAGTCATCATACTTTCCAAGTTCTGTCCTGTCAGCATATTCCTTTGTCTCCCAAACCCATCACATTCACACACCTTAATTTGGTTATTTACTGGTATCTTAATTTGGTCAGTCCACCAAGACTGGAAATCCCAAGGACTCTGCAGCTCATCGCTGTGACCTGGCCACTACAGCAGTGTCCCTTACCTCTGTTTTGGTGTTTTCAGGGAACACTGCGGTACATATATCTTCAATATTTCCCAGCCTGTCTATGCCCATTCCAGACACAGTGGGCCTTGAACAAAACGGTCACAAACAGGCTTTTAGAAAACCAACTATCCCATACCATTCCCCTGGATCCTTATTCTAATGCAATATATACTTTACTTACAAACTAATTCCAAAAAGCAAATCTCTAAATACCATTTTCTAGCCATCAGTTCCAAAGAGGATGGAGCTAAACTGTTCTCAGTGGTGGTAGATGACAGAAAAAGGAGCAATGGTCTCAAGTTGCAGCACGGGAAGTTTAAGTTAGATATTAGGGAAAACTCTCATGAGGTGGGTAGTAGAGCAATAGAACACATTATCCAGAAAGGGTATGGAATCTCTATCTTTGGAAAATTTTAAAACCTGACTAAAAGCCTTAGCTGGGATGATCTGGTTGGTGATGGTCATGCTTCAAGCAGGGGGTTGGATTAGATGACCTTCTAAGGTCCCTTCCAACTCTAATTTTCTATGATTGTACAAGTCATTTAAAAGTAGGAATAAAACACACACAAATTGGTTCTATGAGAATTACATCACAATAATTAGCCAAAGAGAAAAGGTAGAGGAGACTGGATAGGCACCTGGCTGGGGTCTTATGACCCCTCCCACCCCCAGTGCTCCTTCCTGCCCATGGCAGGGGGTCAGACTAGATGATCTGTCTAGGTCCCTTCCGACTCACTGAT
>NW_017729004.1:57378618-57389281 GCF_001723915.1 Gavialis gangeticus | reverse complement strand
TCCTGAACAGTTTATACCAATCTATGGAAGTGCTCCAGTCATGTGAGCTAGCCCACCAAGTTTCTGTTATTCCACTCATATCATAGTTCCATGACTGTGCTAGGACTTCCAATTCTATTCTTTCTCCCTGTAACAGGGGCCTGCTTGGGGCCGATCTCCACGTGGCCTGCCCACCTGTTTCTCGGCTAACCACCCACTTTCTCGTCTGCCATGCCTTGATCTTAATTGATTAATTGATTGATGTAATTAAGTGGGAGGCTGCCCATGCTCTGCCCTGCTGCTAGGGGGCGCTATCTGCGGCTCCATTCCTCCCCTACACCACAGCCCAAGCCTCGCAGATGGCATCTAAGTGTTCTCATCATCACCAGCCCCACACTGGGCCCCAAAATCCTCCTGATTGAACCCCAACGTAGAGTCCTTTCATCAGGCAGCCTCATCCGCCTTCATAAAGGCTATGTAACTCCCTGAAACCATTTTTCCCTCTCGGGTGTAGTTCCCTCCCGGGACCTTTGGCTACCAGCCCTGGCCCACCTCCGGGCCAGTCAGAACCCCTGGCCCTCGGCTCTTGGGCTTCCCTCGCGGTGGGCCCCTGGCCCTTTTGACTGTTCTGGTCCTGGCCCCAGAATGGGCCAGTCAAGAGTACTCTCTCAATCAGTTGGAGTCTCTAGCCCCTCACTCCCTCCAGGCATCCACCCGCTGGGCCCAGATGACACCATGATGTTCTCATACACACTAGTCCCATATGATGGGCCCCAGAATCCTACTGTAGGACCCCACCTAGGCTCCTCCCTTCAGGTGGACTCTGCCGCCATCATACCGGGCCACAAGTCTCCCTGCCACTGGTTCCCCTTTGGGTGTGGTCCCCTCACTGAGACCTTTGGCTCCTCTAGCCCCAGCCCACCCCCAGGCCAGTCGGGACCCGAAGCCCCTGGCTCTTTCACGTCCCTCTTTGTGGGCCCCCTAGCTTTTCTGACCCTCCTGGTCCTGGCCCCCACTTGGGCCAGTCAGGGGAAGCTCTGACGGGCCTTGATGTATGACCCTCACTCTTTCCCTGGGGTCCCCCTCTTTGGGTCCTCCTTCATGGAGGTGGGGAACTGGGGTACCTCACACCATGACTGGTGCCTCAGGGTCTCACAGGGGACTCTCACTCCCCGCCTGGGGCAGGAAGTCATGGTGCTACTACAGATGTTATTTTCGACCCACACTGCCTCCCCACAGTGGAGGACTCACTGGGGTAAGGACTCAGCCCTCTCACTCTCTGGCTGAGCCCCCGTTCTTCCCTCACTGGGTTCCACCTCACACTGCCCCCTCACACTGGGGCTTTTCCTCGCTGCCCCCTCACATTGGGGCTTCTTGTCACGAGTGCTGCCCCCTCTCACTGGTGGTTCTCAGTGCTGCCCCTTCTCACTGGGGCACCTCAGCATGGCCCCCTCTACTTGTGGTCTCAGGGCTTCCCTCCTTGGGTAGGCTCAGGTGGCCTCGGCCCCACCTGGCCTCTAACTCTCCCTCTCAGGGTCTTGAACCCCCGTGGGTTCAGGTGGCCTTGGCCATACCTGGCCCTGGCTCTTTACTCTTCTCCTTGGGGCTTGCACTCCGATGACTACCTGTGATGGAACTGCACCCCCACAACTGCCTCTGATGGAACGTGTAACCTGGGCAGTACTCCAAGGAGGTACTCCCTCTCCAGTTGAAGGGATCAAAGCAGGTGCACAAGCACTGTGGGAGGTGTAGGGACTCTCCTTCCCTATAGAGCAGAGCAAGACCACCAATGGGGACTTAACCATATACCTTTTAATACTGGGAACATAGGCATAAATCAGAGGGTATAGTGGACACTACAACGCCCCAAGGGGGCAGGATTCAACAAAGGTTGGAGACTTACAAATCACTGACAAAACAGGGTTAACCAAATATAAAAAACTCAAAGAGCAGAACAAACAATACCGGTTGGTGAAATATATAAAGGGCACAAAATGCAAAATGTCAAATGACAAGGAAACATAGGGCCTTCGTACTTGGAGGGGGAGAAAGGGGGGAAAACACAATTGCCCCTTTTTGGGGGCAAGAAGATTTGTTTCTTGTTATCTCACCCACCCCAAGTCACCTCAGCTGGGACTTGAACCCAGATGTCCCACTGTGGTAGGCAGGAACGCTGCCACACAGCCACCACTAGTGGCACTGTTTTAGTCTGCTAGGGGTCTTGACCTTCCTGGAGCCCGGCCTCACGTCAAGCTGCCGGGCCTCTGATTGGAGGAGCTGGAAGCAGAGCTGGGAACCCCTCAGGTTGCTGCTTAGATCCTTCCTGGAGCTGGGGAGCCTCTCCTGCTAGCTGCAGCCTCTTCTTGGGTATCCTGGAGCCCAGTGGGGGGCCTCTCCTGCCGGCCGCATACCACGCTGCTGAAGGTCCCACTGCTACCTGCAGGTCCTGCTCTTTCAGGCTTTTCTGGGGCACGGCTCCTTCCCTGCTGGCTCAGCTCTTCCCAGCTCTGTGAAGCCCCTTCCTTGTTGTCTCTTGCTGGTCTCTCCCCTGAGTCAGCCCACACTGCCCCTTTTATCCCTCTCCAGGTGACACAAGGGGCCAATTGGGACACGGGGGGGGGGGGGAGTCCCTGGGGCTCAATTAGTGCAGAAAGGCAATCCCAAGTCCTCCAATCATCTTTTGCCCTTTCAAAACCCCTGGGCTAGGTCACTGCCAGCCAGCCTGTCACAAACACAACCCCCGCGACTGCCTCTGATGGAATACGACCCATCCGAAGGCGAGGGCTAGGGGTTAAGATGCCCCAATCTGCCTTTCACCGGGATGATTACTGGCCTGGCATTTCCTTGGAGTCTCTCGCACCACTGGGAGCCCCACCAGGCCATGCACTCCTGGCAGGGTGTAGTTTTAGGTCATACCCAGAACCAGGAGCCTCCTACCATCCCCTACAGCTCCTCCCTTACCTCCAAATGAAACTCAGCAGCCCTCTAGCCAGATGGTGTTGCCTGGCCTCTTGTAGCTAAACTGCCCTGTTTATATGGGCATCCCTGAACCTAAAATGGCTGCCCTCATTAGGCACCTGGTGGCTGCCAGCTCCAGGACCTTAAAGTTGCAGGCACACACAGTGCCCTGCTACACTCCCCCACCCCAGAAACCTATGAAGTTGCAAGACTGTTTAGTGAAAGAAAGCTTCAGGCTCTGCCTCCTTGCAACAACCAGAATACACTATTGTTGATCTTGAAATGCCTTTTGTAATTTAATTATAGCTGCATACAGCAACATGTTTCCACCTCATTTCTAAAATGGCTATTGGCCAAATTTAAATATAAGAATCTTTAACTAAATTCCATTTACTTTTGCTCAAGGATTCCATTTACTTTTCCCTATTTCCATTTACATATTAAGGCTTTAAGGTTATGCAAGGTTGTGAATTATGAGAATGTCAATGAGATTCCTGGCATTGTTCAGTTCTGATGTTTCCCAGAAATGAGCAACTCATATTTCCTCTTAAGGCACACAGCAGGTTTTCTTGAACTAGCTGAGGCTCTGACCAGGGTAGAGATTAATGCCTTCTGAGCTAACTACAAGAGACGCTCAAATGTGGCCAGGGAAAAGAAGGAAGTGTTCACCCCAGAAAAGATTAAGACAGTTTATTACCTTGGATGACTGAGTAGAGGGAAGATAAGAGAGGGAGGGAGACTTTTGGGGGGTTTTTTTGTTTGTCATTTTTACTTATAAATCTTTATAATAGAAATTCTAAAAACAAAAAGGTGAAAGTAGAAAAAACAGGTAGCTTTCCCAGGGGCTGACCATGACACTTGTCATCAACAAAAACACCATATCACCAGAGATTGAAACCCTCCTTGCCCCTCCCCTGTATTCCCCCTATGTCCTTCATGGGGTTACACATTTAGAACTAGATGTCCATCTTTCACCTTGCAGAGTGTCCGCTCAATGGCCCAGGGTGACACAAACTTCTCCACATTTTGTTCCAAAGCAAAGTGTCCAAACTCAAATGTGATATGCACCTGGACTAAGGAGCATAAGGACTGAAGGGTGCAATTGGAGCTGGTCCCCAAGATCTAGTTTCTGTAGCTTTTCAGGTTACGACCTTGGCCTGGCTCAGCACGAAATTGGTGAGGCAGATCATGCACCCTTTGGTCGCTTGGTATACATAGTAAAGATGTATACAGTCTCAGAGAAGTTCAGGTCCAGCACACCAAACAGGACATTGAGGGTAGCAAAGAATGGCCACAACTGGGAGCAGCTTAAGAAGGCATGGAAGAGTCTCCTCCACCTCACAGAAAAGGGCAGGCTGCCAAAGCCACTGTATCTATACGTTAGACAACAGTGCCCATGGCCAGGGCTCTGTACAGCAACTTCCATGGGAGGTCACCATTCTCTTGGTGATGGGCAGCTTGCATATGGTGCACCAGATCAGGCAGGCTTGCTCTGGCATTGCTGTGGCTAGGTGTTGCCTCCAGGTTGTGTCAAGGTGGGCAATGAGGACATGAGCCAATTCATTTTGACTACCCCTGTGTGCAGTTCCTTCCCACATGCAGTTATCGTTGGGCATGGGGAGGGACAGCAGGGTCCCAGGTCCGCCACTCTGTCAATGGCTACAGAAAGAGGCAGCAAGGCAGGTGGGGCGGGGGTCGAGTGAGCTGCCATGAGGAAAGGCTTATGTCCTCCAGGGCAGCATACACATCCACAGGGAGGGCAGCTTTCACTTCAGCTAAGAGGAGCCAAGCCTTGCTGACTGTGCAGATCCAGCCAGTCAGGCAGGATTTTTGACAAGAGCCAGGTGGACTGGGCTGAATCAAGGAGGTAGGTCAGCTTAATGGAGTGCAATTGGACCAAGGGGAAACAAAGAGGGTTCTGGAAGTAATGCTTCATGCCCTTTGTTCCAAGGCCAGTTATAGAAAAGAGGATCCTGCAGCAACTCTGTAAAAAAAAAAAAGGGGAGGCATGTGTCCTGGAGTCTCAGTTAGAAAAAGGCATACCAGGTCTGGGCAAGGCTTCAGCAGAAGGCAGAAGGGCATCCCACCCAAGGCAAATTGTGATTCCCAGAGGAAAATTTCCTGTTTGAGGTTGAGGCCCGCCATCCAAAACAGGAAAGCAAAGGCCAGCCATTTCCAGGGGAAGGGTTCACCAGCAAAAAGAAGGTGCTGAAGAGCTTGCAGGAGGAAGATAGCCATCCTGCTCACTGGGTTGACCAAGGTTCCTTTTTTGTGGACAGGTAGAGGACAACCCGCTGGAGCCAATGATGCCTGTTCTGGAAGAAGTCTGTTAGAAGATCCTAGAGCCTTTTGAGCAGTGTCTTTGGCAGGTTTAGGGCAGCACAGCTTTGCCACAGAGTAGCAGCTGCCAGGTTGTTGATGACCAGGATCCAGCTGCAGTAGGAGAAGAATGGACAGGCACCAGCACCACCACCACGACTGTAGTTGTGTCTCAGTCTGCTCACTGAGGCCTTCCCAGTTCTTTGCTAGATAGGCTGACAGGTCTAGGAAATCATCATAGCACCATGAAGGGCCTCCAGTCAGGTCTAGGGGGTGAATGTTGGCCTAGAGAAATGTTGCTTTTAGCCTATTTGATATAGGCTGAGGAGGTGTGCTTATAGGCCAGGTGACAGTCAGGGACTGGATGTCACCCTCACTACTCACAGAAGCACAGTCAGGTCATCAGCACACACTGTCACTAATTGGGGCTGTAGCCAACAGGAGGGTCAAACCTGTCAGGTGCCATCAAAACACATGGAGGAGTGGCTCAATGGTCAAGGCTTAGAGCAAGCTTGTCCAACATGCAGCCCTCCAAGCTGTTTTCTGAGGCCCGAGGTGCTGCGATGGAAAATGAAAGTATACCCTGTACTTTTGTTTCGGGGGGTGGGTGTGGGGGGGGAGGTGATGTGATACCACTTCCTGCAAGGTCTTTGAATATGGCTCACTGGCCCACTGGGTGATAAAAAGTTCATGATCCAGCCCCACATTCAAAAAGGTTGGACACCCCTGGTATAAACTGAAGGCCTAACTTTGCTACCAGGGACAATGATGTTACAATGTGACTTACAGTGCCAGCACTGTTGTGGAGCCTTCTATTGTTTTGCAGATATTCTGCTGTCTTTTAAAGCTAACCAGTTAGAAAATTTTTAGTATGATGATCAATCTACCTATTCAGGAAGACTTTGTAAGCAATTAAAAACTGGACTGGCCACTTAATTGAAATTGTTTCCCCAGAAATGCTTGGTGCCAGAGCATCAAAGTTAGCACAGATTACTTCATAATGTTTTAGAAGACACAGCAAGACTCAGATTTCTATGCCCATGATAAGTCTTTTGCCTAAATTATCATCCAAACAGATAGTAACATCTGCCCAAATAATTTTGGATTAATGACTAAAGCCTGAGGCAAACTCTCTTTACTAGTCATGCCTTGTATCTCAATCATTCCTATAAAAGTATCTGATGTTACACTTTTATTTAAAATTCTGCTCGTCAAGGAAGCAGTACAGAAACCAATTCCCTGTCCAAACAGATTTATTTTGGAGATGACCTACTCACTAACAGCTTGTCATCAGACCATACATTGCCTTCTGGTTTTATTACAATAAATTTCAGCAGTCACATTTTTATTACCACAAGGCTATGTCAACTTACATCTGCATATAATCATCATAGAATTGAAAATGAGCTCAAGCTACTATTATCCTTTAGCAGTAAACTAGCTTTAAGAGTCTTAAAAAGGGAAAAAGGTAGCTAAACTTTCCAAAATGAAGACCAAAACCCTGAAGGAATCCTGAAGGTTTATCTCACTGTCAACATATATTGACAAAGAGTGTTTTGCTTTAGTTCCTTTTACCATCATGCCCAATTGTGCTCCTGCTTTCCTCTCCTCAACCTTTATATTTATGAGAAGGCTGTGTTTCATATACGTAAGTCCCTTACCAGCAATCAGTCAAAATCCATGACTTCACACCATCTGTTAAGTTTTGATGCCAGAGGCTTCTCTAATAAATGAAATAGGAAAACTGCAGGAATTCTAGAGATTCTCTAATAAGGCACCTCCTTTATCTATGATCAGCCCTGACCCAATTAGCCTGTAGCATTTTATCAGCATCCATCTGTGTAGCAGCCTGTATTTTCTTATAGGTGGGTTATTTCCTTTAAAGAAGGCAGTCAAGAAAGCAGATTGGGCCCTGACTCTGTAATCTTTGTGAACTCAGGTCAAGTTCTACCTGTTCCTGCCCAAGTTGCCTTCATTAAAAGTAGGGTCCTATTTGTCTTCATTACCTTCCTCCATCATCTCCTACAGTTAGGGGTGGGCTTCTTGGTTAGCAAGTGAACAAAATTCTCCAGAGTCCCTAGTGTGTTGTAATTCAGAACAACTGATAGATGTTGCAACTTAAGCCAGTTGGTCACATTAAATATAAGCAACAGCACTGGGTTTTCAGCACTGTTAAACATAAGGCTTTTAATTTCCCATTAAGCTGCCCTCCCTGTGGCCTCCTGGGATAAACTCATATCAACATCTTTTGGATAAACAACATCTTTTGGAGAGATATTTGTGCTTCACCTAGGCTAGCTTTTTTGTTAGGGTTTCCAATCACAACTGATTGTATCTTGTCCTTTGAAACTGTCAGAATTAGCAAGTGATATTCCCAACTGGAAAATCCCTGTCATTCCACTTGCAGGGCCATCTTTTCTATTAGGAAGATTTTAGTCCCACTCTGGTTAGGACTTATGCTATTATTTCCAGACCTCCAGCCTGGTAAAGAAAATTATTTTTTTTTCTCTTTAAGTCGTAGTGTCTTCCTGACTGCAAGTTTTCATATGGTTAGCAGTGGCTCTCCCCTTTGGCAGGCTGGATTTCTGCTTCACTGAGACTGACTTTCACCTGACCTTCTTCAGGTCTTTCCTCCCGACCCCCAGTTTCCTCCCTTTCTCCTAGGAGCCAATGATTGGTGCTGCCAAAGGATTTCCTTGAGGAGCTCGTTTGTGGCATACATCTCTGGTTTTAAATCTCCAATACTTTTCCTGCAGGTCTAGGTATCCTTTATACCTTTCCTACTGCCAAGGCCTCTACAAGGTCTAGCTGACTGAGGTTTTTCTTTAAGCAGCGTGCAGCTTCCTAATTCTCCCCAGGGGCACTAGTACACGTGACAAAAATTGGCTGTTTTTGCAGTTTGTGTTACACTGTACAGCCGTAGGGTTTTTTAATTATTTAAATGAGTTTGTTACATTGCAAACTAAAACATATCTACATGTAGCTCAGTTTGCAATGTAGCTAGCTGTAACATTGCAGCCTTTTGACAACTCCTACCCTCTCCCCAGCCCGCCCCATGGGAGAGGTGGGCTGAAGGCAGAAGTGACGAGGGGTCTGATCCTTTTTTTTTCCCACCATGTGGAGCCTGCCCGCCTCTGTCACCACCAGGGAGGCAAGCTGCTGGTGGGCCAAGTGGCCCATGAGTTGCTGGAGAGCCTGGTCCTTCCCTCCATGGCAGGTGGGCTGCTAGTGGGCGCCTGCTGCTCCAGCTCGGGCAACAGTTGGATCAGTTGCAATTAAAAACCCACCATTTCAATTTAGGGGACTAAACCTCCATCATATGTACAAGCACCCCAAGAACTTAGTTCCCTGGAGATCTACCACTCTGCTTGCTAGGACACACCTCTCTCTAGGATAATCCCTGAGTTTTGAAAATTTCTGGTCTGACCTCCTGAGATCCCAATCTTAACAAGAGCCTTCAGGAACCATACTTCTGTGGCAACCCACTTGATGAACTATTGAGAAAATCAGAGTGCCTGGGAAGCCTGGTTTCCTTTGACAGTTTTAGCTAAATCCACAGACTCATACAGAATGCTTTAGTTTTGCCAAATCAGCATTTTCCAGTGGAAGACTGTTCCCAGACAATTTCTCACCAGCTCTAATCAAGATATAAAACTTCAGAAGATAAATGGTTTCCAATTCAAAAATGGAAAGGTTACCATAACTGCTGTGTTTCCAAGAACATAAAACTGGAGACGATGAAGCTGCTGATAATTTTTAACGTATTTTTAGTTTGCTAATGAATAAATGTTGCATGGCTGTTTTTGTTGCTAGAAATTTCTTTCCTGTGGGCAGACAGGAAGGGAAAATGTGTGGGCTATGAGGAGGCAGCAAGTAAACTGGAGGAAGGGTGACTGAAGGGTATTGGTGCAGCCCTAAAAGAAATGAGATCCTGGGTTCTGTCCTCAGTGGGACAGACATTATCCCACTGCTGTTTAGCCAATAACTACTGAATACAAGAAAAACACGTTTCTGTAATACTGAGGCCACTGGGAGGGCACCCAGAAATTCCTATTTTAACTAAAGATTAAAATTGCAACTAGAACTAAAGAAAACACAAGGGGCACATCTCACTGTATTAATCCTACAATATGTTACCCTGGCCAAAATGAGCATAGAGTTCATCTAAGTTTTGTCTCTGTGTCATTTACACTGTAAGCCTTCTTCCTAATAATTTATATCCCAAGACTTGTAACACTGTTTTCACTATTACCCTGCCAGTTGATTCTTTCTGCCATTATAAATACTTGCTGAGACAATGCTTTTGCCCTTTGTTAGTTTTTTTGTGTATTACTGTACCATATGGCACATTTAGTTTTTCTAGAAATCTTAGTTCTTTCCTTTGCTGTGGTCTGCTCTTTCAATGAAGAGATCAAGCATTTATTCTCCCTTTACTCTTTCATCTTTACTCACTGTATAAAACAACTTTCTTTAATGTCCACAGTAAGGTTCTTACCAAAAATACCAACGTGTTCACTTGTGCCTTTAACTGCCTGTCTGTCTCTCCTTTTCAAATTTGAAAACCTCAATTTACCATTCAATGTTGCCAATTAGTTGATTTTAATTGATACCTGAAGCACTTATAAATGAGAAGGCCTCGTTTGTTTTGCCTTCTTTTATGAAGGGAGGGGACTTGATCAAAATGTGTTCTTGGAGCCATTATGGTATGACACCTTTTAGTAAAAAGACACAGTAAGACAGTAAACTGGGCGGTGTCATAGACTACAGCATATACATTTGGCAAAAACCTTATCATACGTTGGGAGATCTGGTCAAAACATCCTGATCAAATCCATTCAGAAGAGGTACCTCAGCTTTACCCTGACAAGGTACCTGCTAGTGACCAACACTAACCCTGTTATGTAACCACTCACAGGTGCATCTCTTCTGCCATGCTCTACTAGAATAATGATGTCCCAACACGCTGGCAATTTTCCATTAGTTACCTTTCCAAAGATGCCTCATCCTTGCACTTCAGGAGCATCTACTGGGTACAGCCTTCTCAGGGCCTTTCAGCCCCATGACAATAGTTTATGATGCTTATTTCTTAGCTGTGTACACAGATTGGAAACCATAATGTGAGTTAAATACATTTTTACAAGGATTTAGAGGCTTGCAGGTGTCTCATGGAAATGTATTATTTACAAGAAGAAATGCAAAACTCTAGAACCCTTGGTTCAGAGATGATACCTTTTATTAGACCAACTAAGAAATTGCACCAAAAAAAAAAATCTTTTTCTGCAAGGTTTTGGGCACATGTGCCCTTCCTCAGGCTCAGGAAAAATTAAAGATGACAAAGTCACCATCGATAGAAAATAAACTTCATTTTTCCACAGAGGAAGCTGAAGGAAGAAGTCTGTTCCTCTGG
>NW_017729004.1:57369659-57373618 GCF_001723915.1 Gavialis gangeticus | reverse complement strand
GTTGCCTGCCTCTCCCTGTGATGTCTGCACCCCCTGACACTGTCCTTCCCACCACTTGCCCCACTCCCAAGCAATGTTTCCTCTAAAGTGGTCCATAAGCGTGCCACTCTGGTCCATGAGCACGCTGCTTTGGTGTAGCGCAGGACACTTACTCCTCACTCCTCACCTGGGGCAGGCAGCGGGGCTGGGGCCTCGGGCCTGGCGCAGGCTCCACTGGCTCCAGGGAACTGCTCCGCTCCCCTGCATCGCCTCAGGGAGTGAGGAGGCACGTGGTGTCAGGGCTGGGGAGTGGAGCAGTTCCCTAGAGCCAGTGGAGCCTCACTCAGGGCCGGCAGTGGCTCCTCCCTGAGGTAAGGCAAGGCAGGGATGGAGGCTGGGGCTGGTGCAGGCTCTGCTGGCTCCAGGGAACTGCTCCACGGGCTTCAGGGAAGTGCTTCACTCCCCAGCCCTGACGCCATGTGCCTCCTCATTTCCCAAGGTGAAGCGGGGGAGCAGAGCAGTTTCCCAGAGCCAGTGGAGCCCACACCAGGCCCCCACCCCTGCCTCCGCCTCGCCTTGGGGAGGAGTTCACCTTCAGTAAGTGTCCCACACCACAGCCCAGCTCCTCTCCCAGTGGGTGCAGGGCCTAAAAAAGTGTGCACGCAGCCAGACTTTTACTTGTGTGCGGTCGCACACGTGTGCACCTTAGAGGGAACCTTGCTCCCAACTGGCTTTCCACTACCCATCTTTCTAGGTTTGATCCCACCCTGCTGCCTGTCCCCCACACCCTCCCTCCTCCGACTGCTTACCTCCATTTCAGTTCTGGCTCTGGGTGGGTCTTGGCTCCAGCTTGGGGCATGAAGCACTTACTGGCTCTGGCCCCTCCCTGGCTTAGAGTTCATCTTAATTCCTGGGCAAGAGTTCTAATCCTTTCATCGTGGTGCTTTATTATATAAACCTTCTGCCAGGCACTGGATGATAAGAACAAGGGCCAGATTCAGACTTAGGGGTTGTTTTGCTGGTGACTCTATGATCTGTTTTGGGTTTCAGTTAAGGTTCAACAGTTTAGTTCTTTAAAGCTGTGTGTTTGCTCCCTTTTTCTTGGTAATAAACCCTGATTTAGTTTATCATCTGCTTGCAAGTGGGGAAGTTTTGATTTGAACTTGTGCAGGTAGCATAGCCCCTTCAAAGATTTCTCAGGCTCTTGAAGGCACAGGTTAGGCTTGGGGAGTTACTCATGCCTGTGTTTGTGGGCAAACAGATAAAGAATACGCAAAGTTATCATTATAGAACATAACAGAAGTTATATAACATTATAGAAGTTATCAGATGTGTAGAACATAAGCAGGGTTACATCCTCCTTCCAGCTGCAAATACATGTCCCAGCAAACCAACAACTTTTCTACATATATTTATCCCCTACTTAATCTTTGGGTTAATACAATTATGCACCAGTGTAGTAAGGCAATGGGTTCCCCTGATACGACTCCTGGTGCAGGGTGAGTCAAGTATTTTAACAGTTTAATAACCCTTTTGCTCCTAGGTAGTATTGCATAGGCTGAAGAAGGCCTCCATGCTTTGATATGGGAAGGCAATATGACTCCCATCATCCATTGCATCTATGTCTTCTTGGTTTGAAGGCAATTCAGCAGTTGGTGTGGACTCCATTGCATTTGGATTTAATACACCAGGAATGCTACATTTATTACCTCTGTAGCATGCAGTAATGGATGCAGAACACTTGTACCTTCTTCAGGGAATACACAGCTGTCTTCCTCAGAATCACTGTTAGGACCACTTTTCTAGGGCAGCTGCTGTCTAGCTCTTGGATATCTGTGGTAAGCTTCAGATCCAGAAGTGGATCTAGGATTTTGCAAAGAGGGATGTGGGAGCAGCAACTGGAGCTGCAAGAAGGACTATTTCCTGCTGTCAGCCTCTTTCCACATCCCCACCAGGGCAGGTGGCCTTCACCACGAGAGCAGGAGTCAGGGGCTTTTTTAAGTCCATAAAGCAGGTAAGAACTCTCCTGCATTCCCCTCCCTGCTCTGAGGCATGTCCCCCCTGCTGAACTACAGTCATCATCCAGACTCAATGGTGGGCCCACTGTAGAAGTTTTGCCTTTGTCCATTTCTATCCCAATAAGCATGTCATTGCTGCCCTCAACAGTACTTTCACATTTTTATGTGCTATAGCACAAAGTGAGTGCATGTTTAAATATTAAAATAGCATTTCTCTGCTTCTCATTTATAATATTGGGCTAGTATTTTGGAGAGGCTGGAGTTTGTTCCTATTACCACAGATATATCTTGGATAATCTTAGGGTCAGGACACATCAGTGTAGCAATGGTCATCTTTTTTGTAAACCTAACAATTTCCACTGGAAATTCCAATTGAGCTATGACATATTTATTATTGTGGTACTCCTCTTTATGTAACACACATGGCCAGGGCTGTCCCTGTGGGGGGCAAATTGAGGCAACTGCCCTGGGCCTCACGCTTTGTGGGACCCCATGGAGTGGGGCGGAGCAGCGGTGCTGTAGAGCTGGGTGGAGCAGCTGGTCTGCATCTAGCCACTCGCTGTCCCCCCCCCCCGCTATCTTCACGTCTGGAGCCCATGGGATCAGAGTTGAGGTGGGGCTCCGCATGGGCTGATTTGTCCCAGGCCCTGCACCCTGCTTCAGTCAGCTCTGCATATGGTGCTAACTCAGTTAATGGTTGAAGGAATAAGTGTCTCAGGTTGTTATCATAAAAAATGGTCACCTGAGATGCACTATCTAGCACTGCAGGATACATCACTTTGGTCTTCACTGGACCTCTGCACCGGGCCCTATTAATCCTGGGGGAATTTGGGACAGTAAGCGTCCCATACTGGAGTCTAGGGGTGCTGAATGGTTCTGCTCCCTTACCTTTTCTTTGTTTCCTGACATTGTTCCAACTAGACTTCAGCTTTGGAAATACTAACATGGGTTTTTCTGCATTCTGGCAGTTTGTGGCTAGATGCTCACATCCATACCTCTAACAGACCACGGACTGCCTACCCTTTGCCATGGCCATTTAACATTAACTCTCTTTGCAGTGTTTGGTACATTGGGGCCTGCAGAGTGCATGGCAATTTGTAATGTACCTACCTTCTCTGTTACAGCCCTAACATGTGGCAAAAGGCTTAGTGTGCTTACAAGAGCCTGAGGAACCCTTGAAGGTGCTATGCTACTCGCATGAGTTCAAAAATCTCCCTTTCCTAATGGCCTCTTTCCTCTTCCTTATGGACATCTTTAATCAGCTGACTGAAACAGGTGGATTCCCTTGTCCTTCTGCAAAACTAAGTTTAACTATCATCATGTAATTATATACCACCCCCCCTCAATATTTGTTCAAGTCAGGCATAGTCAATTCACTCATATCTTTCACCTCCTTTAGCTACTGCTCTCTATAACAGTTTTTTTTCCAGCTACAGTATTTAAGCCACCATCTTCTTGCCTTTGTTTTGGTTGTTATTACAGAATCTAAAATATAGATCTTGTGCATCCTCTGCACTGCCAAACAAAATGTCTAGAGTACGACAGTCATAAAAACAGTGTCATAGAAAGTTAGGGTTGGAAGGGACCTCAGGAGCTCATCTAGTCCAACCCCCTGCTCAAAGCAGAACCATCCCCAACTAGATCACTCTTTTCCACTACAAACCTCCGTCCCTTGCTTTTATGTTGTGGTGTGTTCCCTTAGCCTTTCCTTGCCAAGGGGTAGCTAACAAGGCAACAGGGATTGGGGTTTTCAGATGCCCCATATTTGCCCTTCTCTGGGGTTTGCCACCAGTGGCACTTTCTAGGGGCTACCTTGCTACAAGCAGCCCCACCACTGTGACCACAAACCCCCAGTAGGGTACAGTTTTCAGTCTTACCCAGAACACATTCTGGGTCCTGGCCTGAGTCCCTAGGGCCTAGCAGTACAGGCATACCTTGGAGATATTGCGGGTTCAGTTCCAG
>NW_017729004.1:57355924-57369648 GCF_001723915.1 Gavialis gangeticus | reverse complement strand
ACATTTATCGATTAAGTTCGCCGTCTTATACAGGCGCGGTTCTTGGTGCCCCAAAACAATTACAATAGTAACATCAAAGATCACAGATCACCATAACAAATATAATAATAATGAAAAAGTTTGAAATATTGCGAGAATTACCAAAATGTGACACAGAGACACGAAGTGAGCAAATGCTGTTGGAAAAATGGTGCCGATAGACTTGCTCGACGCAGGGTTGCCACAAACCTTCAATTTGTAAAAAAGGCAATATCTGCGAAGCGCAATAAAATGCGGTATGCCTGTACTACCCAGGCACTTTGCTTCCTTGGTTACTCCCAGGTGTTATGGACTCAGCTCCTAGGGCTATGGTGTCCTGCCTGAACACTTCACTTCTCCTGGCTGCTCTCAGGTGTCATAATCTGAGCCTCTGATGTCACACGACCCTCCTGGGCCATGGGCTTGCAGCCCCATTCCTTGTCCCTTGTTCTCACCTCCGGGCCCCTTTGAGCTCACCTGGACCTCTCAATAGGTCCTCTGGACACTTATTCAGGTCCCACACTCTCAGCCTTTTTCTAGGCCCCAGACCCCTCATCAGATCTCGCACTCAGCCCTTTCCTGGGCCCTGGTTTCACACTCACTGGATTCCCAGGAACCTCCTGCACCCCTTTAGTTCCTTCCTAAACCTCCAGACTGATGCAAGCTGCACTCTCTTTGCTGGTGTTCCAGAGTTGCAGTCATCCTGCTCAGTAGATGTTTCCTCAGCAGCCGCCAGGGTCTTAGTGATGGATCAACTCAGGGCCTAGGCTTATATCCAGTCTAAGTCCACCCTCCTTCTGCGCCAGATGGCTCCAAAATAAGCCCTGCAGGCTGCTTTTCCTGCATGGTCCCCAACTGCCTTCCTGCTGCACCTGCAGCCTGCCTCAGCCATAACCTGCCTGCTCGTAAAGTAGCAGGAGCTGAACTCCTCCTGCTACAGATGGAGATTCCACAATTTCTCTGGGTAGCCTGTTCCAGTGCTTTACTACCTCACTGGTGAGAAAGTTCTTCCTAATATATAACCTAAACTTCTCTTATTGCAACTTTCAACCATTGCTCCTTGTTCTGGCACCTGCTACCATTGAGAACAGTCTAGCTGCATCCTCTTTTGAACCACCCTTCAGGTAGTCGAAGGTTGTTATTAACTGCCATCTCAGCATGAACGACACGTGCCCCTGGAGGCTGAGGGAGCATGATGACTGACCACAGCTGGTGGCAGTGGTGAGCTCCTGCAGGTGGCCACAGCGGTGGCAGTTGCAGGTGGTGAATGCCAACTGGTGGTCACCAACCACCTGCAGATACCGCCGGCATTGTCAGCAGCAGCCAGCAGCAATCAGCAACTACCCACAGGCGCAGCTGGTGGTGTCAACAGTGAGAGGGAGGGGCATGATAAGCGGCGACTGCCCGCAGGCGCTGCCAGCAGCGCTTCTGTCAGGTGGTGCACCACCAATCTCAGGGGGTGCATGTGTACCTCTGTGCACCCCCTATGCATCTCCAATGCCTCTCAGTCTTCTCTTCTCCAGACTAAATAAGCCCCGCTTCCTCAGCCTCTCTTCATAAGTCAGGGTCCTTAGCAGTGACCCTAGGATCATTGTTTTTTAAATCCTGAACCAAATCAAATACTAGACTCCTGACCCTCTCCATTAAGTGGCACTGTTTCTGTTCCTCAGACACCTGCCACTGCTCTAACATATCAGTAGCATGATCAAACCAGGACTCAAATGCCTCTTCACCAGGCATGGGAGGTGAGCTTCCAGAAAACACCTTTAAATTTCAATATGGGGCTAACTCAATACAAGGTTGTAAACCCTCTTTTAAGGCCTGCCCCAGAGCCTTTGCCCACATGTATATAAAAAGGTGGATGGCAGCACCATTATGTGATTTGGAATGAAAGTGCTTGTGGCAGTCACATTTTGTGCTAAACTCTGTTGGCCTGCTCAAAGCACATTTAGCAAGTTAAGCCCTCCAGAGGATGGAGGCATCATTCTACCTGTTTTCTACATCCAAATGGGCTTAAGAATAAAGTGCCTAGTTGATCAAGTTTCTGCAGTTCTTGGCATGTGGAGAAGACAGAGCTGCAGAAACTTGGGCAACTTTCAGATCAGAAAGGGAAGAACCTTGCAGGTTTTGGCAACTGCCTAATCCTGGATTGTCTTGGATTGCAGACTTTAGGAGTCTAATGTCCTTTTCTGGAGCTGGCTTTTTAACATTTCACAGCAGTATGATAATAGGGCAATATAAAAGGCTCTGTGGGTGGATCACACTCCACAGGTGCAAAGCAGAATTCTTAACATAGAAAGAACCTTTACTGCAGCATTTTGATAATTCTGTTTCTTTTCCATATACAAACTAGGAAATATATTTAGCTATTGTATTCCCAACACACAGATGCACAGCCCTTTCCCACCCCCAACACATTAACTGAACTTTTTGCACATTCAGATTTTCAGGGTTCATTTTAGTTTTGCATGGAGGTCCCTAATAATCTTTATTTTAGCTATCTGGTTAAATATAATTATTGGTTCAAGACCGTTGTTAATCAACAACAGGAGCAGAAGGACCAAGAAATACATGAAGATGAGAAGAAAATATTCCAGAGCCTCTACTACTGAGGCACTATATGTTCCTAGACATGGCACTCAGTTTCAGTTTTCCCCTCTGTAAAATTGGGTAATTCCATTTAGCCATGTCAACGGCATGCTGTGAAGATGAGTTATTTACTCAAATCCAAGATAAGATTTTTTCTCCCATTCAATATGAGGGGGAAAGTCCCTCATCTTAGATTTGAGTACCAATGGGGGAATGGTGGCTGCAGCTCTGACTGACCCCAAGCCCTGAAAAATGCCTTAACCAGCAGACAATAAGCTATGTTCAAATGGAATAAGGGAGGGGCATTTGGAGAGTCATCTTGCTAAAGCTGGCCACTGTGCAGAAAAGAAAACAAAATTCATGGAGCCAGAGAAGGGGAGAGCTTGTAACAGGGAGTCTGACACCACCCTAGTGATCTGGGTACCTCATAGGAGAGGAAGGGGTCGTCCTGCATTCCAGTTACCACTCCTTGGATTGTGCAAATTTTTATGCAGTCATTTAATCCTTCCTTCAGCAATCCCTCACAGTCAAGGATGACTGTCTTATTTGTGGGTCCAAAGATGGCTGACAAGTCCAATCTGGGATCAACTACTCTGCTGCAACAGAGCATATATTTCTATGTGGGATGGGTGGCTCTGGATTCTTAATTCAGTTTGCGACATACTGTTTCTGCCACTTCTGCTTTTCCATCTCCTGTTGTTGTCATAAGGTTTCAAAGTACTGAGATCCTTGCAGAAGACTCTTGCAGAATCCCTCTGCAATTTCCAGTCAGACCTGTCTCCTTTCTTGAAGACTGTCAATACCATGGCATATTTGAGGTCATCTTTCCAAATCCTTAAGATGAGGCCATGGAGCTGTGAAGTGAGCTTCTCTCTTCCCCTGCTTGAAGATTTTGGTAGGGATTCCATTAGCTCCAAATGCTTTGTTGTTCTTCATCTGCTTGAGGGCTTTCCTCACCTCACCAAGGTTTTGAGAGATTCTGAGATTATCTTTGACTGGGTGTTGCAGGATGGAGTTGAGAAAACTCTCATCAACAATAGAGTCTCGATTAAGGAGACTCCTTAATCGAACATTGATGGTCCTTCCAACAGGCATTGATGGCTCCCTTTCCTTGATCAGGGCTTATCCTTAGGTCTCAAGGGGGTTGGTCCCTGAGTACTCAGACTGCCGATGGCTTTGGTGACATTGAAAAAACATGCATAACATGGTTGTCAGCAAGATACTGAGTGTCCTTCACTTTGTCTTTCCACAACCTGTTCTTTTTATCATGGGTCTTCCTCCGGACCTCTGCCTTGGCTTGTTGGTAATTCAATTTCTTTTGCTTGGAGTTGGTATTATTCTGGCAAGCACAAAAGGGCTTGTGTTTGTGGTCGATCAACTCTTGGCTCTCCCAGTCATTCCCATCAAACCAGTCTTGATCTTTCTTGGCAGAGAATCCAAGTGTCTCTTCACAGGCACCGAAGACAGTGGACTTGAAAGCACCCCAAGAACTGCTGACATTCTCCCATTGTTGCTTGAAATACGCCAGTTTTTTTTTAGGTCACTTGACTGGGTACTTGAGTTCTTCAATGGTGATTTTCTGTCAGTATTGCTTCTGCAGCAGCTGTTGTTTGGGAGCCAGTTTGAGTGACATAACCAAGTGGATGACTAAGTGATTGGTCCAGCAATCATCAGCTCCTAGCATAGCTTGTGCGATACATCTTTTCGATCCTGGGCATGAACAATGACATAATCAATCAGGTGCCAATACTTAGACTACTGGTGTTGCCATGATGTCCTGTGCCTGTTTTTATGGCAGAACAGGATGTTGGTGATGGTGATCCCATGTTCCGTGCATTTGGTCAACAGAAGGGTGCCGTTGGAGTTGACCTTTCCCTACTCCTTCCTTGCCGATGGTTCTGTTCAAGAAGGTACAGTCCCTTTTGACTCTGGCACTGAAATCACCAAGAAGAAGTAGTCTGTCTCTGTCTGAATCATCAGAAAGTACTTGGTCAGGACTGGCATAGAATTCTTCCTTGGTTTCATCAGTGGTGTCAAGAGTCAGGTCATATACACTGATGACAGTGGTGTATTGGCTCCCTACCAGTTTAAGATTGAGAGTCATGAGGTTCTCATTAAATCTGATCGGGAACTCTGAGTTGATTTATATTCATTCTTGATGGCAAAACCAGCCTTGCGAAGCCAGTGTTCTCCTTCCTGTTTACCCTTCCAGAAGAAAGTATCACCACCTTAATGTTCTTTGAGCTGCCCATTTCCTGCTCATTAGGTCTCGCTCAGTACAGTGACTTCGATGTTGTTTTAACTGAGTTCTTGAGCCATGAGTGTAGAGTGGCATTCTGGGTGTTCACTATTAGGATTCCCCATGAGAGTCCTGATGTTCCAGGTCTGAAAATGGCTTGGGTGCCTTTGTTCATTTCAACCACAGTAAAGGTGATCTCGCTGGATGTGGTTATCCAGCCAGGAAGAAGGAAGGCTATGTTTCGGGTACCTTTTGTAGGCCTCTCTCCACGTGGGGTGAGTAAAGTGGATCCTGAAAAGGGCTCCCCAGTTGCAATTACAGTTTCCAGATAGCACTCCTGCCTCATCCAAGTGCTAGATGACCTTGTAACCGCTGCCTTCATGCCAGTTCATGGAGCTTCCAAACCTCACAATCCTGCTCCTGTCAGCACCAGCCAGTTGTCCGGGGGCTTGAAAAATGTGCTGGAGAAGCTGTTTTCATGGAAGACATCTGTGTGTGATTTTATTTTATTGTGGAGAAATTGCTGCACATCAGCTTCCACACAGTTCTTGACAGAATGGGACCTTAATCCAGTGGCAAGGAAGCCAAGACAATTGGAGATCTTCTGCTGCAGCCTTTGTCTGCCTTCACAGCCACTGAGATTCTAACATCTTCTGTCTGCTCCACCACTGAGGACTTGTACACCCATGGCAGAGGGCTGGGTAGGCTTATTGTAGTGGTGACATGTACTTGCCATGGCACAGCCCCATCAAGTGATATATATGGTTTTTCAGAAGGGAAAGCATTGCCGTCTGCTGTCCCCACCACATCCTAGTGGTGCTGCTGCTGCTTGGTCCATGACTGCTTATTCATCAGAGTTCAGAGTTACCTCTGCTTAACAGCTTCACATCTAATCTTCCCTGAAGGTTATTCCTCTGTCCACCACCTGTGGGCACACTAGGTAGCAGTATAGGTCTTCTGCAAGAATCATTTAATATCATATGCATAAATAGTCCACAGAGAAGGGACAAGAATGTAGGTCTCTTTCCTCCCATCCAAATATTTGAATAAGAAAGAGGAAGAACTTCAAAATATTGGCTCAAATTGTTCCCCATGTGCATGGGTGGAACCAGAATAATCTCAGATTTTGGCAATGGGCACACAACAGAAAAGTACCATCATCTGCAGCATTGTACCCTTCTTGCCTCAGCAGGGTTAGAAGGATCCCCTTGGTAGCTTTAAATAAAACTTGCAATAAAATAATACCAACTGAGACCCTGTTAAGTTTTTGTGGGCCCCTCAGCGCAGTAGAAATATTTGCATATAAGTCACAGGGACAGTGCCAGGTAAATTACTCTGGGCAAGGACTCCCCATTGGAGCCATACTGCTAGAAGAACAAGGTCAGGTCACTGTGCTATACAGCCAGACCTTCTGCTGACTAGTGAGACATGTAGATGATGGAGGCTGAAGACTCTGGGTAAATGAGGGAGAAACAAACCTTCTCTAATAAGGAACTTTGATTGTACACTTTTGAGGGGAGGGAGGGAAGGGAGGGCATTTACTATCTGAATACAACACTGTTTCTGGCTGTAGTTGTAAAAATAACAAGCAGTAATAAAGGATGCTGGAAGAGTTATGTGTAAACTATATGCAGGAAATGTGGAAAAGTCCCAGATCTCCTTTGTTCACTTTTTCCTTATAAGCAGTGGCTTCAACTGAAGTTATTAAACAGACCCATCTTCACTGATGCAGGAACAAGTTTTAGAGCAAATCTACAGGCTTACAAGCTGCCCCAGGAGTCCAATTTTTATAGCTGTTGAAACTGCACATGCCAGTCTTACCATGATCACAAAAATCCCTCTTCACTCAACCTGCAACTGGCTTTGCCTTCTCTAGATTGTAATAATGGTCAGAAAAAGCAGTAATGTTTTTATTTATGGCATACAGTGAAACCTCATCTAAAATAATACCATATTTTGTATTACCTGGAGAGCATCATGCCTTTGAACACAGTTTAATATAGAGTTCTGTCCATGTTGCTAGTTATTTGTAGCTTTTACAAAATGATACTTTTTGTGGATAATATCCCTATTAAAATTCAGTGCATCACACACATAACAGCTAAAGGAGAGTTTGGCCTGGAATCTTCAAAACTTTTTTCTGCAAGTTTTTACTAACATACTTTCAAGATGGATGAACTTTTCCACTATAAGCAACAACAATAGGACTCACTGACTATTTCCCAACAGAGGACAGAAGGATTTTATTTATTTATTTATTTGGGGGTGGGGGGTTAAGCCCTGGAACTTATTTAAAAGCAAAAACAAAACTCAAAACAATAACAGCTTTAACTCTTGCTGAACAAGGATTGAACAACATGAATTACAAACACAATTTTATGATTTTTCAAGTGGAGTTCTCTAAACTAACTGCTTTTCAATAGGAAATTCTGACAACATCTCAACCAATTGAACACAATATTGAACGTATTGCATTATTGGAACAGCTTCTTATTAGCTCATCATAACTTTGGGGAATTTTTGCTTCTATCAGCATCTCAAATAAAAGAAAAGCAAGCCCTTTCATAGATTCAGAGATTGTTAGGGGCAGATCATTGGGTCCAGCCCCCCTGCTTTAGGCAGGAAAACAACTGGGGTCAAGTGACCCCAGCAAGGTGACTGTCCAGTCTCCTCTTGAAAACCTCCAGGGTAGGTGACTGCACCACCTCTGGAGGGAATTTATTCCACAGTCTGGACACCCTGACTGCGAAGGGATTTTTCCTGGTATTAAGCCTGAAACAGCCTTCCAGGAGTTTATATCCACTGGTCCTGGTCTTCCTTAGGGGAGCCCTAGTGAACAGTTGTGCACCGAGCTCCTGATGCACTCCTCTGATATAGTGGTAAGGCACTATCAAGTCACCTCTCAAACTTCTCTTCTTCAGGCTAGAGACCCAGGTTCCTCAGCCTTTCCTCATATAGCTTGCCTTGCAAGTCCCTGATCATACGCGTGGCTCTTTTCTGGACCCACTCAAGTTCTTCCATGACTTTATTGAAGTGTGGTACCCAGAACTGGATGCAGCACTCCAACTGCGGTCTCCCCAGCGTGCAGTATAGTGGGAGTATCACTTCCTTAGTTTTACACAAGATGCATCAGTTGATGTAAGCCAGCGTATTATTTGCCCTGCAGGCCACTGTATTGCACTGACAGCTCATGTTCATGCGATAGTCCATCATTACCCCTAGGCCCCTTTCGGCTGTGGTACAAATCAGACTGTCACCTCTGAGCCTGTATGTATATTGATGGTTATTTGCCCCCAGATGGAGCACCTTACATTTGGAAGTATTAAATTTCATCTGGTTCCAGTCTGCCCAACTCTAGCTTGTCCAGGTCTGCCTGTATCTGCAACCCATCTTCTGGCATGGCCACACTGCCCCATAACTTGGTGTCATCCACAAATTTGGCCAACAAGCTTTTCACTCCCTCATCCAAATCACTGATAAAGATGTTGAAAAGCACCAGTGCAAGCACAGACCCCTGAGGGACACCACTGGCCACTTTGCAGCAGGATGACACAGATCCATTCATAAGAACTGTCTGGGTCCTACCCTGTAGCCAGTTTCCCACCCACTGAACCATCGAGCAGCTGAGCCCACAATCTTCCAGCTTTTCCACAAGGATATTGTGGGATACTAGATCAAAAGCCTTTTGGAAGTCTAGGTATGTAACATCTAGGTATAATCACATACTGCAGAATATTTTGTTTGAAGAGGTAAAATGTTCCTCTTTAAATACTGGTATTTGATCAGTCCTAAACACATCCAGCAATGACTACCAAATAACTAAAAAGTCTTGTCAAACTCCATCATCATGTGCTTTCTGTATGGTTTCAAGCAAACAAAAAGGTTCCACACTTGACTGGGGTGCTAGATATCTGGATAGAGTTTAGCTTGCCAGAAAGAAAGTTCTTCAGGAATAAATGGAAATTTTTGACAGTATTATAATGTAATAATTTTGTTAAATTGATATTATATAATTAATTATCGTAATTAACTTTTAATTATATCCCTTTAGAAATATGAGCAGGACCTTTATTACTTTGGAAGCCTAGAGCCCCACAAAATAAAATTTAAAGCCTCTTTTATTTGCTGGTAAAATGGGAACTAGGGGTTATTTAAATAATCCAGATATCCTCTCTAGTTAGTTATTCACTTAAAAATAACCATGAAGTCATTGTGCCTTCTCTTTACATGGTGGCTGTTAATAGACCACATGAATACACCACATGATTTTTCAATTGGTGTAAGGGCTCAGGATCTTGTCACAAGTGCTTACATTCTTGGCCATAAGGGCAGATCAAACTATCTTTGACTACTCCAAGTAACTTCAATGTGGAATGTGTGATAAATAACTGAAAGTAGTTTTTAACTTAAAAAAGCAACTTCAAGATTTTATTCTAAATCTCACTACCAGGGCTAGTTCTGTCTTAACATTAAATAAGTAAATACTAAATAATATATTTTTGAAACCTACTTAAGTAATATTTATTATCTAATTTATGGTAGATCTCAATTATCCCAACAGAACTGAAGCAGTCATAACATTTGGATCTGGTTCTAAAATTCAAACAGAATGCCAGATCCAAAGAACTTATGTTTCAGGACTCTATAAAACATATATGTTTACTAGTCTCAGCCATTGCCCACTGGGGATAAGAACCAAAGCAAATGCTTTTTTTTCACAATTCCTTAAATGTCAGAAATATTTCTGTTCAGAAAAAATATGCTGACATTTGTGGATTTCTGGTCTCATTTAAAATGCACTCTGTAGCTGCACTGCGCTCCAGGGCTCGCAGTCCCCACAACCACAATCAAAGCCCCTGAAAAGGCTTCGCAATTTTTTGTTTTAAAGGTAACTCTTTAAAGATCCCCACAAGCAGAGTAAATAGCCTGCTAGCTGCTGCTGATAGATTTTGCTCCGAGCATCTCCTCAGTCGGTCCCCCCAAATAAAACAACCTTTAAACAAGAAACAGGCACACAAACAAGACTAAACCCTTCTGCCAGCCCAGCAACCTCACTCCTACTTGCAGCAAGCAGTTCATCTCACAGCTTGCTTTCGCTCTTCTGGGAGCTTTTAAGCTTCTAGATTCTAAGACACTCCCCACCTACCCAAATGCCCCACATCTGGGGGCTCTCACAACAGGGCTGACTGTTGGGACAGGACACCTTATTAACAATCCCCCCATGAAGTGATTCCACATAGAAATGGCAGAAGCATGCTATTGTCATATAGCTTAGAAGGCTGCCTAGAAGCCTGGCTTTGTCTTCCCACAGACTGCTCTGTACTTTAAATTCTGAACCCCTATGAGAATGGGAGTCAGGAAATCTAGGTTCTTTTCCAATCTTTGCTATTGGTTTGCTGGTTGACTTTGGGCATATTACTTTAACTGTCTGTGACTCAGTATTCCTATCTGGTAATGGGTAGAATGGTAGTAACTACCTTTTGTAAATTACCTTGAGATCAACAGAAGCAAAGTGCTATTGTATGGAAGTAGAGGAGAAGAATCAAAACAAATAAAAAAGTCTGTCTAGTCAAATAATTCTAAACATGGAAGATTCCAAACCCAAAATGGATGGATCCTAAAGCTAGCACACATTCATATTACAATCTTTAAAGTGTCAAAACATAAACTGGATTTATGTTTTTGTTCATGGAAACCTTGATGTTGAAGTTATTTGCATGGGAAGTGAAATTCAATTTGTTATATTCCAACTTCCTTCCATTTTAGAACACCTCATAAAATTGGAGTTCTTATTTGTAAAGTGGTATAAGTCAAAAGCATAACAAACATCTAGCAATCTACTATATCTTTGTATGTTCTTTTCTATCCACAATGACTACAATTTCTACGTTGAATTCTTTTGGAAGCTAGACCATACAAATTAATCTCTATGGAAAGTGTTTATCCTTAGCTATGCTTTAAGTTTTCCTGATTACAAGTTGTATGGTGACAGCTAGCTTTTCTTTTCCAAGTGACCAGACTCTATATATAAACAGGTATTTAGTTTTTTTGTCTTCTGATTCAGTAATCACCATTTATTTCCACCAATTGGAAGTGATTCAGTAGTCACTTATTTCCACTAATATGTACACCAGGAAACCACTAGGGCTAGGTACAGTCAAAAAGCCTGAGGCTGAATTGGTTTCATCTTTGCAGGTTAGTCTAAGCTGCACAGACTAAATTGAAACAGAAGTGAACAGATACTTACCTTTGATTCTGGAAGTGCAGCCACATGCCTACAGTAGCTCAGGCCAGAAGCCAGGGACACTAAAACACCAGTCTCTAGCTGTGTGTTCACTTCCTCTTCCTACTGTCCCCAAGGTCTCTGGGATCTGCAGTCCAGTATTACAGCAACAGGATTCTGCAGGTGTGCTCATTACATACTCTTCCTGCTTCTAGGTGCCTCTGGGATTTGTAGTCCACAGTTACAGCCAGCAGTAAGTTTGAGATGGGGAAGGGGTGTTTTAACCCCACTCCCTGGCCCCAGACCCCCGCCAGGGTTTGCTGAGGGGGCATTCCCTCCCCTTGTAGGCTGGGCTGTATCCCCAGCCAGGCTTGTGCCCCCACCTCTTGTTAGCTAGCCCTCACTGCTCCAGCTAGGGAGCAGAGGGGCAGGGCCAGCCTTGCTCTCTGGAGCAGACAGTACAGCCCAGCTCAATATTGGAAAGCATGCTGGACAACTGTGATTTAACTTGAACCAGGAAGGTGTCTGGGACAGAAGTTTCATAACCCAGTTTGGCCCAAAGTCTGATGCTATAGTCAACCAGGTTTACCTTAACCACTTTCAGCCATTTTGAAACTGGTTTATGTGCACTGAGCTTCTGTTCTGTTACAAGTTTCAACCAGTTTCTGATCACTTAAACCAGTTTATGTGCAACTTCTGCCCCAAGCTTAGAACAGGGAAGTATTGAGTACTGAAGTAGTAAGCATGTCTCATATTTTTGTTTGTTTTTCCATTCTCAACCTACAAATACTGTAATAAAATAAATATGTAAAGATTTTTTTCTAATTCATCCCACTCTAAACTGTAACCCCTTCTCTTCCCAGAATAGAATATGACCCACTGTAATTTGAGGTTGTTAAGAGTTGTATAGCAGGATAATTAGTGCTCCATATTAATTACAATTTATTGTGGTATCCCTTGCCATGGATTTTTTTTCAGAACTCTCATTAAGTTGGGAGTGGGGAGACAGCCTTATGGTTGTGCAGAAAACCCTCAAATGATGTGAATAAAAGAAAAATAACAAATCTCATGTTCATCAGTATGCTAGGAGGCAGCCTGAAACAGCTCTAACACACACAAACTGTTCCTGTTCACCTCAATGGTTTGTCAAACTTGAAGCCAGGTGATGACATGCAGTATGCTGTGGGTGGATATTGAGCACTGGGACAACTAGTTGTCATGGTAGGAGACCTCATAGTGCTCATTTCCAAGCCCTCTCTTTACCTGCTGCAAAGGACATGGAGAGAAAAGTTATATTGCTTCCCAGTACCAAGAGTTCCAATGTACTAAACATCATAGGCATACCTCCTATGCCTTCCCAGGTACTAACCACCAGATCCTTCTCCTACTCAGCTGTCAAAAGCTCTAGCTCTTACAATGGAATGATGAGTTTGCAATCAGAAAAAAAATCTGTGGAACACTGACAATTTGGCAGGTGCATAAAATGAAGTGAACTTGTAGGCACAAAGAATATGTCACTAGTTGTGCTTCACATGTAATTTAGTAAAACAACCTATTTTAAAAAGTTCATGCATTACATATAGTCAAGAACCAGAATGACAGGGTACTCTACTGGAAAAGAGTTATGTTTAGTTTATCCTAACAAATATGTGGTTTTGTATTCAGCTTGCTCCTAGAGTTAACCATAATTCTATTTGCCCTGTAGCAATATATCCCCTTCTTACCATTTGAGGTCTAGGATCAGGGCCTCTTGACTGATTTCAATGGATCAATTATAAAAATTAATACTTTAGAAGATGAATGCCAACACCCTTTTCACACACCTTAGCCCTCAGTCTAAATATCTCCACTGGCTTTGATTTACTTGGTCTTCATAGCTTCACAGTTTCACTTTGTCAACATTATAAAAGACTGTATGTTAGTTTCAAATATCTTCCAGGAGTTTAAACATTAGGAAGTATAAGCATCTTTTGTATAGCATAAGGCTTTGCTATGGCATTTGTATACAATGCCTGTATATTAAAACTTTTCCTCATCCCCCACTGCCACTCTCTATAAACATGAACAAATTGCACCTATTCAAAGGAAAATAAGGCCAATATTATTTTGAATAAAGAGGCTAATCAGAATGTTAGCAATCAGCTTCCTAGCATTAGTTAATTAGAATTCTGCAGCTCCTTATTCACTGATAGCTAAACACTCTGATGACCATATCAAAAAGCAGATTATTTAACCGTATTTTGGTATCTGTTTCAGTCTGAAAGCCTGTTAAATGATTTAAATCAGCAAGGCCTTTGACACCATCTCTCACCCCATCCTAGTTAAAAAACTAGGCAACTGTGGCATCGGTGCCTACACAGTCAGATGGATTGCAGATTGGCTGAGGGGTCGCACTCAGAGGGTAGTGGTGGATGGGTCATATTCAACCTGGGGGGAGATGGGTAGCGGAGTCCCCCAGGGCTTGGTCCTGGGGCCTGCGCTGTTCAATTTCTTCATCAGCGATCTGGATGATGGGGTGGAAAGTAACCTGTTTAAATTCGCTGATGACACCAAAATCTGGGGGGAGGTGAGCACGCTAGCAGGGAGGGAGAGATTGCAGAGGGATCTGGATAGGTTACAGGGGTGGGCTAACAGGAACAGGATGCGTTTTAACAC
>NW_017729004.1:57352464-57355664 GCF_001723915.1 Gavialis gangeticus | reverse complement strand
TGTTGTTCTCCCGCCCTGGCGGGGGGTCGGGCTAGAAGATCTACTAGGTCCCTCCTGACCCTTAATCTATGAATCTATGAATCTATGAAAATGAAAAAGCATTACATATACAAATTAAAGAGAATAATATATAATCCTCACTGAAGCAGCAAAGCTGAACTCTGGGCACATCTACACGTGTGCTTTAATGCACATTATTGTATTTTAATGAGCATTAAAGAATCACAAAAAATGGTGCTCTTTAGTTAATGTGACTTAAAATAGGCTAATTTGCATTAAACCATCACTAAAAAACCACTGGACTCCTATACACATGCAGGGAGGCTGCTCTGATGCACTGTAATTTCAGCACGTTGGAGCAGATTCAGTAAACTCTTTTGGAGTCTGCTCATTCAACGAGCTTGAGTTCAGAACATCATACTGCCATTTTTCAGTGCAGGGACACTGATACCCATGATGCTCTGGGCACTTTCAGACCTGCACTAATTAAAGTGTGCTCCCCACCCCCCATCTCCCAGAGCACATGTATAAATGCCCATGCTCTTTAGTGAATGTTTATGAAGACAGGCTAATGCACATTTTCCTAGTACCTCACAATGGCGGTACTAGATTTAATGCACATTAACTAAAACATGTTAATGCACGTGTAGATGCGCCCAATCTTAACTCCTAATATCCTCCAGTTTGGCTCAAATTCTACCCTGCCATGCCACGTGGCATTCACATTTAAGTCAATAAAGGCCAACCACTAGGATGTGGGGGAAAGAATAGACCTGGTCAAAACTCAGAATGGCTATGTTGTGAGGAATATTCCAATTCTGAATTCTTTCTTTAACAGCAGAAAGAAAAATGTGAAATTTCTTGCAAAATAGGATTTCTGAATGATTTTTTTTTTGGGAAATTTCATTTGATCACAAGGTTACTGTGAGGCACCATTAGCAACACAACTGTAATATACTGAAAAATACATTTCCGGTACAGATAGGAAGGCATTAGTTTAACTTTTCAAGGCAGTGTTGTCAGTGTTCTTCATTACAAACATAACTGTGATCTCAAAATATAAAGATGTCTCAATCAATACTAAATAGCAATTGTCCTTAATGCTTAATGTATAATAAAATATATGTTAAAATAAAGGAATATTTTTCTTAGTGTCATACTAGGATATGGCATATTATGAATGTCAGTTGTAGAAGTGACTGTAAAGACATTATCCAATATGCTATATGACAGGGGTATCAAACATATGTGCTGCAAGATGGATTTGGCTCATAGGGATCCTAGTGGGCCAGGTAATTTGAAGACAGACTTAACAGGGGACAGAACCAGCCACAGAATCTAGGTCCTGTTGGATATGGCTGGCAGCAGGGGCGAGGTGAGAAAATGTTGTGCCAACACAGCCCTGTTAGTCACCGGGCCACTTGGCTGTCTACCATCACTGGTCCTGAAGCAGCCACTGCTTGACTCACCACTCCTACTGCTGCAGCAGCTTGTCCCACGATCTGGATCCAGCCCTAGACACAGGGTAAGTTTGACATCCCTGCTACCTAACATGTCAGATGAATTACTACTACTGATATGTTGTGACATACAATGATATAAATGTAAAAGCATATCAGGAGAATCCATTTTAAATAGAAACTTCATTATGGCACTAATTTAAAAAAAATCCAAAATGAGAGGTTTTTCCCAGATTTTTTTCATTTGGGAATTTCAGCAAAGCACATAAAATTTCAAAAACATTTTTATTTTGTAAAAATGTCATTTTCCAAGGAACAAAACATGTTAGTGAAAGATTTTCAGCTGACTGCTTTGAGACATCTCCCACTGCAGTTAATGGATTCTTTGTTATTGACTTTATGAGAACAGGATCAAGCTCCCTAGGGCAGAATTGTTGCCATTTATACCATTAACCAAGCTAATGAGCTATGAAAGAAGAGGTCAGTATAACACACTGAACACTGAAATGCATCTTTCATGGCAAGATATTTATACACATATATATACACAAGAACTGATGCATCTTTGCTCAGCTCAGCATGAGCAGGGTCAATAGGATAGATTAACCATAGTAGGCACATCTACATGTGACAG
This sequence comes from Gavialis gangeticus, assembly GCF_001723915.1. Classification (NCBI taxonomy): domain Eukaryota; kingdom Metazoa; phylum Chordata; order Crocodylia; family Gavialidae; genus Gavialis; species Gavialis gangeticus. The sequence goes on along the minus strand of NW_017729004.1, from coordinate 57,353,570 downwards.
ACACTACATTGCCATAACACACAATGGTGATGTACTGTCGTTGGGGACAAACAGTGACACCAATGCTGTGTCACTATAGTGATACCTCATTATAGCACATCACCATGGCGATGTAGCATCTAAAAATAACCATGCGCTGCTGGGATGGCACAAAAACAGCTGTTACTGCTTTGTTATCTAGTATTTCCAAAAGCAAGTACCAAATGCTGGCGCAATAACAACTGGTAGATATGTCCAGTATCAATTCTAGCCATTGCTAGAAAAATGACTAAGACCAACGTGTCAATTTGGCAAGAGTATGTCAAATTGCTTCTGTAATAAAGATGTAGAATAACCTGCTGGCCTTTTCCTTCAGCCTTTGGATCAGCAGCACAGAAAGTCTTGTGAAGGAGGAGACCAGCTATAGATCTCCTGTGAATGAGCAGCCCTGCTTCTTCCAGTCAGTGGAAAAGAGCTGGACTAATTAGTCATAGCCAACAATTTATTTCATTAATTTCTCCCTTATCTGTCCTCACAGATTATTCAGTCTTTGACTTTAACTAATTTTTTCTTCTTTTAAACTTTGATAAAATATCTTACACAAGAGTGATTCAGCAATCCCAACAGTTTTGAGGATTTGCGATCAATAATTCCTTGTTGGGCCTGTAATTTGCTCACTTAAGTCACATGACATTATTTCTAGTTAGACTGGATAATTCTTAACCCACGTAACATTCAAGATATCTATACATACACACAAATGTTCAATAACTGGGTAAATATTTGTGTCAGGACTCAGTCATTAATATGACAATTTCTGAAAGACAAGGGAGAAAAGAAAAGGTTCCTAAAGACCAGAGCTAATATATGTTTTGGTTTGAATAAATGACCTTTTTTTGTGTAATTGGCCTGGTTCTAGTAAAGCAGCATTGAGCACAGTCCTACTCATTTAAGTATAATACGGGTTATGGAAAAAGGGAAAAAAAGTCAACCAGGAAGAGCAACAATTAAAGTGACTGAAGGCTAAACATGAGATGCAGAGGCAAATCCAGTTGGGTGTACGGGTTGTAGGAGTAAATTTAGTTGGCTTCTGACCTACTTGACTAGAAAAACAGACAGAGACCAGA
>NW_017729004.1:57352072-57352453 GCF_001723915.1 Gavialis gangeticus | reverse complement strand
GGCTGGGTGTTTGTTACACCCTGACCATTTGTGGCGCTTCCCGGATGGCCGCCTAGTAGTCCCCATGGTCCTTCTTCCTCAACATGCTCGCATACACCATTGCATGGCACATGTGAGCAAAGGGGGGATGATAGAAGCTGTTAAGCTTGATTAGTTTGCTCCAACTTTTTCATTTGTGGCTCAACAGTACTGCCACACCTATCCTATTTGCCAAGCCTATAATGTGGGAAAGCTTGTAAAAACAAAAAAGGTAGCACATCCACCCCCTTGGGGACCATTTGTAAATTTACAATTACATTTTATTCAAATGCAGAAATGTTGTTCTTGTGAATATGTTCTTGTTATTGTATGTATGTTTTCTAGATGGGTAGAAGCCTACCC
>NW_017729004.1:57339932-57347072 GCF_001723915.1 Gavialis gangeticus | reverse complement strand
AAAAACAAAAAAGGTAGCACATCCACCCCCTTGGGGACCATTTGTAAATTTACAATTACATTTTATTCAAATGCAGAAATGTTGTTCTTGTGAATATGTTCTTGTTATTGTATGTATGTTTTCTAGATGGGTAGAAGCCTACCCATGTGCAAAAGCTGACACCATCACTGTAAGCAAAAAGTTGCTCAGAGACTTTATTCCAAGGTTTGGTATTCCTTTATCCCTAAACTCTGATAGAGAAACTCATTTTACTGGAAAAATAATGAAAGAAATCTGTAAAGTCCTGCCGATCCAACAGAACTTTCATTGCCCATACCATCCACAGGCCTCGGGCCAAGTGAAATGCCAAAATGGCATTCTGAAAAATAAACTGGCCAAAATTTGTGTTGAGACTCACCTAAAATGGCTAGATGCACTTCCTATAGCCCTTATGAGTATGAGATCTACTGCCAACTGAAAGACTGGGCTTAGCCCACATGAAATTCTAATGGAAAAACCCATAAAGCTCCCTGCCTCACCACCTGTTGCCTCTCACTTTTGTGATGTACATTCACTTGATGATACTATTCTAAACTATTGTAAGGCACTAATGAAGTATGTTAAGGCTTTTCATTCACAGGTACAGGCAGCTCTCCCCAAAGAACCAGATGAGCCGTGCAATTCTATCCAGCCTGGAGATTGGGTCCATATAAAAGTCCATCAATGAAAGTCATCGCTGGAAACTCACTGGAAAAGCCCATTCCAGGTACTCCTGACCACCAACACTGCAATAAAGTGTCAAGGACTCCAGACATGGATCCATGCTTCACACAGTAAGAAAACATCAGCCCCGTTAGAGTCTCCTCCATATCAATCTTGTAATCAGCCTCCACAGACTGGTAGTGAGCCTAGCGCCTGCCAGCAGGAGAGCTCAAGACCAGTAGTGAGCCAAGCGCCTACTGGCGAAGAGGATTTGCCACTACAGAGCAAAGAGGATATGCCCCAATGATACCACTATGCCCTTTGAGACAGGAAAAAGGCCTCTACCTAGTTTCTGGTTCCCGAGGTGGAGTTAGTTAGTCATGATTTGGGTAGTTCTCAATATTTCTTTTTGGGCCATCTTATATGAACTTGACTCATCAGTTATAAGAAACTCTGTAAACCAAACTACACTTCTGCACCGAGAAAGAAGATCATTTCATGAAAATATGTTCTCGTCTTTAGTTAATCAAATTGAGATAGATTTAAATGTTTCTGTCCCGGGACCCGCGGAAGCCAAGAAAACTTACCGGGAGAGCAGGACGCCGCGAGGGAGGGAGAGCCCGCTCGGCTCATTAGCCGCGTCTATGTACAGCTGCAGCCGGCAGCTGACGGTGACGTCAGCCGCCGGCCGGGAGATTTAAAAATGGCAGCCGCCGCTCCGGAGGCAGTGGAGGGAGAGGGGAACAAACGGCGGGCAAAGCCGTCCCTACCAGTAGCCCAGCGGGACAGGAGCTGCCAAGCCAAAGAGCTGGAGAGTCTGGTGGCCGGGAGAAGAGGTGGGACAGCTGGATCCCCAGTGGATAGAGCCTGCGGCACCAGAGCTGGGGAACAACAGGGGATCAAGATCACCCAGGGAGGTCCCGAGCCGCATAAAGTAAGTGCTGTGGCAGGGGGCACGGGAAGTGCCGAAGAGGAGTGCAAGGCCAAAGATGCACCTGACAGGAGAGAAAGTTCAGGGCAGGATCGCCGCCTAGAATAGAAGGCATTGATTGAGGAATAAAGGGGACAGCACTATATACCCATCCAGGAGACGTCACTCCTGGGCAATATCATAGGGGCGCTGGTGGTAGGTCAGGGAGGTACGCCTTATAGAGGGATCACTGTGAGGAAGCACGCAGCTGAGGGTTCAGGGTGACGGATCAGTGGTGGGAAGTATCCCTTGCAATGGGGCTGGGACATCTACACAGGCAGGGAAGGACCCTGTCGGCACATCACTGAGCCGATGCAGGGAAGTGGAGACCACAGGTGGCGTGAGGCCGGGGTGTAGGGGTGGCTGGAGCCCCATATGTAACTGACGAGGCCAACCCGGGACACCGAGGGACCTGTGAACTAGCCCCGCCCCACTGGGATAACAGCAAAGTTGTGGCAGGCAAGAAGCGGGGTTGGCGAAGCGGGGAATACAATCAAACGCAGTAACACCAATGCTCGGTGAAGAGGGTGATCACCAGAACGGGGAGTTAAACTACTAGTAGGGCTCTACGAAGGCCCGTCGGGGACAGTCTGTCATTGTTAAATATGTAGTTATGTCCCTATCTATTCTACCGGAGGAATACCCATGATACCGGTACCCTTGAATGCAACTCAGATGTTAGCCCCTTACTATTCAGATTTTCATGGAAATGAAACTTGGCAGAATGTAAGTTGCAACCAGTCTGACTATGTAAGATTAAGCTTATGCCACCCCTGGAAAGTTCTGTTGGACCTGTAATGGATCTCATGTAGTAGGAGTCAGTAAGTGTGAAGTAGAATTTAAGATAAATGGTGCTTGGTTTTCTAATGGTTCCTGGATATCTAACTAGTCCCCTGCAGGTCAATTTTCAGGCTATTATTCATAATAGATAATGTCCTCATGCTGTAATACAGGTGGATATACTGCACTAGCTGGTCACTATTTTGTGTGTGAAGATAAGGCCTATAAAAATCTTCCCTCCGGTTGGAGAGGAACATGCTATGTCTCCATAGTGTATCCTGCCTTTACTATTAGATCTCATTTACCTAAAGGAAAAATTCACAATGTTCGCAGAATTACAGAAAATCAAAGATTTTGGGGTATAATGTTCCCCAGCTATGGCGCAGGCTTAGCTGTGTCTGAGATAAAAAAAAGTTGCAGCATATCTGGAAAAGATTGGTAATACTACTGCTGATAATTTTGATAAAATAAATACAGCAATGCAGGAAATAAGGCAAATGACATTGCAAAACCGACTTGTGTTAGATTATATACTAGCCAGCAAAGAAGGAATCTGTGCTTTAATAGGTAAAGAATGTTGTACTTGTATTCCCGATAATTCAAAAGAAATCCAGGATTTAAGTAAACACATTCGAAAAAAGCAGCTAAATTGCATGAGTCAGATAGTTGGAATTTGAATTCTTAGTTTAGCTCTATTTTCAGTTCCTTAGGCTCTACCGTCATTCATAGTTTGTTGATATTGTTTGTTGTTTTTATTGAAGTATGCCTAGTGTTTATGATAATACAATGTTGCTTAAGCTGTGCTGCCAAGCAAATGAAGAATAGCCCATCAACCAAAAACGAAGTATATAATTTGTATGTTGAAATAGCAGAAAGTAAAGAGAAAGAAAAACTAGAAGTTGAAAAGCTAATGGCTATAAATATCTAACTTGTTGAAGGAAAAAAAAGAAAATTAGGGAATGTAGGAGTAAATTTAGTCAGGCTTCTGGCCTACTTGACTAGAAAAACAGACAGAGACCAGAAGTGCTAATACTGCTTATTTCAGTTATATGTTCTGAGATAAGAAATCCTGCATGTCTTATTACCCTGTGCACAGATGTCCAATTAAGTAAACTCGTTTTAGTTTCTCCAAGGTTGTATTTTTTTTCTCTTTATCTGTCTTAAGTATAAAAATGCTTGAAAACTTAGAGAGGAGGAGGATTCCTTTGAAACAGACAAGTGGGTGATTCTCCTTGCTGTATGAAATCCTCCCTGTGATCACAGTATAGCCCTAAATAAAGAAAAGCTGGCTCTTGTCACTTCTGATTCAACCACAATGCAGTTTCATTTCTTCCACAGGGTGCAGTTGCACCGCCTTCCGCTTTGATTCCTACTCCACTCAAAGTTTAAAACCAACTGCCTGGCAGTGGCATCAGCATTTCTAGTGCTGAGGAAATCACAAATCTTAATGGCTCATTATAATCTACATGTTCCTTTTTAAACTCTTCATCCCACAGGTGTTAATGAACCTCTCTCCTTTTGAATGGTCTTGATCTTCCACCTATCAGGCTATCCTTTGTTCTGCAGTCTGTTAGCTGTTCCTGGTAATGAAACTCCTATTTCACATCCCTGCAGATTGTTCTTAACTCATTCCAATTCAAGTTATACCTTTTTTTTTGCTTCAATCTTAAACTGAATAAAACAGCCCTAGTTTTTTGGCATGTTAGTAAAGCTTGTAGTTTCTTTTAACTGAAGAAAAATGCGTGTTGCTTTATCTGTGATTTTGCACCTCACCATGTGACCCCCATTTTCAAAATTCTACACCTGCCCTGCCCAGAGGAGCTAACTGGGTACAGAATGAGAGACTTTACTACTTGTACATTGGTGATATCAGGTTAGCTCTGTTTTTGTTAACATTTTGGAGAGCACTTACAATGACAGCTGGTAGTGGTAACTGCCACTTCTAATGTTGTGTCTTGACAACCTGTCAGAGTAGATCTATTTGACCCTACCATAATAGAATAGTTAGAAGCAGCAGGTCAGATGGTATTCTATTGCCTGCCAAACAAATCATAATGCAGAAGTAGGAGAAGCCTCCAAAATAATCAATTATCTATGTTTTGTAACTTAACAGGAAAAAATGTTAAACTTTCCCCGCTGAGACTTATACAAGTCCAGGCTTGAATCAGAGGTCAAATAACTGATGGCATCTTGAACCTTCATGAATACTAATCTGAATTATGCCTGTTGCTTAAGAGTGTGTAAACATGAGTAGCTGCCATTTGCAAATGAAAACCATATGGCAGATATAGCATGGGTGTTTCATGATCTATCATGTAGAGATACAGGCTTTTTGACAAGAAAGCATGCTGAGCCTATATTGTACAGTGCTAAACATCTTGTTAAGATGCACATTTACTTGGAATTAGCATCATTAACTTGGGATAAAAACAATAAAAAAACAAAATGTGGCATGTTGACCACCTGCAGCAAGTGGAAGAAAAAAACTCACAACATAGTCCCTCCTTGTCAGAGTAAAGGATGGATTATAGCTTCCTTTTCTACTTGAACCACTGGAGGAAGAGGAAGGAAATGTAAAAAAAAAAGTATATAAACATATTTTCATTTTTGTAATTGGAAAATTGATATATATATTTTTTGAAACATGAAAAAATTATGGTAGTGTTAGTATTGCCACAATGATCCAGAAATGATGTGAGAGGCTAGGATTTTTTAAGATGATATCTTTTATTAGACCAGTAGCATAGTTGGGAAACAGTTAGGACAAGCTTTCGAATGCAACACATTGTTCATTCAAAAGTTTATCTAACTCTGTACCAACTATGCTATTAGTCCAATAAAAGATATCTTCCTAAGAAATCCTTGCCTCTTGTGAAAGCATTGCATATTCATATTTTTCCCCTAGATGTCATTTTGGAAGCAGTTTTTTAAAGTTACATCCACATAATTGAGGTGCTTGTTGCACCAGCTGTAAAACAGTTCACTGGCATTTTGTTTCCTTTTTTTGCTCTGTTCAATTAAAGGTTATTCAGCATTTTGCATACCAGCTCCTTTGATGACATGGCAGACTCATAAAATCATAGAAAAACAGGGCTGGAAGGGACCTTAAGTGTGTCACCCAGTCCTATCCACTTCTCAAGCCAGGGTTATATCTGTATAATGATTCCAGACAACCCTTTTCTATCTTGCATTTAAAGCCTTCTAACAACAGAAATTCCACAAACTGTCTAATCTGTTCTATTGCTGAGTCACCTTCACAATTAGGAAGTTCTTCTAATATCTAAACTAAGGCTCCTTGTTACAATGTACTTACTTCTAATCCTGTCCCCACTGATATCTTCTGCATAACATTTTTGTATGTATTATTGTTACTGTATTGTTGTTTTTGTATTTGAGGGCTGTCATAAAATCCTTCTTCAGTCTTTTCTCTAGACTAAATGTTAACTCTTACAAATTTTCTTTGTGTGTTGTGCTTTCTAATCACTTTTGTTGCTTTCCTCTAAACTCTTTCCAATTTATTCACATCTTAAAGTGTGGTGCTTAAAAGCTAAACAAGGACTCACCAATGCAATCATTTCCCATGACTTGCACATGACTGTACAATTAATACATGCCAGGAATCTGATACAGTATTAAGGGGAGGGGGAGAAATTGCTATTATACAAGTAACTAATTTATCTTGTGACTTACCACAGTCCCCAGATGATTTTCAGTTCCTAGTGCATCTGATTGTTTCTTTTGTTGAATAATACCTTTTACTTGTCTTTATTGAATTTCATCCTTTTAATTTCAGATAATTTTTCCAGTTTATCAAGGTCATTTTGAATTCCAATCCCATTCTGTAAGGATCTATCACCTCCCCCACTTGGTATAATTCACACATTTACTAAATGTATAATCAGTTAATTCTGTCCACCAATTTACTAATGAAGACACTAAACAATGCCAGGCAGATTTCTAGAGAGCCACATTTGATAGTGTCTACCAGTAGTTGGGCATTAAACAGTGATAACTACCCTTTCACCACAGTTTTCCAACCAATTATGCAATTGCCTGATAGCGGTTTCATTTAGTTCAGTGGCTCCCAGACCTTTTAGACTCAAGACACTCCCTGGGAAATGCCAGCTTTTAAGTGTCACTTGTTTTTTGACTTTTGGACAAATAGAGCAATTATTCTGTTGCATAGAACTCAGAAAGACAACAGCAGGTCAGAATGGTTTTGAAACATGGATTTCTATTTGAAATCTCCAAGTTTATCTTGTGAATTGTGTCTAGGTGTTTGGACACCTAACAGTGGTACTACTGAATAACACCCTTAAAAGGATTCTCAAGACACCCCAAGGTGGTGTGGTACTTTAGTTGAAAATCACTCATCTAGGCTATTTCTTTAGCTTATTGGAATTTTGTTGGAGACAATGGCAAGAGCAGCAAGAGCCTTATTAAAATTTGAGATAATCACACCTACTGATCCCTCCCAATACACAAGGCCTGCCATCTTGTCACAGAAGGAATCAGACTGATTAGCCATAGTTTGCTTTTGAGAAATACATGTTGGCTGTTATCATCTTGCTATTCTCAAGATGCTAGCTGGTTCTCTAATGATATGCTCCCATATCTTTCCAGTTACTGAAGTTAAACAGATCAGTCTATGTCATGCTTTTCTCCATTTTTTTTTAAACAATGGACACCATTTCCTCTTACCTGGTCTT
>NW_017729004.1:57333496-57339863 GCF_001723915.1 Gavialis gangeticus | reverse complement strand
ATTAGCCATAGTTTGCTTTTGAGAAATACATGTTGGCTGTTATCATCTTGCTATTCTCAAGATGCTAGCTGGTTCTCTAATGATATGCTCCCATATCTTTCCAGTTACTGAAGTTAAACAGATCAGTCTATGTCATGCTTTTCTCCATTTTTTTTTTAAACAATGGACACCATTTCCTCTTACCTGGTCTTTTGGCATTTCAGCTGATCCATGAACTCTGTGATGATAGCCAATGGTTTTGCAATTTCAGTTTATTTTATAAGTAATCTAGGATGAATTTCACTCACTTTTGGTAATTTGAAGATCACTAAATCAAGGAGTATCAGGAAGTTTATAATGGACCATGAAGTCATTGTCTATGTTAACTCCTTGGTGCTGTGTCTAGCAGGCTGATTTCTATTCCCACACTTTTGTAAAGGTGTTGGGAGATTTCCATAGACTGTTAACCGCTACACTTCAGAGATGACAATGAGCCTACTTAACAAGCTTTTTTTCAATCTTCTATTTAACTTAGATATGTCTGTTTCTGTCTCAAGAGGCCTAAGGGAGGGTACTATGACCTGAAAGCTTGACTAGGTCTATACCAACCATATAGTTGGTCCAGTAAAAGAGAATTCTTGCTTCTTGCATATCTCCTGGACCATCACAGCAACAAGATCACATCAACACTATCTTTCTCATATGAAGTCATTACATCCGTGTGAAGTTCCTGTTGATATACTGAGTTTTTCTCTGCATGTGGGGCTAGATCCTGTAAGAATGCTGAGCCCTCTGAGCTTGATCCTATAAATAAGTTAACCATGTGTTTAATTTTAAGAATATCCCTGGTCTGATTGTGGTCAACACAATGATGCATAAACTTAAAAATAAGCATGTGCTTAAGTGCTTTGCTGGATTATGGCCATAGTACTCAATACACTGTAGGATTCAACATGCCATATTATATATAATGGCCTGATGTCTGCAGTAGCTTTGGTGATAAAGACAAGGGGTGTGTAAAGATGATATTTCTCCTTTTACAGATTTGCAGTGTTATTTGTCATTCAGTTATATCAGTTTTACAATTATATAACTTAACCAATTTCAGCTGAGTTTTTCTTACTTTACACCTGGGGAGAATTAGACCCTGTCCATGTATAAATCAGAAAGATATAATAATCATATTCTTTCTTTTACCTTGGAATTGGAATACGTTTTTAGCCATAAATGTGTGCTTCAGGCAGGTGGCCAAATGAACAAATCCATTACAATATCGTTTCTGTACACGTTGCTTCCTGCAGAGCCGTAGCTGAGTGGATCTTTGTCATGATGATATTTACTGCTAGGTTACTATCGAAAAATGAGGAGACAGAACAAAGCTCCCTGTTGGTAATAACTACAGGTAGACAATACTTGGGAAGTTCTTTATAGCCTTATTTTACCCATGAGGCATCATTCACATTATGAATCCTTTTCAAGTAAGAAATATTAAACTGCTTTAGGGAACTATAAGAGAAACTTCAGTGAGATTCAAGTATAGTTTTATATTAATGGGCTGATCCAGAACCCTTATTTATAGAAATGATATCATTAGAGTCAATTAATTTGTTCATGTAAATTATAATTATTTAAAGTTTGGAGGATTTGTTTCTAGGTGATTTAAAACTATAATCCTGAACAATGATAAGATGCTGTGCTTCTCTGAACAGCAATATACATTTGTGTTTGGCTTTCTTGCTTTGAATAAACAAATAAGATACATTACTGATTATTGTGTTATTACAACATTTAACTGCTAATTGTTATTATATAATGTATTGATCATCTAGTGTGCTCTAAACACTAACACACATGCCAATGAACATGTTAAAAGTGTTGTAATTTGGGGTTCTCAGTATCAGTTGTTATTGTCAGGACCCTGTATCTTCAAGACTATTGCAATTCCAACCAGTTTCCATTCCAATATTACCTGAGCCCAAGGACTTTAAACAGAATCTTGTCACCATTCATAAATTATCTCTCTGTTTTGATAATGTCTGGGGAAATTTGGGAAGTTTTAATTCTGTTAATGTTTCCAAAGTTATCCTTGCTAACTGCAACTGCATTTGGAATATATATATGAGAGGGCCACAAGTAAAGAAGTTAAAAAATAGAGTGTAGTTTCACAGATAAAATCATTGGCTTTAAGCAAGGTATTGTTTATCATGAAATTACAGCTTAAAGATTGGTCTGAGTAACTAATATAGTTTAGACGGATGGTATAAATGTCTTTATAACATAGTATGTCAGTAAGAAATAGAGAGAAAGAGATGGCCAAGATGCATAATATTGATCAATTTCTATACCCAAGCAGTGTTCTCAACAAATTCAGAAGGCACTAGAGGATTGTCACCCTTGACATTTATTTGAAAAAAAATCAATATATTATATCTCATTCACCACTAGATGAGTCCAATTCCATGCCAATGTAATGCCATGGAAATAGCTTTGCGATCACAGATAGTCAGATACAAACTAAAACAACTAATGACTACCCTATTATGCTCAGTTTCTTGATACGTCAAATAACCAGTCTAGAGGATCTAGTCCTGAGTTTCTAATAATGAAATAACATTGCAAATCCAATGAATCAACTCTCCTCTCAGTTCTTGTGCTTTAAATATGGAGTAACTCCAAAGTCAATGGAATTTCACAAATTTAAAAGAAATACTGTATATCTGAGAGTGGAATCAGGTTGTATGCCTCTCTCAGGGTTTTGCTTATACATCTTTGCTTCGTGACGATTGAGCTTTTTGATAAGCTCCCATCACCCAGTTCATTTTGTATTGTTTCTAACTAATTGTATTATATGCTCCCAGACACATTACACAGAACATATGCATATGTTCCTTTATATAAATATGAACCAAATACCTAATTATATTCAAAGAAACAACAAGAACCAAAAAACCCCTTTAAAACATCATATTAAAACTTAATATTTCTACTGCTGTAAAAATACAAAACATAAGCAATGAGTGGAAATAATAACTAATAACAGTGAGGTGAAATAATAACTATTATGCATACAATGGCATCTTGTAAAACCAGAAAGCTTTTAACTCCCTACATGCTGCCAGATGTCTCAAGTACGTATAAAATATGCCTGCCCTACTGCCAAACCTTTAACACTAACTAGGATGCTAACAAAAAAAGAAGAGCATAGTTAATTTGGAAAGCTAGTAATAAACACACCTATGGAAACATCTGAGCCACAGTTCTCTTAGGGCCTTGTTATGGGTTAACTATAGTGGCTCCTGGAGCTTTTACGCCCTGGATTGTCCTCACGTTAATACCCAAAATTAGTTTTAAACATACTTTAGGCATCTTAAAGTTACACCACTCCAGGGCAGGTTTATTTGATCCATGTTACCTAGCTTGTATTCCATTAATGTGTGGCCATTCCCACACTCAAGTTTCAGTCCTCCAGTATACCAAAATGCAGTGTCCCCTTCCCACCTCCCTGTTCTGTGTGGACAAACTTTCCATCCACTGAACTCTATTGCCTGGGAGTGGTTCTGGCACCAAGCCAAGGGTGTAACCACATGCAAACAACCTGCAAAGCACATGCTAGCTAGCAAGCAAGCAAGCAGAAAATTATCCTCAACCTCCAACTCAGCCATCTTCTCCAGCATGAGCCAAAGTATGTTTCCCTGAACCCTGTCAGGCAGATATCTGTTTGGAGTTGTGGTGAGGTGCTGGACCTCACTGCAGTCTGGGCAGAAGAGAAGACCATCACTACAATTGCAAAGGAGAACAAAGGAAACAGGCAAAGTCAGGCCATCTGTGAAAGGATCATGGCATGGGGGCATCAATAAGACTTGTTTCAGATTGGGACAAAATAAAGTCCCTAAAATTACTCAATGTGAGGGGAGGGACACCAGGGCAGCACAGAGTCATCCAGGATGTGTAGACTCGGTGGAGCTCCACATACCTGATGCTTGAGAGGCTGGTGGAGCAACAGAAGGCCATCCATGAGCTGGCCTTGCTTGGGGAGATTGGGATCAGCGGCCCCCTGACCAAAGCTGAGTGGGATGCCATCTCCCAGATCTTGCTGGTCCTCAAGCCCTTCTTCGAGGCCCCCAAGACCCTCAGTGCTGCTGATGCCTTCCTCAGCCAGGTGGCCCCCATAGTGAAGGAGCTCCACAGCCAAATGGAGAGCTTTCTGGGGGCCAATGCTCCTGGCTGGGGCAGGCCACTTTCACCAGATGTGCAGGCACTGGTGAGGCGGCTGAAGGAGGGCCCTAGGATAAGGCTTGAGCCCTTGGGGTCCAACACAGTGCATATGCTGGCCACCATCTGTGACCCATGGGTGAAGGGCACCATATGTGGCAGCAAGACATTGAGTCACTGGAGGGAGGTACTTATGAAGAAAGTGACAGAGGCAGAATGGCAGAGGCGGGGGAAGTGGGACAAGAGGATCCACAGCCTGAACCCAGCCCGCCATCCATGAGCTAGTCTTCCTCTCCACCACAGGCGCCGCCAATATGGGCTAAGGCCATGGCAAACATTAGGGGGTCCAGACACACAAGACCCCAGGATCAGGCAGACAACCCTCACACCGTGGTGTCTGCCTATCTTGCTGAGCCTGTGGAGCCCCTGGACTACAACCCCTTGGCCCACTGGGCAACCCACAGCCCGATGTGGCCAGATCCGGCCGCAGTTGCCCGGGAATACCTGTCCTGTCCACCAACCAGTGTGCCAAGTGAGGGGGTGTTCAGCATGGCTGCGGATGTTGTGACACCCCACTGCACCTGCTTGGATCCTGGTTTGGGGGATCAGCTGGTCTTCCTCCAGGTGAACCTCCCACTGCCGGGGCTCCCCAAGTGCCAGGTGCCGACGGAGCGCACGCCACCTCCTCGCTCCATCTGGATCACGAGTTTGTCTCTCAGCAGTCTAAGGTGCAGTTTCCCCCAAACCCCTACACCGATCACCATGAAAGTTGGCAGGCTTTGTGGGCTCCTCAGGGGCTAGCAAGCCTGCAGTTTTTTGCTCCCTGTGGCTTTCCACGCAGAATTCACAGGAGGTTTTCTCTCAAGAATTTGGGGTGCTGTTTCTCTGAACCCCCTGAACCTATCTTATTGAATGTTGGCAGGCTTTGTGGGCTCCTCAGGAGCTACCATTCCTTCAAGTTTCATCAAGATCAGACATGAAATGCCAAAGTTATAGCCTGCTTTGACCTTCCCCATTATAGCCTATGGGGAAGTCAAAGCAGATCGAATATTCGACTGAGCTTCGACCTCGAGTCAAAGTGGGTCAAAGCAGGACCCAGTTTAATATTCAACATGCCTGTCGAACTGAATATTACCTGCTCTGCACAGCCCTAATGGTTACTATGAGGGTTTGAACTGCAAATCATAGTGCCAAAAAATTCACAAGGCTTCCACAATTTATCTAGAGAGACAGCCCTCCCCTAGGCCCAAGATAGCAATGCACCAGTGAGCACACAGGTCCACTGCCAGCCAGCATCCCCTACCAGTTAATTCCCATGTCCCTAGACCAGGGCTAGACCAGGCCAGCCCCTCCCAAGCCATGTGGACAATGGTGCCTCAGTCCCCACCATGGATTCCCCGTGGACCCCCCTCCTTGAGTCACCCCAAACAAAGAACATCTATCACAGTCCACCAGGCCAGGTGGCCTAGTAGGTAGAGTTGGGCACAGATGGCGATTTCAGGGGCAAGGGTCAGAAGCCATAAGTGAGAAACCAAACTGCCAAGCCATGGTCAGGAGCCAGGATTCATAAATTTAGTTGCCAAGTCTCAGGGATAATCCTCAGGGCAAAGTCCAAGAGCAATCCAAGTCAAGCAAAGCTGGGGTCAGGAAACAGATCTGCAGGGAGAATCCAAAAGCCAAAATCCAGGAGCAAGTCAAAGGCAGGATCAAGAACCAGGGAAGCCAGAGATGTGGTTGAGACAGGAGCTTCTCAGAGACTACAGACTAGTGTGTAGTGCAGCAAAGCTCAGGTGCTGGAGGAGTTCCTTAAATGAAGCTCCACAACCACCCAGAGGGAAGGGGCTGGGAGTTGGCTTGCCTTGATTAGTAGTAGGGCTTGGGCTCAGTGCACTTAACAGGGGCTGCAGGGCAAGAGCTTGTCTGAGCTTTACAGAGCTGACCTAGGCTGTAATGCAGTAGCCTTAAACATCAATCCCAACTTCTGGAATGGAAGGTATTTATTGAGTACAGAAGTTTCAATGCTTAGTCTAGTTAGCACTTTGGCTGAGTTTGCCATCCCTGCAAAGCAGCAGGTTCCAGCTCCAACAAGTGGTTAGTCAAGGCTTCCCTGACAAGTGTGGCCTCATAGTAGGCCTGCTAGTGATGCTAGCTTGCTCCCGCTGCCCCCCCCCCCCCC
>NW_017729004.1:57329860-57333340 GCF_001723915.1 Gavialis gangeticus | reverse complement strand
GTGCATCCCATTATAAGTGTGCAGTGCTCAGCCATCCCGTTTTGGTGCTATGCGGTAAAGCTGCAAACAGACATCACCTTTGTGCCTCCATAAAATTTTTTATAGTCGAACAAGCAAAAGCAAACAGACTGTCATTCCTTATCATGCTACAAATGCTCAAATTTGTGGCTGTGACAAAAGGCAGTATTAATTTATGATGCTATTTTATGGCTGATGTCTGTTTGCTTTAAGGCAGAAGAGTGAAGACAGCTTGGAGCTGCCTGGGCTCTCCAGCTGCCCTGGGCAGCTGCTCCCAGGCATTCAGGGGCCCAATCTTTGTGCCCTGGGAATTCCTGGGGTGTGTGGGATTGGGCCCCTTAAGCCCAGGGAGTACCTACCTAGGTTTAGCTGGTATTCCCCCACTTGCAGACATGCACCCCAAATGCTGTCCTGCAGGATCAGGTCCCTGATGCTCTCAGGAGTGGCAGAGGCTGAGCCTGTGGGACAAGGGGAGACATCCGTTTCACCCACTGAAGCAAATCAGCTGTGCCAGGACACATCCCAGTACAGCTGATCCACTTCAATTTGTGAAGTTCGTTTATGTGAAGGAAGATTAATGCAACTCCAAAAATGCTCTAAGAGAGAAAAGAAAAAATGTAGTTTTTAACCTACTGTATAGCCTATTAAAACAGGCAGCAAGCAATAAGCTCTAAGCATTATCATTTTCATGCATATAATATGTGCATATTTGTGGTATTAATAAGTAGGTAAACAGAGACAATTTCCAGCAGATTTTATTTATCTGCTGAATTATTTTCACAGATGCCACTCATGCCCCTAATGCAACTGAAAATAACATTTGCACTACTCAGCTATACATCTAAATTAGTGCCTCATCCTGTGTGCACAATCTGTCAGGCTGTCAATAAATTCAGAGAACATGTCAATTCATGCAGAAAGCAGTGACCCCTTACTCCTAAATATATGTCTCTTATGCTTGCTCTCATTTACAAAATTTAGCAACTGCCAACAGCTTCTTTACCTTCCTAATTCAAACAATAGCCCATGTATCAATGTGAAAAAAATTTGGCAGCTGTTGAAAGCTTATTTTTAATGTCTGTGTTCCATCCCATAGGAGTAAGTACAAATATTGCTGTGGTTTAGCTCTATAAAAGTTTGGTCTTTCCTGTGGCCTGGAGAACAAATAAACCTAAATCTGAATGCAAAACTTAATTTAAAAAGAATTGCACAAAATCCCCCTGGGCTACCTGAACCTCCTACCACTGTGGGAAAAAGTATGATATAATTTTTGCTGAAATTATGCATAACTTTCCCTCAGGCTTAGTTTGGATTTACTAAATTGGAATATTTTTGGCCTCTGTCTGTGTTGGGAGTGTCTGTTATTCCTTTAGGTGGGATTAAGGGTTATGAGACACCTGTGGGGCTACTTATCTAAGTAAGAGATTAGAAATGAGACCTGCTAGGCCATGGAGCCATCCTTCTGCCAGTGCAGGAGGGCTTTTTATAGTATATATTTTATGGTTTGCTTTTATATATGAAACCAGCACAAGGAAATCTTTCAGAATAGTAGACCACCCCCCACAATATTTTCCTGTGCAAAACCTAAGATCTGGTTTTCCATGCAGTTAGAATCATAGGGTTGGAAGGGACTTCAAAGGTCACTCTGTAGAGGTCTCTGCACAGATGCAGGATATGCTGATGCAAATCATCCTAGACAGATGCCTGTTCAGTCTCTTTCTGCAAAACTCTAATGAAGGAGACTGCACAACATCCCCAAGAAGCTTATCTCATTGTCCTAACAGGCCATTGACTCCCTTAGCTGCCTGACTAATACCAGTGCCATACCACCACACCCTGACCCTGCCTCTGCCTGCAGCAGTGCCACTGACTTGGTGGGGGGCAGTGTCCCAATTTCATATTGTCCCATATGGTCACCCTACTCATAAATCCATTTGAAGCACTGCTGCAAATGTCAACATTCCAGCTCATTGCTTCAGTCATGTCACCTCTCCCTCTATGTTTCCCTTCAATGCCTCTCCATTTTCCACCTCATTAAACTACCTGTCTTCACTGTTAGACTGCATTGCCTATTATCTCTTATGAATTAGCAGGTCATCAGACCCCAGCTCTGTTTGGCTAATTATCTATTAGCCAAAGTTCATGTCAAACACCTGCATTCATACTTTCTCCCATGCTGCTCTTCAAGCATGGGAAAAGTCTCCCATTACATTCCATATTTTTCTCTCTATTGTTCTCTAAAATTCACCTCTAACATGATTCCAGCAAAAAGCTTGATACTGAAGGGGCATTTGGTGCACTATGGCCACTGCTGATTATATTTACCATAATCACCCTATTGTTACTTTGTGCTCTCTCTGTTTGCCTCACAGGGCCTCTTCTTTTTGGGCTGTAAGCTCTTCGGGGCAGAAAGAATTTGTTCTGTGCAGATGCAGTTCTTAGCATCATGGAACCCTGATCATTTAAACAAGGTCTTTGGGTGGCACTGCAACACAAATAAGTCAAATGAATATAATAATAATGCCTTAATAGCTTTCAGGAAGTATATTAATTAGGCAAAGTATTAAGTATTCTCTCTACACTGAAGACTTTTCTTACAAAAAGATTCTTTTCATTTTTTACTTGATAATTGTTGTCTGCTCTCAGACATGTGGCTTGCTGGTCACAGGTTCCCTCTACTTCTGTCAAGTGTTTTGGAGGAAGTCACAACATAAAGGAAGTAAATAGCCAGACATTGTCACATATCAGAGGGACTTATGAGAATATTGTCTACTTCAGTGATTCTCAACCACAGTGCCACAGCACTTGGGGTTGCCTTGAGATCCTTTTAAGCGTGCTGTGGAATGTCATGCTATATTAGCACAGTTAGGTATGCAAATATCTACAGGTAACTTGCGAGGCAAACCAAGAGATTTCAAATAGGAATCCATAATACCCAAACCATTTTGACCTGCTGTGGTCTTTCTGAGTTCTTTGCAACAGAAGAACTGATCAACTATTTTTCTGTAGTCACAAAATGAATGAAAGGTAAAAGCTGGAATCTTCTGAGTGGTGCTTTGAGTTTTAAATGATTGAGAACCACTGGTCTACTCGACGGAATTATACAATTTCCACTCAGTGACTGGGTGGCTGGATTTGGATTTTCTGTGGGGGATGAACAGAAGTGGGTACTTTTCCTTAGTTACAGAAGTGGGTAATTTTCCTTAGTAATTTGGGTTTGGGGGAAGAAACTTGGTCCTGGGCTCACTTATAGGGAGTTGTAGAGGAAGAGCTGTACTCTTGAGAAATGCTGAGCTCCTGATATTTTCACTGACAGCCATAATGTCCCTATTTCTATGATATTTTCCATATCAAAAACACCAGTATAAGTAAATTCTGAGTTATAGAAAAGTACTTAGTTTCTTAGTTTCATAGTTGGTGTAGTCGGAAGGGACCCGAGCAGATCATCAAGTCTGACCCCCT
>NW_017729004.1:57301347-57323789 GCF_001723915.1 Gavialis gangeticus | reverse complement strand
AAGACACTGTTCCTGAAGCCGCCAGTTGGTTTCTCTGATGTAGGTCTCATGTTGTCTTCCATGTCCGCTCACTGGTAGGATAGAAGAGAATACCACCTGTGGCCCTATCTCCCTCAGCACACCCCCCAGAGCGTGGTAGTCTGTCATCAGGTGATCAGAGCTTCTCCTGGCCACATCATTAGTACCCACACGGATTAGGACCATGGGGTAGTAATTGGTGGGCTGGGTCGCGGCCTGGATCATCCCAGTCACATCCTGAATCTTGGCTCCAGGCAGGCAGTAGACCTCACGTGAATCTACTTGAATCCAAGATGAGGTACAGATGGGGCCCTCTGTACGTCTCAGGATGGAGTCACCTATGACAATCACTCAACATTTCTGTCTCTGGGTCTGCTTAGCTGCTTCGGCCTGTTCGGAGTGTGGAGAGTGTGGAGTTGCCTCCTCTCTGGTTTCCTCCTCTCCTTCCTTCTCCTGCAATGAGAAGGAAAATTAAAAAATTACAGAATGATTTAATACTGGAGGACATGCTAGGAAGAGGAGCTGTTTTTCATCTCACATAATAGTATCCCATATTTGTTCAACTGTGGAAAAAGATATAAAGATGGGTCCAACTCTCTTATGTTTGCAAAATTATATTCATTCCAGATCCTTTGCCCTGGCCATCTGGATGGAAACATTGCCTGAGATTTGTATTAACTATACAGCAAAAAATAATTAAATTATTATTCTTCAATGTTTAATATACTCTTTTGAGACATGGTGGGCCCATCTAATTAGCTCCCCTAATTAGCTCCACAGTAAACCGTCTGCATCTACATGTGTGATACTAGTAGGCTAGAGAAAACTAATTTACTCCACTGCAGGATAGTACTTGTATATACAAATAATTGTATATACAAGTACTATCCTGTGGTGGAGTAAATAATGCTGCAGCAATGCATATGTAGACTGGTTGGCTTGGGCACGAAGGTGCTTCAGTGTGGGGACTGCCTCCTGGTTTGCTATGCACTGGAGCACCCTCATGCTCCAGCCAGCCTCTTTGCAGCATGTTGAGCTGGGTTGGAACAGCCCTGGCAATAAGGTGGCCTCCGCCCCGCCTAGCCTAAGAAACAGTCCTGTATCTTTTTATAACACCTCAGTTTTCTGTACTTTTTCTTCTACTGGAGAAGCCTTAAGTACACTTGTTAGGCAAATATACTGCTAACATTCAGTCTAAATTCTCAATCCCAAACCCGAGTCTTACATTTTAGGAAAGTTTGGATTGTATTGTGAGCTCTATTACCTAGATCCCTATTTTACAGCCCCATATAAACTTTATTTTCTGAAAATCTGTATGAAAAAATATACTTCATAACCAAAGGGCAGTTGCTAAAGACACAAGACAGAAATACTTAAAATGTTCAATATATTTACAAGAGCAGATAAGTAGTAACACCAGATAAGGTAACACCAGGTAAAGTAAAAACAGGTCCCTTTTCCTTCTGCCAACCATCCTCAGTCCCAGGAATCTTTGGTTATGTAGGGTTATGTAACGGTTATGTAGGGTTATGTAAGCTCTCTTACCAAGTCGTCTTTGCTGTCTGGCTAACATCTCGTGGCAGGAAGTTTGTGGTTTTGGTAATCACCAAATGGTTTGATACAACCTAGAAAGATCTTGCGCTGAGCTTTACGTGTGGCTATTTGATACATTAAAAAATCCTAGTGGTTGCAAACAGGGTCAGATTAGCACATAGGCAAAGTAGGTACATACTAGGGCCCTAAATTAAGAAGGGGCCCAGTTGTGCTTATTTTACATATTATAATTCTTGACTGGATGATTTGGGAGTTCAGGAATGGTGGCGCTTCCTTCAGGAGGCAATTCACACTGCCCAAAAAGAGGCCATCCCCACATGGTCATAAAGAAGGAAAGGGGCCAAGAGACCCACTTGGCTCAGCAGAGACATTAGAGAACTTCTCAAAAAGAAAAAAGAAGCATACATGAAATGGGAAAACAGTGTGGCATCCAGAAAGGAGTGCACTTATATGGCCAGGGTCTGCAGGTACAAGACAAGGAAAGCCAAGGCATGCATAAAGATCAAGCTGGCAACCTAATTAAAAGACAACAAAAAGTCCTTCTATAAGTACATAGGGAGCAATAAAAAAATCAAGCTCTACTGTCGCATCCCTACAGGATATGGAGCGGTAGCCCACAGTTGATTCCCACAAAAAGACAGAGCTCCTAAATACTTACTTTGCATCAGTATTCTTGAAATCGAACAGGAACTTGTCACCTGTCCAGAGGCCCAGAGAATATGGGGAAGACAGCAGTCCATGTAAAATCAGTCCCAAACAGCTGAAAGTACTCTTAGAACATTTGGACATTTTCAAGTCCGCTGGGCCAGATGACCTGTATTTGAGAGTCCTGAAAGAACTGGCTGACCTCATAGCGGTGCTTCTGATGAGACTGTTCAAAGAGTAATGGAACTCAGGAGTAGTCCCGAACAACTGGAAGAGGGTAACGTGGTACCCATCATTAAGAAAGGGAAGAGGGACAATCCTATCAACTATAGACCGGTCAGTCTGACTTTGGTCCTGGGAAAAATCTTCAAAAAAATTGTGAAAGAGGCCATCAACCACAAGCTTGTAATTGGCAGGGTATTAAGAAACAACTAGCATAGCTTTGTCAAGGGGAGGTCATGTCTAACAAACCTGGTGTCCTTCTATGACCAGGTAACTAACAAGCTCTATATTGTTGACACTGGATTTGGACCCAGCACTTATACCTTTGTTTCGAGTGAGCACAACCCTCAGACCGACCAGAACACCTGCCAGTTGATAATAGGCTAATTTATTGATACAGAGTAAGAACAGAAAAGCAACAATACAAACAATTAAACAATTCTATATCTACTAATCCTAGGGTTGTCATCAGAGTCAAAGTATATCTGGTCAGGATGCAGGCTCCACTCTGAGGCTCTCTTTCTTAAGCATCAGCAGTCTGGAGGTGGGATGCCAAGGTCCACAGCCCCCCTCCAGTGGGGTGCATGAGACAGACTGCTGGAATGCCTTTGGTCCATGGTGGCCTTGGGAACCCTTCCCAGGGGACAGGGATGGGGATCCCTTTCAGGGAGCAAAATGGGGAGGGATGGGACAAAGGGAGGGATGGGACAAAAGGGACAGACAAGACAAAGGGAGGGACCCTTTGTTAATATCAAGTCTCTGCTTTTGTATTATACTTCCCCCTTGATGACTCCTGATGACTCTTCATCTGTGGCTGTCTCTCTGTGGTCACATGTCCACATAGCCTTCCCCCAAAACCAGGACTTAGGCCTCCCTGCTCTTTGAGGCCTTCTTGCTGGTATCACTTACCTTGTGTTATGGGACAGTATGGTACATACTTCTTTGCTTCCTAGGCTGTTTTCTAGACTATGTGTCCTTGTTGGCCTTGTTGTCTTAGATAACCTGTCTGCCTTGAAGGCTGTGATCTTGTGTTGTGGCATACCCCCTTCATTCTCAGGCTGTATCCATCTATTGGCCTTGTTGTGCTTAACAGCCCATCTACTTCCAGGGCTATGAGAAGCTGTGTGTGTGTTTCCCAAGTTCCTTAGAAATCCAATTAACCCCTGCTGCCCATCTTGACCCCTTATAATGCTTATATCTAGCTATACCTATAAGTCAATTCCCCCACAAAACAGACCTTTAAATACCATTTCTAGGCTAACTTATATGGGACATGTGGTTGACATCATCTATCTAGACTTCAGCAAGCCCTTTGATACTGTTTCCCATAAGATTCTCTCAATTAATTTGGAGGGTACAGGCCTAGACCAGTCTACAGTGAGGTGGGTTGGCAACTGGCTCAGAGGCCAATCCTAGTGAGTTGTAATAGATGGGATAACTCCATCCTGGAGGGCCGTCTCCAGTGGTTTCCCCCAGAGATAAGTGCTGGGGCCTGTGCTCTTTAACATCTTTATCAGTGACTTGGATGAGGCAGTAGAAAGCACAATGATTAAGTTTGCAGACGACACTAAGCTGTGGGAAAATGTGGGCATATCCGAGGACAGGGTAAGGCTCCAGAATGACCTTGACTGGCTGGTCCTATGGGCTCAATGCAATGTCCCAATAGGGACAAGTGCCGGGTCCTTCATCCGGGTAGGAAGAACCCTTATCATAACTATATGACAAGTAGTGGTCCCCTCGCTGACACTGCATCTGAAGGGACCTGGGGGTGACAATTGACCAGAGGATGAATATGAGTCAACAGTGCGATGAAGTCGCCAGCAGAGCAAACAGAGCTCTGGCATACATCAGCTGATGCATTGCCAATAGATCCAGAGGTGGCTCCTCCCCCTTTATTCAGCATTGGTGAGGCAACAGCTGGAGTACTGTACCCAGTTGTGGGCACCATACTTCAAGAAGAATGTGGATAAGCTGGAAAGGGTACAGAGAAGAGCCGCCCATATGATCAGCGGCCTGGAGGATAGGCCCTATGAGGAGAGACTCTGGGAAGTGGGTTTGTTCAGTCTGAGTAAGAGAAGACTGAGAGGTGACTTGATAGCTGCCTACAAGTATGTCAGGGGTAAACACCAAGATCTAGGGGAGCAACTCTTCAGAAAGACACCCCTTGGGAGGACAAGGTCCAATGGGCACAAGCTAGTTGAGGAAAAATTGAGGTTGGACATAAGGAAAAACTTATTTTCCACAAGGGTATCTAGAATCTGGACTACACTCCCAGGAGAGGTGGTGCAGTCACCATCCCTGGAGGTGTTCAAGAGGATGCTGGACAAGCACCTCATTGAGCCTGTTCGAGCCCAACTACCTCCTGCCTTCTGACTTGATGATCTTACAGGTCCCTTCTGGTCCTACTACTCTGTGATATTATGAGTGAAAAAAGTAGGGCCCCATGAGTTTGCTTAGGGCCCACTAAAGGGTTAGTGGCCCTGGCCCTGGTTGCAAGTGACCATACCTTGTCCAAGCTGACAGTGTGCTCTTCAGCTTGCCAAAAATAGATCAGTATTGGTTAGATCACTGTTGTAGTCTGTTCCTTGTGCCAAAGAATAGAAACCCATATTTATCATGATGTACTTTCATCAGTACTGAGGTTGCTTGATTTATGGCCCATATAGTGTGTTCAGCTGAACAACTACTTTTGCCCTCCTTCCTGTTATTTAGGTAGCTATCCTCATTGTCCTCTGTTTGATAGCAGATAGCTAACAAGTTTGGATAAACAAACAACCAGCATTTATATCTACTGCCTTAGTCTAGCAAGCCAGTTATTAACCAAACAGAGTCAATACTTACACCAACTGCTGATTGCTCACCAGCTTGCAGTGCTCCTCAGCAACAGTATTTTAATCCGTTCATAAATCAGTCAAATTATATAAAATGATCCTATATATGTTCACAAAAGCTAGAAAATTCAAATAATTCCAAACAACTTCTCATCCCCTAAGTGGCTTTTAGCCAAGCTCATATCTTTCAGACCTTTTCCTCAAAAGGACTAATAATCCAGTCCCTTCAGAACTTCCTGTCCTGTGGGGTAAGAGTTCATTTTCCAGGCAGGATGAGTGCTTATAATGTGACTGAAGTAAATGGCAGTTGCAGGGTCCGTGGACTAAAAATCAGACCCACTCAGCCTAAAGCTCTATTGGCTTCTTTTTTTATTGCTATTGGATTTTTTTCCTGTGACCTCATGTTAGATTTGTTTTGTGCTGACTCCCAGGTCTCTTGCAACATGACTGATTTCCAAATTTCTCTTAGTCACTGCTTATCTGCAGATCAGATTATTTTTCTTGCAGTATATGACTGTGCTTTTCCAAAAACATTTCTAGCCCATGGGCGTGGGAATTGATGCTTGCTGCTGACCATAGTACTGTACCTACTTGAATCGAAAATGAGGTCCCCCCTACACATCCCACCTCCCCAATCAGTACAAGAGAAAAAAAGCCTCATTTTTGGATTCAAGTTCTGGCCTGGGGCAGGCAGCAGCTCACCTCTGGATCATGGATGAAGCAGGAGATGAGTCATGGCCTTCCCCAGGCCAGGATGACTCATTTGGCAGGGGAGGGGGCTTGCAGCTGAGGGAGTGCAGTAGAGGCCGCAGGGTGGGGGGCAGGGGTAATGGGGGAGACCCATGTGTGCAGATAAGGGACAGATAGGGGAGACCACACAGCCTACCTCCCCTGTTACTTTCTGTTCTTGCTCATGTCCCCTCCAGGCCCAACCAGCCAAGAGCTGCCACTGATTTTCCCAGGCAGGGCTGGGTTAGGACCAGGCTGGGCCACTGCTGCTGCTGACTGCCCTGAAGCTGAAGCTGAAGCACAGCTGTAGCAGAAGGTAGGCAGCAGGCTGCGCAGACAGGTACAGGGATATGGGCATCAGGGTTGGGCACAGATAAGGGGGCATACATAGGTGCAGAGGCAAGGGGTGGAAGTGCAGGGGGCAGGCACAGGCATGGAGGAGCATGCAGCAGGGGGCATATGGTAGGGGGACTGGCAGCAGGGGGCAAGTAGCAAGGGGGGCAGATGAGGGTGGGGGGAAAGGCAAAAGGCATGGTGAGGCAAAGGGGCAGGATGACAGGCAGAATGGGCAAGAGGCAAGAGTAAGGGGTAGGAATCTGGCACCTAACCCTCTTCCCCCACCACTGCTTTTCCTGCCACAGAAGTTGTGAGGTGGGGGTTAGAATTTAACAACCTTCCACTAATTAGATTATAACACATTTATAGTTTTCCATATATAGTTGCCTTAAATGTAAAGATCTCTTTGATTCAGGTTAATATGGTATTTATCTATCTACAGCAACACATACATGCTGAAAATGAGACAATAGCTGAGTGAACAAACTTTCATTTGCTTTCACAGCAACCTATAGTCTCTTCCTTAGCAAAACTGCCCACTGTACCACACAAGATCAGTATGTCACTTCTTTGCACAATACTAAGAATTCTGAGATGTGATTTTATTAAATACTTTGAAAATTTGGCTCATTGTATCATTTTAGTTGCATGATGGTAATGGCTTTTTTGATGCATTTCAGGTCCTTCTGGAAGGGCAACAGTGAGAGGCTCCTTTGATAAAAGTGCAACTTAATATGTGTTTCCTGTGTGTGTAGTGATATATGGCACAAGAGTTTAAAAACTGCAAATCAGAAATATATTCATGGGTTAATGTCAGGTGGGCAAGGACCTGAGAATCTCATACTTTTACATGTCAGTTAAAGTAAAACAAAAGTATCTTATACTTCCAACCCCTATCAAATCCAAATCTAATTTATACAATCCTCTTTGGTCCAGAAGGTTGAAGAGTAAAACATTCTGTAACAACTCCTTAGTGCTCTAGTTGTCAAAATTACAGGTGCAGCTTTTCTGCTTCCAATCCCAAAGATGAGGAAGTACGGATAGATGCAACTATCTGCATCTTTAAACTACTCTCATCATCACCATAGCAGTTAAGTGATTATTTTTGCTCTTTAATGATGGTTTTGAAATTTCACAGATACTTTGGGATTTGATGTGCTTTGGTTTAGGTGAAGGTAGGTTTAATTTTTGTTTTATCCAGTCTGCTGCTTATAGCCTGACTGCATGCTGGTCTTTTTAATACTTTTAGATCGAGAAGAAAATATTGCCAAAAAAGCTGAATCCCCTGATGGTTAGGCATATTGCACCCCAGTCTTTACCTAGGACTGTAACCTTATCACAGCAGAGAAGCTCAGCAGGTATTCTTCTTCTGCTGTATTCCCTGTACCTGACACTGAACATTGCAAAAAGGAGAAGATTGTCACAGTCTCTGTGGTGGTTGCTGGGGGAAAAGAGGTAGTAAGTAGGCAAGAGATGGTAAACAGAAAGCATTGGACAGTTTTAGGGGTAGGAGGGGGAGGGAAATGGTCTTCCAGAGGTAGGGTTCTAGGAAAGTTCATTTTAATTAGTATTTAATGAAGCATGTGATAAAGATAACATAATAGAAGTCTTCTAATTGCTTAGACTTCTTGAATTGCTACCTCATACACGTTTTGATACTGTATTCCACCCCATTTGTTTCATGCTGATAATTATGAACACACTGAAAAGCGGTGGGAGAATGTCAGATCCCATATCCCACACCTTCAGGCAAAATACAGCATCCTTTTATTGAAAAGTCAGTTCCATTTGCAGCATAAAAGAAGCTGACTACATGTCTCATTTTCCTATTCTTCTTTCCTTGTGCACCAGGTGTAATTACAATAACCATTCCTGTAGCTCCCAGACCAGAGAAAATTCAATTACAAGTAACCAACACTAAATTTCAAGCTCAGTGAGCTTTGAACTGCCTAGTGTTCATGAAATAAGCTCATATAAACCCCATAGGATCTAGCAGACCCTTGAATCTGAACGGAGAGAATCCAAAATTAAAACCATAAATTAGAAGTAATTTAAGTTGAATTAACAAGGTATGTTGCAAGGAATACAACTTCTAAATTAACACAATTTAGATGTATCACTTGGTTTACTTAGGTGGTACCTCTAAAGCATAGTGTTTTTGGTAACCATAGGATGGCAAGATTGAAACAAGAACTGGGATGGAAATGAGGATCCCTTTAAGTAAAAAACAATATTTAATCCTTGCAGAATTATGTCTTTCCAGAAAAGATTCCCGTAAGACATTCCTCAGTGCCCTTTTAACACATTACTTTCTAGAGACATCCTGATAAACTAAACATGAAGGATATTGCTTTAAAGTCCTGTATTGCATCTAAGTCGGGGTGCAATAGCGTTTTATTACATCTTACTGATATAGTGTCTAATTTAAAAATGGTAATTACCAATGAATAAAAATGCTTGGGCAATTTTAAACAGTGATTAGCAATATCTACGTCCCAGTGAAAGAACACAATATGCCAAAGGAAATGAGGTTTATCTGGCCTTTCCATTTGTCTTACAAATCATCTATAAATTAATAACCACTGACAATTTTATGAAATAGTGTCAGTCTCCATGATGAGTGACTTTATATTGGCTGATGTTCAAAGAAAAAATGGGGAATGAAGCAGGATTTTAAATTACCAGTTAAAAAGCAACCATGAAAGAGGGAGGGGAATACAACTAAAAGGATTTATACCAGCTTTCATTTAATCACCCAAAGCAGTATTTAGCTTTCAGCATAAAAGGAATTTGACTGTGTCAGAATGATGATCTAAATGACAGAGAGCAGCTAATCACATGAGACGTAAACTGGTGAATACTGAATTAGGTGCTATCATTCATGATCACAGATTTTGGAAGTCATTGCCATTTATAGTGGTTTAAAAGTTTTTGCAGCTTCCTTTTGTGAATTAAATTAGCAATATTATTTTTACTTCTTATTTTTTTCCCAATTGAATTACATACAGGGATTTTGTTCTTAATAGGGTGATGAAAAAGAAATGTTATTAATAAAAAAACTCAGCATTTCCCAACAGATCTCAGTTACAATGTTTTGTTATTCTAAGTCTAAACTTCCTTCAGCTATATCACCGTAATTGTTTGTATCTCTGGGAGAAAAATGTGGCAAGTACTGACTTTTAAATTGATATTACTGTAGATTCGCTCATGCTAGTTCCTAACAACAGCTCTTATGCATGTCTAGCTTCCATCACGGTGTGTCTGAAAATGCTCATGTAAATATTAACTGTCTTAAAAGTACAGTCATACGCTAAAGAGTGCATCTGTAAGAAGATGACAATAGGGGTGCATATTTACCATTTCTCAGTTATTCACACATAACATTTATGCAATTTATGAGTAAAGGATTGTATTTCTTCCATTTCAAGCACCTGATTCTCTCTTTCTTATATCACAAGTAGTAACAATAGTTTAGACCCTCTGTTACACCGCAGCAATCTGATTTCATCAGCTGAATCTGTGCATTTCTATTATCTACTTAATATATATTAATGAGCGTGGAGAAGGTGGGACTTGTTATCCAGTTTGTTCAATGAAGTACAAAACAAAATGGAATCTTGCTCACTTTGCCTTATCTGTGCCCACCCTGCTGGGCTAAGTAGTGGTAAAGGTGTATTTTTGCCACTAATGTGAGCAATTCTGAAAGCATTAGTACAGTGGCTCTCAAACTTTCAGACCTCAAGGCCCCGCTCCATAACTTTTCCCTGATTGAAAAATCACTGAAGTAGGATCTAAATTCAGAAAAATTATGGAGGGGTGCTTTGAGGCGAAAACAACTGAAAACCACTGATCTAACTGTTTATTTTCTGCCTATCAGGACTGTTTACCACCTTTAATTTTCCCTGAGCTCGAGGAAAGGAGCACGTGCCCAAAAGTTTGCAGAAATAGATATTTTTTTTGCAATTTTTTAGTTTGTCCAATAAAAGATATCATCTCTGAACCAAGAGTTCTAGAGCTTTTCATTTCTTTTTGTCTCAGTGTGGATGCTATGTCCCAAAGTTTAGTGTCCTTGGTGAACTTGGCCAGTGTGCTTCTGACACCAATGTCCACATCATTGATAAAGATGTTAAAGAGAACTGGTCCAAGTACAGAGACTTGGGGGACACCACTGGTCACAGAGTGCCATAATGATTTGCTTCCATCGACTACTACTCTCTGGGTCTGACCTCAGAGCCAATTTCCCAGCCATCGGACTGTGGTGTAGCCAAGGCCATAGTTGGCCAATTTTTCCATGAAGAGATCACGGGACACCAGATCAAAGGCTTTTTTGAAGTCCAGATATATGATGCCAATCTCTTCTCCCGTGTCCAGGTGATATGTCACCTGGTCATAGAAGATGAAATTGGTCAGGCAAGACATACCCATGACAAATCTGTGCAGGCTGTCCCTCAGGATGTTGCCATCAGCCAGCTTATCAAGAAGAGTTTCTTTGATAATTTTCTCCAGAATCTTACCGGGGATTGAAGTCAAGCTGATTGGCCTGTAATTCCAGGATCTACTTTCTGCCTTTTCTTGAAGATGGGTACCACATTGGTCTTCTTCCAGTTTTCAGGTACTTCACCTAAGTGCCGTGAGTTTTCGAATATTTTAGCCAATGGTTGGGCTATGACACCTGCCAGCTCCTGGAGTACTTTAGGGCAGTGCTTCTCAAACTATCTGATGTGGCAGACCGGCAATTTTTTTTCCAGTGGGCCAAGGACCGGTGCCTGGTTCAGATGGTGGCAGCAACTGTGTGTAACAGCGCTACACAAATGCATGACCGGCTGTTTCTTTCTCTTTCCTCACCTCGCACGACGTGACGTCACCTGGAGTGTTGGAACGTACGAACTGTGGCGCTATGACATATCAATGTTATGCTTCTGAAAATATATTTCTTTCTTTCCTGGCAACTCGCTGCAGACTGGTGAATATATTTCTTTCTTTCCTGGCAACTCGCTGCGGACCAGCGACCGGTGGCTAGCAGACCAGCACTGGTCCACGGACCACCACTTTGAGAAGCACTGCTCTAGGGTGTAATCTGTCACAACCAGCTGACTTAAAGATGTCCAGCCTCTCAAGGTGTTCCTTTACAAGGTCTTCACTGATGCTGGGTATAAATACACCCTCACCCTGGCCGTCCCACGTCATGCTAGGCAGGGTGGTCCCTTTGGGCTGATGAAAGACTGATGCAAAGTACCCATTATGCAGGTTGGCTTTTTCCTGGGTATCGGTTATCATTTGTCCCATTTGGCTCAGCAGGGGTCCAATGTTACCCTTGCTTTTTTTCTGACTCCCTGAATAAGGACATATCTGAAAAACAACTTTTTATTATCCTTGATATGTGAAGCCAGATGGAGTTTGGTTGCAGCTCTGGCTTTCCTGGCCCACTCCCTGCAGGCATGGACCAGTGCTGAGTACTCCTCCTTGGTGGTAATTCCAGCCTTCCATTCTTTATAAGTCTCTCTTTCTAGGTGAAGGTTGTCCTCAAGTTCCCTGCTGAGCCAAAGAGGTTACTACCCTTCCTCCAAGATGGGACAGACAACCCTTGTGCCATCAGGTTCGTTCCCTTGAGGAGCAACTGCTCCACTAGGACTCCTCTTCCTGTCAAGTCATGGTCCCTTAGGGCCTTGACAACCAGTCTCCTGAGCTTGTCAAAGTCAGCTTTCCTAAAGTTGAGGATTTCTGCATTGCTGACTGACTTGCCAGCTTTGTGATGGGTAGTAAAGGTGATCAGCTTGTGGTCACTATCCCCCAGCTTTCCATTGATTCTTAGGTCACTGACTAGATCATCCCCTTTGGCTAGTACCAGGCCCAGCAATGCTTTACCTCTTGTCAGCTCATAGATTTCTTGAGTCAGGTAGAACTCATCCACACATGTGAGGAAGCTTTGCAACCAATCAGATTTGGCCAAGTGCTCTTCCATGGGATATCCGGGTAGTTAAAGTCTCCAATGACAGCCATGCACCAAGAGTGTGCAGCCTCAGACAGTTCCCTGGCAAATTCCTGGTCTAGCTTTTGTTTCTGGTTAGGAGGTCTGTAGTAGACTCCTACCACGATGTCCCCTGTGACACGTTCCCCACGTATTTTAACTCAGAGGGGCTCCAGTTGTCTTTCCTGGGTGCCAATGTCAATGTGCACGGATGTGTAGCTTTCCTTGACATAGAGAGCTACGCCCCTACCCATTGTATTTGCACGATCTCTCCTGTACAGGGTATAGCCATCTATACTTGTGGCCCAGTCATAAGTGGAGTCCCACCAGGTCTCCGTTATGCCTATGAGATCATAGTCTTTGTTGTTTAGCAGGAGGACCAGTTCCTCCTGTTTGTTCCTCAAGCTCCTGGCATTGGTGTACAGACATGTAAGTGTCCCATTGGAAGCCCTAGGCTTCCTTGCACTCCCAGGTGGAAACCATTCCAGGGCTGGGGTAGGTGTGGATTCCCTTGGGTGCCTTAACCTGCTGGTTATGCAGTAGTTGCCTAGTGGGCTTGCATTGGCAGTTATCCACCCATCCTCTGGCGGGCTTTGTTTAAAGCCCAGTCGAGCAGGTCAGCCAGTAGACGACATTATGGGCTAAGTACAGACACTCAGGAAGCCCAAGGCAGAACCAGTTCAATCTTAGCAGGTTAATCTAAACCATATAGATTGAATCAATAAGCAAGTGAACAGACATTTGGAAATGTACCCACATGACTGCAATGACTCAGGGCAAAAGCCGGGTTGGCACTAGAGCATGCCTCCCTATTGGGCTGGAGCAGACAGCTTGGGCCAAGGCTAGCCCACCCACCAAGGAGAGGCCTAGTGGAATAGGTGCAAAGCATTTTGGGCTGCTGGGGGATTGTTAGTTAATTTGAATCTGGAGGGGATCTGGGACAGAAGTTCAATAAACTGATTTATCCTAAATCAGTTAAGCTGGATACTACATCCATCTAGGTTTATCTTAAACTGGTTTTGGCCATTTTGAAAGCAGTTTATGTACACTGAACTTCTGTTCTTATAGATTTGAACCAGTTTCCAATCACTTACACCAGTTTATGTGTAATTTCTGTCCCTAACCATGATGTTCTTCCCAGCCCTATTTTCTTATAAGTCCATGCTGCCTTATTGTCACCAGGACACTTTTCAACCATCAAATCACGTTTTATATCTCAACCTGGCCTGCTCTCAGGCATATTTTAAAGCATCACTGTCTCCAACAAAAAAGTTTTAAAACATATGTAAAGTTTAACACACATCATAGGAGGATTTTTTTTGGTAAATATTTTTGTTAATAGGTTTTTAAAGGGAGAGAACTAGGATTTATGGATATTGAGAAGAAGTCAGTTTTAAAGTGAAAAGGATTTGTAAACTAAACCTAAGTATGAATATACAGTGTGAGCTGCCACTTAACTATGGGAGAGAAAAAATATATAGCGCTACTGTGAAAACTCTGAGAGCTTGACTCTCGTGAACTCCTGGTTTCATAAGATAGCACCATAGGAGCAAATGTTCTCAGCTGGGGTGCCATGGCATGTTGCAAGATCTTTTTGAGGGTGCTGCAGGATGCAAGGAGAAAAGCATTTCCTCTTTTCTGCCTGGCCCTTATGGAGGTAAGTGCCAGCTCATCTCTGCCTGGCTCCAGCACAACAAAATTCAGCTCATGTTTGTCTTTGCTAGCCCACCACTGTGTGAGAAGCTAAGTGCCTGCTTCCTGCCCACTCTCCTACCCCCCATTCCACCCCTCTGCCAGGAGTTAAGTGCTTCAATAAATTAGTTAATTAAATGGGGTGCCACTCAATTCACAGGAGTTATAGAGGGATACTGGGAACCACTGCCATAGAGCAAGTTGGCTTTACAGTAAGAGGGGAACATCATAATCCTCTAATAATCTAACCCCCTAAGTAACTCAGTCTACAGAAATTCAACTAGCAATTCCTGCATTATTGCCAAAACTTCAGCTTTCATTAGATCATATCTTTAAAAAATAACAATAAGAGAGAGATTTGGCGTTATCATCAGGACAGGGGAAAACCTATAACTCTTAGATGTGTAACATGTACTAATTTATCATTACTTTTCATAAAATTTTCAGTAATGAAAAGGAGTTTGGGTTTTAGGTCTTAGGTTTAAGTGTCTTTGATACTAATTTAAACATAACTGATCTGAAGGCTGCTTTTTATGTAACTTGAAACTCAAGAAAAAAAAATTATTTCTTTATTCTACATAAGACCAATCAAGAATAGAATGAAGGATGCCAATTGCTCCCGTGCTGAGCTCTCAAAATACCTCCTGATTGCAGTATCAGTCTCAAAAAGAAGTGTTTGGCTTTTACAAATACTGATACACTGGTGTTCCTGTACTTTAATTCTGCTTGCATCACTTTTGTTTTTGACTGATGCTGTCCTACTGCCAGGGCCATCCCGGGGGTGGGGGGGGGAGTGGCTTGGCTTATCGGGGTGACTGCCCAGGGCCGTGCCCTTTGGGGGCCCCACAGTGTTAGGAGGAGCAGCAGCAGTGCAGAGCTGGGCGGAGTGGTGGCTCCATGTCCAGCCACTCACTAACCATCCTCCTCCCCTCTGCTGCCAATGACAGCAGCAGCTTTTTCAGGTCCAGGGCCCATGGGATTGGAGCAGGACCCCGCATGGGCTGATTTAGCCCAAGCTCCGCACCCTGCTCAGGTTGCCTCTGCCTACTGTGTTGGTTAATAATTCAAGCTATCTTGTTCTTTGCAACTTGTTCTTTGTTACTAGCAGCCTATTTTTACTGACTGAAAAGAAGATTGCAGCCTGTCAGCTTTTAATTCCTCCAGCTACCACTATATGGTATTTCACCTGTTCTCTGTGACCTCTTAATGGGCATCAGCTAGGTGTTTACCACTTAGAGTTCTGTGACACTATGAAACAAAGGAGCAAGACTTTGTATAGCCTTTATTGTATTATGCTTGTGGCTTTTTAATTTTGATATAGGCTTACCTCCAATTTCTGAACACTTTAGGCATTTCCCACTTCTGCTAAAAGCCATAAAACTTGCAGAATTTCACAATAATGTGTCTTTGTTTCACAGGTCTGCTCTACTCTAGAAAATGTTGCTAGCCTAACTATGTTTACCAGAAGTGTAAAAAGATCACATCTTCCACCTTGATGATGTTGTTATGCTGGAGGAAAAAAACCCAGTCTGGACAACACTAAGCACATTACACTTAAGTGTATTAATTCCTATATTTATATTTAGATCTGTTCCTGAAAAATAATAACTTTTAATGAGCCACATTCTGTGGTAGAAAAATCATTTCTGGAAATTTTCCAAAAAGCTCTCATGTTTCTTTCTCTTACTAGTTCATTTTATTCTGCCTTGTAAATTGAAAATGAAGCTGTTCAAAATTTCTGGCACGTTTTGGAGTACTCAGAGTGACTAAGGTAGCCTTTGTGACCCACTCCCACAATGTGACTTACTGACTTTGATTCTCTACCCAGAAGCTTCTAGCAGGAAGAAGAGAGAAATCATTTCTCCTGGAGTGGTTCTGACTGAATTCAGCAAGAAAAGATGCAAACATGTTGAGTTAGGCTTTTCATTTATTTTCATGAAATTTCCAGAGGTCTAGTCTGTTTTTATGTGAAATCCCTGTGGGCATCAATAAACTAAACAAATACACATTCAAAGCTCAAACTTCATCAGTAATGAAATAAAGGGCAACCTTGATCTGAAATGTTAGTGTTTGTGATTGTCAGGGAAAAAGGCCTGGGTCATTTAGCATCCAAACTAAAGGATGGCAAATAAACAAACACATGCAA
Organism: Gavialis gangeticus; assembly: GCF_001723915.1. NCBI lineage: Eukaryota > Metazoa > Chordata > Crocodylia > Gavialidae > Gavialis > Gavialis gangeticus. Next base: position 57,307,648 of record NW_017729004.1, on the reverse strand, counting down.
GTGAGAAGTAGCTAGGAGACTAAATTGATACTGGACTCACTGAACCCAGTAGATGATTTGGTAGTAATTTCATAGTGTTACAATTTCTCTCATATCAGGAAAGACTGGAAAAGACTGAAATTTTCTTTAGGAGAGAAATGGATTGATAAACAAAGGATATTAAATTCTTTAATGAAAAGTTCATCCTGGAAAAGTCCATCCTGGAGTTTGTAGAAAAACAGTTTGATCGAGTATTTCATGGGATAGTGTTGATTTCAATAGACTTTTCCAATTAGAAAAAATAGTTTATCATTTTATTTTCAATATATGTGAAAATATAAATGTAATATATTTATGCATTGCATTTATTATATATAATGCAACTGATTTATACATATTGGAAAACCTATCATATGAGATAAGAATACAAGAGCAAAATGAAAGCTTAGATTATTATGTGATTGTGTTGTCACCCCAGCAATTTCAAGAGCCTGGGCAAGATTATTGGAATCGAACTATGAACAGGGGCAGCAAACAGGGCAAGCAGTTTTGCAGGCAGTTTGCTGGAAGCAAGAGAAGGAAGGGGAAGAGGAAGAGAAGCTAAGCACCATATACTAGATCCTGTCCAGGGAAGGTAAGTGATCCAGAGCTGCCTGTGTCTTTGGCTTGCTGAGGTTTGTCTGGTGGGCTGCGTGTGTTTGCGGTGAGTGCTCTGAAAAGCTTGGGGTGTTGATAGCTGAGAGATTGCTGATTGCTGCGTGATTGCTGCCTGTGCTTGACAGAAGCCCTAATGAAGGGGCAGAGCCAGTCCAGGCACAGCAAAGTAAAAAAGGAGACTCCCCAAATGACCAGAGAGCCAGTGAACAGGGGCAGCAAACATGGCAAGCAGTTTGCTGCTCCAGTCTTTGAGGGGGGAGCCTTTCAGCTTGGTGTGAAGAAGCAGAAAAAGAAGAACTCTTTGGGGCCAAGGAACAGTAAACAGGCCAGCTTCCAGGTGAGTTCACTAGGGAAGGTGGGCTTGAAAGAAGGGCAGTAAGAGAAAAGAGGCAGATTAAGAGACCCATGCTAATGGCTGGAGGATGTCGCAATGCCAGAGCCACTGCCATTGTCTCTGCCTGCACCTGTGAGGTTTTTGTTCAGGCAGGATTGCTCACCATTGAGGTCTGCACCCATGTCGAGGTTTGGCACTGTGGGGACTGTGACTTACAGGTTGGTAGTTTTCATAGACATTAGGGGCTGCAAGGGACCTCATGAGATCATCAGGTCCAGCCCCCCTGCCATAGGTGGGAAGTCAGCTGGGATCAAGTGACGCCAGCAAGAAGTAAATCCACCTGGTTTTTGAAGGAGTCCAGAGTAGGCGCTTGCACCACCTCTGCAGAGAGTTTGTTTCAGATCCTGGACACATGCACTGTAAAGAACTTTTTTCTTATGTCTAGTCTAAATTGGCCTTCCTGGAGTTTAAAGCTCCATTAGACCCTGTCATCCCTTGGGGAGCTCTGGTGAACAGGTGTTCTCCCAGGTCCTGATGTACGCCTCTTATGCAATTGTAGGCTGCCACCAAGTCCCGCCTGAGCCTTCTCTTCTCCAGACTGAAGAGTCCCAAGTCCCTCAGCCTCTCCTCATATGGTCTTCCCTCCAGGCCTTGGATCATACGAGTGGCTCTTCTCTGGACTCTCTCAAGCTTCTCCACATCCCTTCTGAAGTGGGGGGGCTGTAGCAGGGCACTAAGGTGCCTGCTCCTCTTAGAGCAGAGATAAGAACCCAGGTGCAGGTTGCCAGGACAACCAGTTAATGAGGGAATTGGTTGCACCTGCACCTGGTCAGCTGGCCGGAGGAGGCAGGGCCCTCAGCCCATATAAACCCCAGGGCTGGAACCAGGCAGTTAGTCCCTTACCAGCAGCTGAAGGGGAAGGAGCCTCCAGGAGAAGGAAGGGCCCAGAGATGTGGTAGCTGGCAGATGTGCTACCCTTAGAACAAAGGGGACACCAGGAGCCCATAAGGTATCCTTGCCTACTAGGCACCGAGCCTCAGAGGTGGAGTTTTACCCCTTTAAAGTGGCAGAGCATGATGTGAGGTCTGCGTTAAGTTACAGCCCAGGGACTCATGGGGGTTGGCAGTTGAGTGTGTGCTGTCTAATAACAACCGGTGGTTTTGGGAGAGGCTACTGGGGAAGGAAGAGGCCTCATTGGGGTCCACTGCAGCATGGGGACCCCAGCGCCAGAGAAGGTGCAGCATTTGGAGGGGAACAAACCCCAGCGCCAGAGAGGACACAGCACTTGAGACAAGGTTGTGGAGAGCCTGACAAGGACAAGAAGCCGAATTAATATGAGACCTAGGCAAGACAATGCCTGTATCATCTGTGAGGCTTGGGTGTGGTAAAGGGATGGCTGGAGCCACGCATATGGCCCATAAGGCTGGGAGACTCGGGAACCATCCACAGTGAAGCGGGACATAAAAGGGGGGCAGAAACAATAGGGTTAATAGGATCTAGACCGACCGTGTCCAAAACTAAAGCTGAAGGGCAGCCTCCCTATATTTATCATACCAACAAGACGTGGCAGGCGAGAACAAGGATGCTTATAGGGCAAGACTGGCACGGTTAAGGACCTGGGGGTAACATGGCCACCCCTAGGTACCCCACCCTGCTACAGGGGCCCAATCCAGTACTCCAGCTGTGGTCTCCCCTGGGCTGAGTAAAGTGGAAGGATGTCTTCCCTGGTTTTGCTTGAGATGCATCAGTGGATGCACGCCAGAGTCTGGTTAGCTTTGCCAGCCACAGCATCACATTGGTGGCTCACATTCATCTTGTGGTCTATCAAGATGCCCAAGTCCCTTTCAGTCATGGTCCTAATGAGCATGGCACTGCCAAGCCTGTAAGTATGTTCCTTCCGGTGACTCCTAGGTGGGGGAGTGCCTGTGGTATGAGTAGTGCCTCGTGATGGTGTCTCTCAGCGAACAGGCAAGAGAGTTACAGGAGGAGGTGGTGAGGCTCTGAAGCATCCTCCTCCATGAGGAGTTTATCGACTTTATGCTGCAGGAGGCCTCCAGGGCTGTGGAGGAAGAACTGCCAGAGCCAGCTCTAGAGTAGGGAGAGGACATGGACTTCCAGGAAGCTGGAAGCTTGTGATTTCTGGCAGCAAGCAGAAATCTTCATCTCTACCTGCAGTGGTGTGTCTGGAGAAGAAATACGGAGCCCTAGCTATGGAGAGCAAGGAGCAAATTCCATTGATGGATGAGGACAGGCTAGGGCTCACCAAGGTGGAAAGGACTGAGACCACCATCACCAAGAAAAAGCAACAGGTGATAGTGGCTGGAGACTCCCTTCTGTGGGGGATGGAGGGAGCCATCTGCTGACCTGATCTGTTGTTTCAGGAAGTCTGCTGCTTGCCCAGAGCCCGGATCCAAGATGTCACAGAGGGATTAGGGAGACTCATCTGGCCCTTTGACTACTACCCCAAGCTGCTCAATTAACATAGACACCAATGATACTGCCAGGGGGGACCCTGAGCAAATCAAAAGTGACTATAGGTCTTTGGGTACAAGGGGAAAGGGGCTCAGGTGGTGTTCTTGTCAATCCTTCCAGTCAAGGGAAAGGGCCCAGGCAGGAACAGGTGCATCCTGCAGATCAATGCATGGCTGCACAGGTGGTGTCACAAGCAGAGAGTTGGCTTTTTTTGATCACAGGATGATGTTCCAAGAAGGATTGCCAAAAAGAGATGGGATCCACCTAATGAAGAGAGGGAAGAGCATCTTTGCAAATAAGCTCACTAACCTAGTGAGGAAGGCTTTAACTAGGCTCACCGGGGGATGGGGACCAATGCCCTGAGGTAAGTGGGGAAGTGGGTGACCTGAAGGAAGAAGCAGCAGAAGCAGGCAACAGGGAGAAATCAGGACAACTGACAAGTTACTTTATGTGCCTGTACATGAATGCACAGAGCTTGGGAAACAAGCAGGAAGAATTGGAAGTCCTTGCAGTCACCAAACTATGACATGATTGGAATAACAGAAACTTGGTGGGAGCTTGCATGACTGGAGCACTGTCATTGATGGGTACAAGGAGGGGCAGGGGAGAAGAGGAGGAGGAGGAGTTGCACTTCATGTAAAAAAGCTGTATGATTGCTCAGAGCTTCAGTATGAAACTGGAGATAGGCCTGTTGAAAGTCCCACAACTGCACTACTGCCATGCATGTGTGGCATGGCAGGAAGCACGGTTGTGTGGATTGCATTAAATCTCATCATGCCTTCACCTGCACATGTAGAGTGGCCCTAAGAAAATGCTTACTAATGATCACAGGAGTGAGGATCTGGACAAGCTTCCAGTAGTACTGTGATAAGAAGCCTAGCCACTTTTAAGAGAGAGCTTCATAATGTTTTTTAATAGGAGTATATGATATGGTTGCTTGTGATCTGTTTGTGAATTAGGACTATATGATTTGATTGCTGGAGATACTAGGGGACTGGACTCAGTAACCCAGGGGTTTACTTCTTGTCCTTTGTTCCTAAGATTTTAACAGTTTATGTAGCTGTATCCTGATTACAAGACTAGGTGCATCTTTGTCCCCTTTCTATTTACTTCACCATGCCAGTTGCCTCCCTAGTGAAAGGTTAAGTAAGGGGCACTTTATAGCCCCAGCCCCCACAGCTTAGTGGGTAGTTGGGAGGCAGTGGGGTCAGACACATCTTCAGACATCTGAGCCCATGGGGTACACGACCCCAAGGCCACAGGGAGGGGGTGAGGAGTTGGCCCCAGGAAGAGGGCAGAAGAGTGGTCCCAGCGAGGGGGCGGAGCGTTGGCCCCAGTGAGGGGGCATAGTGAAAGAATGGGCTGCATATAGTAGGGCTGGAAGGGCAACCTGAAGGTCTGTGTAGAGGCCAGCCACATGAGTAGTTCACGGAGTTAGCCCCAGGGAGGGGTCATGAGTTGGTGCCCCAGTGAGAGGAGAGAGGAGTAACCCTAGTGATGGGATGGGAGTAATTGAGCCCCAGTAAGGGGCATGTGTTTGGAGCCCAGAGGGAGGGCACAGTGACCATGAGCTCCAGTGGGGAGTGGGAATCCTGTGTGAGACTCTGGAGCATGGGTCACAGTGTGTGGCACTGTAGCAATATGGATGTTATCTGCAAGGCATAGAACATGGTATAGGGAAGGTCAGAGTTGTGTATAATGCCCTAGGCATTAGGGCACTAAATAGGCAGCCTCTTGCATTCAACATCCACTGTATTACACCACGTCATGGCAGGTGAGATAGGGCAGACTGCTCTAGACCGGTGAGCTGGCCAATGTTGACACCCAGACCCAAGATGGCACTCTATCACAGATACCAAAAAAATGGAAGGTTAAGAAAAGAGCTTGCCTCCAACTAAATGCCTTTCAGCATCACTACATTTAATCACCTTTAAATGGTTAAGATTTTTTTCTCACGTGTAACATAATTTTTAATTTTAAAAACAGAACAAGTACACTGAAAAATAAAAGAAAGTGTGAACACTGAAAATTATGCGGGCACTGCTGATTTCACTAAAAATAAGGTACCAGGCTCAAAGTTCAGAGAAGTAAACAAGTGTCTTTCTACTGAAATCAGTAATCATTCAGTTTGGACCATAAAGCTTATCTGAAAATGAAACACTAAAACTATACAGGTATTTCTAAAAATATTTGTGTTAATTCAGTCCAGATTTTCTTTATTCATAATAGCCTGATGGGACATTTGTCTTCTCTTTTTGGTAAGTTTTAATAGCCTGATTCAAAATATTTGTTCCACGTATACAAAAATGATCATTCAAAATCCACCAAAGGACTTGGGTTAGTGCCTGTTTGTTTTAGTGTTTTTTAATCATTGAGAAAGAGAAAAGACTATTTAAAAAAATCACAAATATTTCCACTGTTTGTTACACTGACCTTTTATATATTTTCATTTTTGGAGGGATTGTATGAGCAATGGAGTATAGAAAATAAAGATACTTGCCTTTTGAACAAATACATATAAATGTTGTGATTCTGTTGAAATTTATTTCCTGCTTCAGTTCTTTTATGTATGAGTTATCTGACAGTTTCCTATTTATAAATCTATACATTAGTCTTGCACATTCTTTGTTTTCCTAGATACTGCCGTCATTGTTCAAGGCATATTACCATCATGAAGACAACTGATGAATTTAGATTTCTTATTTCTCAAATATCCTTAAGGCAGTGTGTTTAGATGAAAACAACATAAGCATTTAGGATGGATTGTATCACCATAACTTATATAAAATGGAACACCTTGTAGAGTAAGCATGCAGGCCGTGAACAGAGCGGCAGCGGGGGCAGCAGCAGCTGATCCCC
>NW_017729004.1:57300448-57301336 GCF_001723915.1 Gavialis gangeticus | reverse complement strand
TTCTGACCCTAGAAACTATGAAACTATGAAACATCAGACTTACTCTCTGGTAAGACACAGAGTCACATCTTAGCCAATTACGAAACAGTTCATTATTCAGCAAAAAATTGATAGTTCCAATAATTTTTTAACAGTAGTTGAGGAGGCAGTCACTAATCCATCATCACTGATCATATAGTGCTATTTTTCCCTTCCAGCTGATCAGGCTTTTTGCATCAATAAAAATGCCTGAACACCTGGGGGTGCATTTAGAACAAAGATGAGCCTACTTAACTGCTGCTACTAATTAGGTGTCAGACATCTACACGTGCCCCCAACTGCGCAGTTGTTACTGTGCAGTCATTTAGTACTTGCTTTAGCAAGCAAGTCTGCTGGAGCATGCTAATTGGCAAGTACTAAATGACTGCACAGTAACTGCCATTACTGTACAGTCCTGGCAATGTATGGGTTGTTTCCAACCCTACTGCGCAGTAATGTTAGCATCACAATTGATGCTATGTTGCCATAGTGCATCGCTACAGTGATGTAGTGTCTCATGTAGATGCACCCACTGGTGTGTCTACCCATGTGCTTTAATATGCATTAGGCTAGTTTAGTATGCATTAGTGTCACTAAAAAAACATGCTTTTGAGTTAATGCTCAGTAAGACAAGCTAATGTGAATTTAACTGTAGTTTAATGTGCATTAACTAAAACATGTTAATGCATTTGTAGATGTGTCCACTGCTACCTAGGAGAAGGAGAAGAAACAGGAGCTGTTCTGTGTCTGGATTTCCATTCACCAATAGAAGATGAATTTCTAAAGTAGAATGGAAGAAGGCAGCCAAGTAATTAATCTGTGCAGAGAAGTACAGAGAAAGATGACCAGGTGGTTGGACAATATATCCTA
>NW_017729004.1:57261550-57295448 GCF_001723915.1 Gavialis gangeticus | reverse complement strand
TGAATTTCTAAAGTAGAATGGAAGAAGGCAGCCAAGTAATTAATCTGTGCAGAGAAGTACAGAGAAAGATGACCAGGTGGTTGGACAATATATCCTAGAGAAAAGGGGCAGGGGAACAGTTTTTTGTGCGTGGTGGATTTTTTGTTTGGTTTTTTTTTTTTTACTTTTACAAAAAAAGTGGTGCAGGGGTTTTTGTATTCTACTCTCATTTACACAAGCATATGTCTAAAAAAAGGTTATTAGCCTTCACACAGTTACTTCATAGTTGCATACATAAACTTATCCCGTTCAGTCTTAAACCCTAGGGACAGAAATTACACACAAACCGGTATAAACAATCAGAAACTGGTTCAAATCTATAATGCAACAAAAGTTCTGTGCAACAAAACTGCTTTCAAAAATGGCTGAAACTGGTTTAAGATCGGCCTGGATGAATGTAGTATCCACCTTAACTGATTTAGGTCAAATTGGTTTATTGAACTTCCATCCCAGATTCCCTCCAGATTCAAGCTCACTCACAGTCCTCCAGCATCCCAGGAAGCTGTATACCTCTCCCATAAGCTCCCCCTTGCAGGGTGGACAGGCTCGCTTTGGTCCAAGCTGTCTGCTCCATGCAAGAGGGAGGTATGCTTTAGCGCCCCACCTCTCCCCCCAGCTTCTGGCCTGGGCTACTGCAGGCATGTGGCTGCATTTCTGGAATGAAAAGTCAATGTCTGTTCACATGCTTATCAGTTCAATCTACACAGTTTAGACTAACCTTGAAGATTGAATGAATTCTGCCTTGGGCTTTTTGTCTTTCTGTACTTAGCCAAAGTGATTTGGGTTATTTAACTAGTAACTTGGCTCAGAAGATCATCCCAAAACTTCTCTCCTCTGATAGAAAGCTAGATTTTTAATTATCTGAATTTATCCATAGCCAGTTTGTAGTCATTTGATCTTGTCCCAGTGTTGTTTTTCAGCCTGAAACGTTATTCTTGCTCCTTAATATTCACCCCAGAAATGTGTTTGTAAAGTGGCATCCTATCTCAATTTCTGTTCTATTAAGCTAAGCAAAACATGCTCCTTTTGTCTTCTTTCATAAGATGATTTCTCAGTTCTCTTAACTACCTTAGTGGTCCTTCTTTAAAACCATTCCAGTCTAAAAAAATGGAATTAAACATTGGTGACCAGAACTGTAAACAATATTTTAAATGGGTGTAATGGGCAAACTGAGTTATTTTGGGGCTCTTAGCATAACTTTAGGCCTTCCTGGAACTAAGCAATTAAATTGTACAGAGTGCCATAAGGCACTAGGAAAAGTGAGTGCTGTGGTTGGTATGGTGGGCTAACCAGGTACAGTAGTTTTCCTAGAAGGAAAGGAAACCAAAAACAGAATAGGATTGGAGTACCTTATCTAAAAAGATGAGGTAAGAAACTTAAGGATTGGACAGTCTGAGATAAGAAAGTTACAAAAGTAGCTGACAAACAAAGAGATCGCGTGTGTTTCTGTTGCTAACCTGGGGCAACAGAAGCAACCTTGGAATTCTTGCTTTGAGTAACAAGGAATCCAGAAACTAACATCCCGCACACCCAGCAGAGGATCTGAGGCCAGTACCACTGAAGGTTGCTGCTGTAACGTCTGAAGGAACCACTTGCCACGTTGTATTACAAGAAATAAAACTTATAATAAGCTTACGGGTTACTACTAAAAGTTCACTTGATACCAAATTGGATGAGGGGCCGTGTCAATCTTTGGGGGTCTCTGGTAAAAGGAATCCTGGGAACAACAATGGGGTTTTACTAATGCCTTGTACAATGGTACTAGTAATTCTTGGCTTTTATTGAACATATAATTAATACACCTTGGGCATCTATACATGTGACAGAACTTTGCTTCGATGCGTGCTAATTATCTTGCATCTCAGCAGAACCTATTAATAGAGTCTACTGTGAGTCTGCTGGAGTATGCTAATTAGTGCAATCCAGCAGCCTCAGCATCACACGTATTCAGTGTCCTTGCATTTCAAAATGGTGCCAGAGACACTTTAACTAAAGCTCATCAAATGCCATCTTGAAGCATGGGATGTTGAATACACATGACACTGTGGGCGCTTTAATAAGAGCGATTCTAATTAAAGCCACCCCCCCGAGCACACATATAGAAGGCTCTTGGAACTGCATTATCCCCTTTCACAGTTGCATCACACTGGTGGCTTACGGTTACCCTACAACCCACCAATATATGCAGATCTCTCATTCTCTCAGTTGTCTCTAGACTATGTGTCCCCATTTTATTGCCCACATCCTTGTTATTGGTGCCTGAGTTTATGACTTTGCACTTCATACTGTTAAACTTCATTTATTTTCAAATACTCCATATTCCACAAGATTATTTAAATCTTCCAATATAATAATCTGGTTCTCTTCCATATTGACAATGCTTCCCAGCAAATTTCAAGAGCACACATTTAGTTCCACTGCCAAGGTCAGTAATTAAAGATGCTACAGAGGACAGATTCTAAGAGGCAACTCTGAGGAACATCACTGGCAACAGCTGTCCAGTCAGAAAACCCACCTTTCTGTGTGATTTATTATGTATAGTCTCCCTTTCAGCCAGCTCCTTATGCACCCCATGACTGCATCACTGATCCTCATCCTCTCCAGTTCAGCCAGTAATATCCCATGAGGAATGGTATCAAAAGCACTGTTTAAATTAAGGGCAATATAGAAACCTTATCAAATAAGTCTATTATCTTATCAGAGAAGGATATTAAACAGGTCTGACACAATCTTCTTCAGATGAACCCATGTTAGATTTTTCATTTACTACCATATCTTTGGGAGTAACAATATGGAAATAAATAAATAAATGGAAGTAGCTTGCTTTCTTTCAGTATCTGTTCAAAGACATTACATATTAATGAAATCAAGCTAAAAAGCCTGTAATTGCCTAGGTCAGAGAGAGATAAGGCAACTAATAGCATGCAAGGAAGAAACAGCTATTATTCCGTCGAAGTTCAGTAAGAAAAAAATCTAAATTCTTTCCATATGGTATGTCCCAGGTCCATTTTCCATATACAGAACTGAAGGCATGATAGACTTACACCTTAAAGGCTAACTAAATCAGAAATGCATAAGTTTTGTAAGCACTAAGCAGTAGTTTACTTCACCAGATTGTTATGTAACAAGTAAGAAGGGGCCTGGCTTGCTTAACCACAAATGAATGGGGACAACACACACAGACTGTGCGATTTTGAGACCCTTCAGAGTAGAACTCATTGCATTTTTCATCCAGCCAATTTTTTTCTTTGTACTTTTCCCCATATTAACATTTAGACTTGAAAGGAGATGAAGCACCTCAGGGTTTAATTGATCTAATTTGAACATTTAATTCTTAAGGAATTATTCATTGCAAATTTCTCTCTCTAGGGCATTCTGTCTAGTCCTCTTATTTTCTGAATATACAATATTAATATAACCATGGCTTCTTCCAATCTCAGGATATTTAAACAGATTATGTAAGTGTGATTAGGTAAGTGTTTTAATACAAATTTACTTTTACTATCAGCTGTAAACCACTGAACTGGAGAGTTGAGTGAAAAAAAATGCAGCTAATAGTTTATCTCAAGAATTTAATTTTTTTTATTCATAAACTGTCTGGCAAGAACTTGAAATTTTATAATTTACTCATTTTTCAAAATTATTCATCCAATAATTTATCCAGAAAATTTTGGTCTATAGTAAGTAGAAAGTGATCAATGAATAAAATCTGAGCTGTTATGATTGGATATGTAGATTAGGGGGTGTGTGAAGCGAGCTGTATTTGATTTGGATTCAGCCCAATTTTGGGAACAGGGATTTGATTCGCTGATTCGGATCACTGTGCCAATTCGATTCTGATTAGGAGAATCAGCGATTCGGCTATAGACACAGCTTTAAACATTTTTTCTACATACCTCAAGGTACCAGGTATCTACAAACAGACCTAGAAGTGGATGCTAGGGATCCCCACCACAAAGCGTGCTGGGGATCCGCCCACACTCCCGTGGGATGCTCCATTGCCCCACCATCTCAGCCTTCACGAGCCACACCTGGTACCTCGAGGGATATAATAAAAACATATAAAGCTGTGACTATGGCCAAATCATTGAATCTCTCTAAATCGAATCAGAGGCTTCTGATTTGATTCAGAGAGATTAATGGGTCTCCTGATTCAATCTGGATTCAGAAGTTCGGCCACCGAATTGGGCCAAATCTCCTCTGAATTGAATCAGCAACCAAAGCATTGCATAGCCCTAATGTAGATCACATGGCGTACTTTCACTCTCTGATTCATTGAGGGTCAAAGTTCCTAGTGTGAACTTAAAAGTTTGTTTTTCCTGTATATGCTATTATAGTCCTTCGTCATTAGCTATTTCTAGCAATACTGTAGGGCAAAATGTTATCAGAAGGAATATTCACAAAAATGAACACAATGGAGTAACAGTTCAGAAGCAGTACATTCATCAAAGTATTTGATAGAGCTGTTACAGGTGTTTTTATTCACTTGAGCAATTTGAACAGTGGCCCACACAACTCCAATGTAGTCTTAGCACTTTGTAAATGGCACATTTAAGTTTCAAGGGCTCTTTTTAATTTTAATTTTAGATTAGCTTTTGAATTCTACTCTCATTTACAGCAGAAAAAATGCCAAAAAAATTTACTAGCTTCCACCGAGTTACTTCATAGTTACATACACAATGGACTCCAGAGTCTGTGCCTTTAATATCGCTAACAAATGTTATGTGCTTGAAAGAACTCCCAAAAGCATTTGAAAAAGTATAACCACTAAGAAACCAACCACTAACAAAAACTAATTGCAACCATTAACAAACATAATTGCTTTAAAAGCAATTCTATCCTTGAAAATTTTAGTGGGTATTAGTTTCAGAATCTGAATATTTAGAAGTGAGCCTTGTACCACTTAAAGGTAACATTGATAAATATGATAATTTCATAATAAATAATCTATTAAAGTTCTTTTTTGCATGCTGTTGCTTGCCTTTTTGTATTAGCCATTTACTGAGATGTTAATCTCTTAGGAATTTATATGGATTTTGTACAGTAGCAACTCTGGGAAATTTGTGCAGGTATTAGTAAATATTTTCCACATAATGTAAGCGAAGCTAGAAGCTGATTATGGACTCGCTTGAACTTTAATACTTCTTTTCTTTGCAGTGTGAGGCAGGCACTATATCCTCTCTATATAACCCTGGCATATTCTAGTAATGTTGACAAATCATACTGTGAGCACTGATATGTATAAGTAATAGGCATCTTGAACAGAATAAGATTTTAAAAGAAATGTAGAAGGTTGAAGGAATATTTAGAAGCTTGAATTTTTTATTCACTTTTTTTTTTACTGGAAGCATTACATTGTACATTTTTGTCTACTCACGGTTGGCTATAGTCACTGTTGGCTATTAGGGAAAATTGAGATAATTGTTTTGGATTGAATAAGTCAAAATACAAAGCAAAACTCATGTCATATTTGTTTGTCTGTTTACTTAAGGACTAAAAAGTTTGATTTGAAAATGTAAGTTTTTCATTTTAGGATACTTCTGCTCTTTAAGGTTCTGGCCAGGACAGGAAATAAACATTTTCTGTTTTGAGAGTCTGTTTGTATCGCAATAAATCTTCTGATAAATCTGTTCTTATGAAATTCACAGTCCTGCTTTCCTGGGTCTAGATACTTTTGATATATTTCTAATAACTGAGACTAGAGAATAAAATTTTGAGATTTACCCCATGTAATATGTCACGTAACTTCACTTTTGAGCTGAGCTGAGTTTCTGAGGCTTAAATTTCTAACGTTTCCATGCACTGTTTTAAGTTCCTGGTTATAAGGGCAGACTGGGTGTAGGTGGTCAGGCTGAGTGGATTGCACTAGGTTAATGTCAAAAATAGCAAGCTGAGGGTTAAGACAAGGTCATGGTCAAGGCAAGCAGTTGATCCTGGCTGCCAGTTCTAAGACAGGAACAGGAGCAACCAAGTCAACAGAGGGGTAGTGTGTTGCCCAAACAGCTCTCTGGTGTTTGGTCTGAGTTTATACAGCCAGAATGGGCAGTATCTCTACCTGTGGGATAAGTAGACTGATGATCTCCAACTGCAGCCAAGGACCAGATCTTCCCCATTTGGACCTTGGCTTATTATACTTGGCCAGTTTCCAGTGGTAGCCTGAGGCTTTTGTTTTCCGTATACTTTTATTGCTACAGTCCTCACCTGTGTAAACCACTATATGCAGATGCATATCCTTACTGTTAGTTAGCTGGGATAAAACTGGCCCTTTGTATTTGGCTTAGTCTCAAGAAAAGAAAGTTCATAAGGAGATTTCATCTGAAACTGTGACAATAACACCATTATTAAATATTCAGGTATTTGTGGTATAAAAAATATATTACATATAGATTTTAGTTTCACTTGCATTATATCATTTGTTTCTGGAATTCTGATACTGATACATGCATTCATATATCTAAATTTAAAGGTAGCAGCTGGACAGAGGTTTGCAATGTTCACAATAGTCAGTTCCTGCAACTACTTATACTGGGACCCCAATCATCATCCATGTTCAGACGTTCTGCATAAGTATTAACATGCTATATAAATTACTCTGTAGTCCTTATGGAGGCTTACAAATTATTATTTTACTATAGTTGGACCACATACTATATCTGCCAGAAAATGTGGCATGATTCATATTGGTACAGCTGCATGGTGATTAGCAGATTTTTAATGAGTGGAAATGAATTAAAGGCAGCATATAAGCAAATTCACAGGTGGTGCTGCCAGGCCCCAAGTGAGAGATGTAATTAGTAGAGTAGTAAAAGACAATAGAATTTTGCAAATGTGAAAAGAAAAAAGCAAGGTGGCTTGCCATTCTTTATTAGCACTGTAGGAGATAGAGCCAGTCCGTGTCTTCCAGTTGTCTAAATCCTTATCTTCACCTCTGTCCTACCCTGTGCTCTTTCCCAGGTTTCAGCTCAACCTCCTCACTTCTGTTCTCTCACAAAAAGCCTTATGCCTTGGCTTATATGTGCTTTGAATCCAGGCTTATTTGTCCTGCTGCAGTTACAGACTAAAGCATAATTTCTACTTTAAATAAGGCTTTGACCATTTTTAACTTTTCAAAAACAATGTAGCTAAAGCCTGGGTTGCCAAGCTTGATGTTTCATTCCCACAAGACCATCTCATAGCTTTCTAGGCTTGTATGTCCTGGCCCTTCTTCCTACTTGTTTCCCAATTACCTTTTACGTACCACAAGCTGCCAGCCAATCTATGCCTGACCAGCATCTATCCTCCCTTGTGGCTTCCTTTATTTTCCAGTCAGCCTCATCTGTCTTGTCACCTCATCTGTCTATGCTTCTCAGTGTACTGCTTCCTGGCTGGAGTTGGGTGGGGAGAGGGAAGGCTGGGGAGAGGAGGGAGGGAGGTCACAGTAGGGTTTTGGTTAACCTGTGTTGTGAGTACAATGAAAAAAATTTATTGAGGGAGACATCTGAAACTAGCATGTGCAGAAAAAAATGTCTCAAAGAGGTTAACAGAGGTGCAGCTCCAGTGAAGGGCTCTCCAGTGTAAGGAGCATATTAAGAGTTTTGGAGGCCTCTACCATAAAGTGAATAATAACAATGGCAAGTCTGTAAGTCTTTTTACCTGCCTCTACTGCAAGGAGCTTGAACAGGAGATCACCCCATCTTGAATATAGTGCCCACAGTCTTGCATCACACGCATCTAAGCAGGAGTGATCTCAATTTCTGCCTTTGCTCTGAAGAGATCATTGTGAGAGAAGCAATCCAAAAAACAGCCCACCAACCTGGAATGAACCACAGGCCATATGGGCTAGATTATGTCTGGTGCCTATGTACCGACAAACTACTGGAGGCAGGCCTGGGATACCAGCCAGAGAGGAAATGATAGCAAAACTGGAGCCAGGTAAGTATCCACTGTTATCTTTGTAAACAGAGAGAGGGATTTCAGGGTTGTGACCAAGACAGTTTTTGCTATGGATATTACTGCATGCAGTAGAATTACATTAGCTCCACTAAAGTGCAGATGATGCTCCATTTCCATGCCACTTCCTCCTTTTCTACATACTGACCATGTGTGACCCAAGATGAATTTGAATCAGGAAAAGAGTAACTAGTCATGCACCTAGGCTAAGTACAGAGGTTCAAAAGGCTTGAGGTGCAATCAATTCAATCTTCACAGGTTAGTTTAAGCTGTGTAGCTTGAACCAGTAACAAACTGATGTTCAGTGTTTGGGTGGTCAAGACAGACAGAAGCTTGCACTGGCCCAGACCAAGAGCTGTGGGGTGCTCACATGCACCACCCCTCGTGGCCAGCTTCCTAAGGCTGATAAACCCAGCACAGTGAAAGCCCAGGCCTGATTGGCTGTTGGACACGTGCCACCATGACCCCTGGTTTCAGCTGCAGGTAGGGGAGAGCCATCAGAAAATCTCTTCCCAGCTCTCCTCCTCTAAGGGGGGGAGCTAGCACTGGCTCAGTCCCACTCCCTCCCCAGCCCCTCACCTCTAAGAGAGGTGGGGTAGGGGAACACAGTGGCTTGGCCCAGCCCCAGAACCCCCCAGCCAGCTTCTCCCTAAGATGGGTCTGAGCTGATTCCCACCTGGCTTACCCTGCAGGGTTACAAAAAGCCCCCACTGGGGGCTTTCACTGCTCAATGCCAGGCAGCCCCCAGCTGGAGGGGCTGGTGCTGGGCCAAGCTGGTGCATTCCTGACCCCCTGCCTCTCACAGCCAGGAGGCTGGAGAGAGGGTGGGCTGAGCCTATGCCATCCTGGTGAGCCAGGACGCAAGGGAGCAAAATGCTCCTGGTGGGGGCTTCCCCTCCCATGCACCAGGCAGACCTTGGCTGGAGGGGGGTGCAGTTCCCAGCTGGGCTGGTGTGTTTTCCCCTTTCCTCACAACCTTCACCTCTCACAGGCAGGGGTTGAGGAGGGGGTGGAGCTGAGCTGAGCCCCTAGTGGGGGCTTTCTCCCCTGCTGCACTAGGCAGACGCTGGCTGAGGGGGCTGAGGCTGGACTGG
The DNA here is from genome assembly GCF_001723915.1 of Gavialis gangeticus. Taxonomy (NCBI): domain Eukaryota; kingdom Metazoa; phylum Chordata; order Crocodylia; family Gavialidae; genus Gavialis; species Gavialis gangeticus. The sequence continues at coordinate 57,286,386 of NW_017729004.1, read as the reverse complement.
TGTGTTCTCCCCCTACCCTCTCATAAGTGGGGGGCTAGAGAAGGGGTGGGGTTTAGCTGACCCCAGCCCAGCTCATCAGGCTACAGGGGAGCAAAAGATACCCAGTGGGGGCTTTCCCCTGCACTGGAAAGAACCTGGCTGGGGGCATGGCAGGGCCAGGCTAGTGTGGTCCCCTACTCTGCATCCCCCCATAGGCTAGGGGCTGGGAGGGGGTGGGGCTGAGCTGATGCAAACTCCACTAGCCTGGCTGCTGTGGGGGTGAAAAGCCCCTATTGCTGGTGCTTTTATAGTTTCATAGTAGTTAGGGTCAGGAGGGACCTGAACAGATCATCTAGCCTGACCCCCTGCCACAGGCAGGAATAAATGCTGGGTTCACACGACCCCAGACAGGTGATCATTCAACCTTCTCTTGAATTTGCTTAAGGTAGGGGTGAGGACCACTTCCCTGGGAAGTTGGTTCCACATATTGGCCACTGTAACTGTAAAATATTGCCTTCTGATCTCTAACCTAAACCTTCCTTCCCCTTGTCCTATACAGATGGGGTCTGGAGGTCCATTCCCTTGCCCCCATTGTCTCTCTGGGCTGACAGGTGCTGGCAGCGAGCAAAGGCTTTAGTGCCTCAGATCTGTGATAGCTGGGGGAGGGGCTAGCCCTGGTCATTGCAGACAGCACAGCCCAGGGTTGCAAAGCATTCTGGGATGCTGGTGGATTATGGGTTAACTTGAAACAGGAAGGGATCCGAGACATATGTTCCATAAACTGGCTTAACCTAAATCAGTTAAGTCTACATTCAACCAGGTTTATCTTAAACCAGTTTCAGCCATTTTAAAAGTGGTTTATGTGCACAGAACTTCTGTTCTATTACAGGTTTAAACCCGTTTTGGATCACTGAAACTGGTTTATGTGTAACTTGTGTCCCTAGCCCTAGTGATGTTTTCTATGTTTGAATGGATTACTGAAGAAATAAAAAAGAACAGAAGTTAAGCAAGCATGAGTACACTTCAGCCTCAACTGTCATGTAATTAGACTCTTACAGAGTATATGGTTACTATATGACAGACTTGACCCAGACAGTTTAGAATATAAAAAACTCAGTAGCAATGTTTATTTGTCCTTTGGTAATGGTAGCTTTCGACCTCTACTACTCTCTGTTCCCAGCACTCTCAGGGCAAGAGGAGGATGGGGAAGGTAACTGTGTTGTTGACATATTTCTCCATTCGAGTTCAGCATTCTGTTAATATTCACCTGAATCTCTCCCCCTCTTTCTCCCACCTTTCCACCTACACCCACTTAAAGGGTTTGATAATTATTCACATGACAGAATATCAAGGTTACTGGTGAGATTCATACATAGAACAAATGTCCAACAGCTATCCCTATAATGTACTAGCCAGTTCCCTTCATAAATACCTATTTAATCAGTGGGCAATGAAAAAAAACCTCCTTTGTAAAGACAGATGGTTACTATCACATGCCCAGAAAAAGTGCCTCCCTTTTCCAAGCAGAGTTTTGCAGCAGATTAATAGCCTCTAATGTTTCCTTGTTCTACAGTAATAATCCAATACTAGTTCAAATTTCCCCTAATAACTCAACCAGGTCTCAAAGTTGTTAATATTTTAAGATGGATTAAATATAAAATTCTTATCATGGTGCATTCATAGGCTGGTAATCTGACCAGCAGCAGTTTCCCAACAGGTCAATGGGTAGACAGGAAATAAAGGTATAACAAGCACAATCCTCTGCCTTTGCCACAACACTGAATATGTCCATTTTTTTCCAAGGACAAAAAAAACACTTTTTCATTGCCCTAGCAAAGTAATAATACTTCTGCTGGATCTAGGATGCTACCCAGGTCACTTAGGGACAGGATCCTCATGAGGGCAAAAGGTAAAGTCTCAGGAATAGATTACTACATGAAATGCACAGTGACTATGGACCATGGTCCCTGGAGTCTGAGAAAGAAGAAGACTAGCAAGACATGGAGGAGGAGAAAACCAAGAAGGGTCACATGCATGGGTGTCTGGTGCCTCTTGAGTCGGGGGGGCATGTGTCCCACCCCCCAACACCAGTCAGCGACTGGGGGGAAGGGAAGGGTCCCCCAGCGGCGAATCCCACTAGCCCGGGGGACTGATATCACTCACAGTAAAAGTGGCTGCTTCCGGAAGCGGCGCTGCAGCTTTTGCTGCCAGCCACACTCCCTGACCAGCGCTTGCAGGGAGGGCCCTGGTGCTCCTGCCTGCCCTGCTGCCCACTGGCTACACAGGGAGTGCGGCCTGACAGGGGGTGCACCGGCACTCACAGGGGGTGCACATGCACCCCCATGCACCCCCTATGCATCACCCCTGGTCACACGACAGCTATGCAGCCTTCAAATACAAGGACAGAATTAACACAAGAAAATTCTCCATTCCAAGCCATGTTTACACTGTTCTATAAAGATTATTCATAATACAACAGGATCTTCAGATCTGACAACATAGGAATTAAGTGCAGTAATGAAAAGCATCTCATTTATTACTTGCAAGGCTCCTGAGAGTGCCACAGGACAAACACTTCCTTTTTTGTAGTTCAGAAATTGGGGATTTAAGACCACTGATACACAGCATTGATACCAACCCATTAAAATGAATACATTTTTCATTATTTCTATCCCCTCACCTTGCCTAGTTACCTATTATGGTATAGCAAAGCCCCCTCTAAAGTACAACTATTCTTGCCTTCAGAGAGAGGTGACAATGCCTCTTGGTTCTCTTGTTCAACTAGATAGTCCTGAATTTCATTCCAGCTGGTGACATGGTGTAGAAAATTAGAGTAATTTTTTCTTAGACTACACATTCTTAGATCAATGTGGCTTTTTAGAATTTAATTAGCCAAAGTCATGCATTGAACAGCCATGAAAAGAGGTCTCAGATCATGTGTATGCATCTGATCAGAAAGCAATCCACTGGGGTGCTGGTTTTAGGGTGACCCCACTGGTCACCCAGGCAGTTCCCTCATTGCCAGGACAGCTCCCCCTGACACTGACCGCAGTAGCAGATCATGGTACTGTCTCCTCATCTCTCTGGACAAAATTGTGTCGACCCAGGACTGACCCAGGTGCACCCAGCTCTGGAGTGTAACAGCCACATATAACAGTGTATGGTGAGGGCTGATGAAACGTTATATGTGGCCATTGCACCCAGCTCTGGGGGGCTGTCTCAGCACTCCCCAAATGCTGTTATATGTAGCAGTTACACCCCAGAACTGGGTGCATCTCTGCCCTCCCCATGCACTGTTATATGTGACCATTATACCCCAGATCTAGGGCCACCCCACGCCATGCCTCTGGCACTGGGGACTCTCTTGGACACCCCTGACCATGTAGGCTTGTCCAGGAAGGATGTCCAGCTGTCACCCCAACCCAAAATACCAGTTCCTTATTCAAGCCAATATACTTAGTATAGTGTGCATGAGGGGGCTGTGAGTTGGCAGCCTGGCATGAAAAAACAGTGCTTTGGGCCAGGCAAGACTAGTCAGACATGTCTGAGAGAATCTCCCCAGTGGCACAGTCATGGTGTGGGTGGGGGGCTAAGAAGGATTTCCATCTCTAATCCCAGCCCAAAAGAAATTCCTTATTTGAGCCCATATACTTAATACAGTTTATAATGGGGGACTGTCAATCAGGCCATGCTTTGGGCAATGCAAGATTCTGGTCAGAGGTATTCAAGAGTCCCTTGGTGGTACACAGGCCTGGTGGATTCAGGATATTAATTTACATATGATTTGGTAAATATGCATACCTAATTAATTTTTCTCTCTTTAGAATGTGTAATTCATTAATAAGAAGCTTTTATTGCATATAGATTAGCTTTGAAAAAAGAATCAGGAATAAGGACCTGGGACTTAAAGGAACAAATTGCAGCCTCATGAACCATAACATGTAGCCTTGGTGTTGGCCACCCCAAAACAGTGGATGGTGAGAAGGCCAGTCATTGAAAGCCAGAGGTCCCTGGCCCCACACCACCACGGGCAGTGGGGCAGGGGTGGGATTGGGGGGTTCTGTGTGGTGCACAGAATTGATATGCAAATATGATTCCTTGACCTTCAGTAGAGGCAGACAGTTTGAAATTTGGGGAGCAAACCCTAGCATGTGGCCAGGGGCACCCCAAAACAGTGGATGGTAAGCAGGCCACTAACCGCAAGCAGGGGATCCCCCACAGCTCCAGGCCCAGGCAGAGGGGGGACTGGCACGGAATTTTGCAAGTGAAATGTTCCTGGGACCTCAGAAATGTAGGGGGTGGCTGACTGATGAACAGAGCAAATAAAGTGCATGGCTTGCCAAGTGCAAGTCACAGCTAAGCAGGCATTTGCCAATTCTGGAAGAGAACCCTAACATGTAGCATTGGGTGCATATGGTATGGGTTGGGTAGTTTTGGGTAATTAATCATAGAATAGGCTTTTGGCATACCAGAAGGTAATGCAGGAATGAGGATGTGTCTCTGTGAACTGCTTGCTAGAGCATGGTTTCCTCTGTTCTTAATGGGGCTAGTGACAAGAAAACAATAGTATTGCTGGCCCTAGAACAGTCACATCAATAAGAAACTATATGGTTCACTGAACTGGGCTGGCGTCTGTTCAAACTCCTGGAAAGCCAGGTTTGGAGGTCTGCCTCAAGGCACAGACTGATGAGAGCTGGAACCTGTGAGCTGAGGGGGAACCAGAATTGATATGCAAATAGGGTTACTGTGAAATCCTGATAGGACAATGCACTATCAGATTTCAAGTTTCCCCCCAAAAAGCAGATCCAGGGTCCTTGGACTCTACAGCAAAACCTGACAAAACCATGTCTGCCTCTGTATGAAAATAAAAGAAATAAAATAGCTCAAAAAGAGCATGGTCACTGATTTCTCACACTTTGGGATGCCACTCACTTCCAACCCACAGCCCCTGCACCCCCCCAGTGCTGCCACTGCCCTTCACTCCGAACCCGCAGCCTCTATCCCCAGTCCTGCCAGTATCCTCATCCAGGGCCTGAGGGTGCCAGTCAAAGCAGCTTCACTGGAGTACTGTTAATGCAGACAAAGCGATTCAAAGTGGGTCTGGGTTTTTGGTTGTAGCTGTGTTGGTCTAAGGACACTGGCAGGCAATGTTCTTTGTGTAAATGTGATATCTTTTATTAGATCAACTGAGTAGCTGGAAAAAAACTATTGGCAAGCTTTCAGGCACAGTCACCCTTCTTCAGGCATGGGGAGTCTCTGCTGTTTTGAGACTCCAAAAAATGAAAGAAGCTAAACGTGTCGCAGGATGTCAGTGAGAAAGTAAATAAGGTCAGCACCCCAGGATTTGGCCAGAGTCATTCAACCGGTTTTACAGGTTCTGTTGAGGAATCTTAAGGTAATGATCTGAGGGGGGACAGGAAATGGTCCTCTCCTGTCCTACAGGAGGCACAATATACAACAGTCGCACAGAAAACACAATCATGCTTTACAGCCAAGCGACTGCCCCCCAGCCCACCCCCTCACTCCTGCTGGGGTGGCCGTAGCTCTGGGGTGTAACAATCACATATAAGAGTGCATGGGGAGGGCAGAGCTGTGCCTAGCTCTGGGGTGTAACAGCTCCATATAACAGCATATGGTAAGGGCTGAGAGACACCCCAGGGCTGGGTGTAACGGCCACATACAACAGTTTAGCACAGCCTGCATCATACATTACAAGTGGCCATTACAACCCAGAGCTGGGTGCATCGCAGGACCTGAGGCTCTCCAAGACTGAATGACTCTGCTCTCTCTGCAGTGGCCTGGGGGTTGTGGCACAAGCATGTGGGGAGCTGGTGGTTGGCGCGGGCAGCCTCCCCTTCCCCACAAGCTCTGTCTGTGTCCCTCACTCTAAACCTAAAGCCCTTTGCCCCACCAGCCCTGCCAGTGCCTCTCATTCCTAGCTAATCTGCAGCCCCCCGCCCAGCTGGTGCTCCTCACTCCTGACATGCAGCTCCCTGCCCTTCCAGCCCCCTCCCCACTCAAACCCTGCCAATGCACCTCACTCACCACCTGCAGCCCCCTGCCCCTTCAGCCCAGCTGGTGCCCCTCACTCTTGACCCGCAGCACCCTGCACTCCCAGAAAGAGGCAGCAGTATGACTGTGAAGCAGAGCCATGGCAAGCAGGGGGTGGTCAAAGGAGGACAGGGACATGGTGCTGGGGACAAAAACAGGTAGAGGACAGGAGGGGGAACATGTATTGAAGGGATCTGGTTGTAGAATTTGGGTGTGGCGGGATATGACTGCAGGCAATGATGATCTGCCAATGCAGCAGTTTAAAGACTGGCATGCAAATAGACTAAGTGATAAGAAAATTCCTCTCATTGAGCCTGCGGCTGTTTCTTTCTTCACCTCAACCCACACCATGCCCCTGCCATGTTGGGGTGGTGGTGTTAGCTCATGCTGGCCACTGTGTGGTGATGGGGGGCAGAAGGCAACCCCACTTTGGGGGAAGCTGCCCTGGGCATGGGGATCCTTGGTAGCCAAGGAATCTTAATCAACTTCGATAAGAACCCCAGGCTACCCCCATGCTGGTTGTCAGCTTTGCAAAAAATCCTGCTTTTTGATGTGAGGATACAAATGACAGACAAGGGACACAGGATTCTTTGTTTTACATAAAAATTCCTTTAGTATTGTTGCCATTCAGGCTTTAGCCTGGGTAGTCTGGGTACATGATATCCAGATGCCAACACACAGGGAGGCAGCAGGAGAGGGGAGGAGGGAAGGGAGGCAGCCAGACACTTTGTGTACCCTTGCGTAGCCCTAAATGTACCCCACACCCAGTGCCTGGTGCAACAAGCATGCAGAAAAAGCCAGGGGCAGAACTGCTTTGGGACCAGGCTTGGGTAGGGGGGCAGCCTCTTCAAGAGGCTTGCAGCATAGACCCCTGATGCCAATCCACATTTGTGAGGGGGAGGCAGGCAGGCTCACTCTTGCTGACATTTGCACGAAAAGATTTCCCTCCCCACCCAGCAGCACCCTGTGCAACAAGCGTCCAGAAAGAAGTGGGAGGCTTTGCAGAGGAGGCAGGCACCTCCCCACCCCCCGCCAAAATGCACATCTCTCAAGCAAAAGTGACCTAAGAAAATAAACCAACCAAAATATCAAATCTTTTCCTAAAACACCACCTAGCAGTAAAGTAATACTGAAAGGTCCGGAGGATAAAATTGTTCTGATGTGGCCCCTAGCACATTTTACTAGTCATAGTATAATAAGCCATTGTGTGGTAAATCACATCCAGGTTATTTAGCTGTCTTAAACTAAGAAAGAAAAATTAAACCGGGAACATTTCTAGCGACTAAATGCCAACTACGTGTACAAGGGCCCCTTTTCATTACCACGTTACATGGATTTGTGGGGAGATCTAGCTGATTTTAACTGATTGTTCATTGTGGTTAGAAAGTAATGCTAATGAAGCCCTCGAAGGTATGTAACAATTAACAGTCTGTGAAATTCAGACACCTTTTATATTTACTTCTCTCTAGAGGTGATAGGAATACAAAACTAATGCCACATTGTGAAAGATAAAGGCTTGGCATGTAGCTATTTTGTTTGATAAATGAATGGTTAGGACATTACACACAGCTTTGCTAGAGACACCAGGATGGCTGATCCCTCTCAGGTATTTTGATAGTAATGTCATGTGACTAGCTGGCTTGGTAATTTAGATAAGAGCTTTATTTTAAAATAGAAACATGTCAGTAGGCCCAGTGAGAACTTCATAAAAAGTCTGAAGAGAGGGCGAGTAATTAAAGCTGGCTGGGAATTTAGATAGAAAATGTCTATTCAGCAATGACATTTTTATCAGGATTGTTTCTCAAGTCTACAATGGAAGTGAGAGAGAAACCAACCCCAAACTTGTTTTTAAGGCACTGACTAGAGAGTGAGAGGCACTGATTTTAATGGAGAGGCTTGAACCTGAGCCTTTCACATGCCCAAAAGTGCCTTACCTACTGAGTTACTGACTTCTTTGACTAGTCTCTCATTCTTTTTTTCACCTTTGAAAGGATGTAAAATAAAACCAAATTCTCAAACTTAGAAATTTTTCACAAACTAGAATTCTCATTTGGCAACCAATCTCTATTTGTGTATGCTTTTGCTGCCACCAGAACCTTGTAAGTTCTGGCATTTCATTGTGTAATATGATTTGAAATCCCTTCAGAGCATTTATACCTCTGGAGTTTCATTTCAGAATTCAGACCTCTAATACCAAAAACAAATTAGTCATTTGCTTGTTCATTATTTCATGAGGTTGCACCAATTATTAACAAAAGCATTCCCAAGTACCATTTCCCCAGAATTTATCCTCTTTCATCCCCTAAGGCATTTGATCCTGTGCAATCTGTCTCCAGAATCCTTTTATTAAGCATGGGTAACCATAGGTACTAGATAGTCTATTTTACTACTACTATATTATTTCTATCTTGCTGTTTTTTGTGTTAGATGATACATGCTGGAAAAATTGAGAGACTAGCCCCGAGTGAGGCAACAGAAGAGGGAAGGAAAATACTGTATTTATCCAAATCCAAGATGACTTTGAATTTAAAATGACCCCCTAATAATTAGATTCTAGCCATAGAAAATTATACATTTGTTACAACTTTCCATGTCTAGAATCAAGTTATTGGAGGGCCATCTTAAATTCTTCCCACTCCATCACTACATCAGGGAAAGCAGTTGGGGGGAGGGGGAGACAAGCAACAGAAAAAGTAGCAGTGGGGGGAAGAAAAAGCAGCAGCAGAAGGGAAAGCGGCCTGTTCCCTGCCCGTCCCTATGCCACTTGCCCCCATCCCCAGTGGCCACAACCCCTGGCACCTCCCACAAACCCCCCTGTTCTCCCTGGCTACTAGCCACCCTGGGACCTGCCCCCAGCCACTTGTGCCCACTACTGACTGCCTCCCCCACCACTACTTGCTCCCTTACAAGCCATTTCCTGGTACATTGAGCTGTTATGGTTGCCTCTTTTGAATAGGACTTATTTATACTCTTCTGTATGCTCCTTAAATACAGATGATACAAAAGCCAGAGTAGTTAGTTGCAGATTCTAGTTCTCGATGGTACTAGAGGATGAGTGGAATTCTAGGGTATTGTGGCAATTCCTTTTTTAATGTCCCTCTTGATGACAAATGCTACTTTTACATTATGTCAAACTTTATCAGCCATTTGTGTCAAGCATGTTTCCTTGGTGAATTCTCTAACCGTCCTATATGGATGCATCACCTTGGTAACACCAACAATTTTCCTGACCGGTGAAATCAGTTGTATTTAAAATTCTAGCTCAAGGGCTTTGTCCTGTAGCCCCAGCACTCTTGAAACTTGTAACTAAGGATGCCCTTTGCTTCCACTCTCCACACAGTGGGTGGATTCAGCAGTGTCTAGTTTGTGTGTGGAGGTTTTGGGCCTGAGTTTGTGGCTACAGCCAGTCCTGCTCACTTCAGTGAAATAATCTGCATTTTTGTCTTTCTGAAATCATGCCTCAAAGAATTGTTGGTTTCTGGGCATGCACAACCTGTGGTCTCTGACTGGGAAAGGGTCACATACAGAAGCAGATCCAGGATGGTGGAGACAGTAGCAGTGATGAAGGGGAGGGTGTGACTACACCCTCTTAGATCTGCCCCTGATAATATATAACTGATCAACCTCATGCAGAAGTGCCACAGTTCTTCATGTACATTTTCCAGGTGTGGTATATTCTTCACACTTTGAGTGGGGGGAGAGGGAAGATCTACTGATGTAAAGCATTAGAATAAATTAATCTTGGGGAGGAAAGGCATATTTGGTCTAACCATCAATATATAGGTGTATATATCTGCCCAAGACAGAGCATTTAGCTCATTCACTACAGGCTCCTTATATCATGAGAAGTTATTACTTTTGACAGTTCTTATCAGTGTACGCCACCCTCTTCTGTGATCACATTTTCACTAATGGTTACAGAAGAAATGCACTGCTTCATCTCCAGAAGGAGCAATATGTTTTGGCACATCCCATGAAAATTGAAGTTGTATAATCTGTTTCAACACAGAAATGAGATTGGCTGTATGCTGCAGGCAGCAAAGAAATATGACTGGTAAATTCACAGTGAACACACTGATAAAAACACCCACTGCAGTGAGATAAAGAGAGACTAAGGAGATAGAGTACAGACTTTAATTCATTTTTATTTTACTGAAGTCCAGTATGATAGGCAAAAAGCTTAGTTTTTTCTAGTATACAAAAACCATCTCTACCTAACTTCTTTCTGTATTTCAAGAAGAAGGCAATGCACGGCATCACCCTAACTGGTTCAGAGAGGCATAAAGTGCTGAAGCCAAACTGGCTGGCCTCTCTTCTCAAGCCAGGTGGGCCCTCAGCTGACTTGGAAGGCATTTGTGGCTGCCCATCCAGCAAAATGGGCAGTTTGACTCCCACCGAGTAGGTTCTCTGCTCCCCAGATTTCCTCATTTAAGGTGCACACCTCAGTTTCCAGCACTTAATTTTCGAGAAAAAAAGATGAGTCTTGTTTTCGAGTGAGTATGGTACATCCAGATTGTCAGTGATACGACATTTTTCTAATTGGTGTTCAAGACATTTGAATCCTGAATAAAGATCAATGCTCAGACCATTTGGGATCACATTCTATTTTATAATAGTGGTACTTAACTTTTTTGCTTAATTGGGAAAAGGAAGTCCTTCTTCACTGCTGTAATTAAGCAGTATGAGTCAGAGAGGGAAACTCAGGACACTGAATAAAAAGGCATTCACAGGAATTTGGGTGCCTGAGAAAGATACCTTGAACAAGTGCATAATAGTTTACAATTTCTGTCAACATTAAAGTTTGTTTTTCTCTAATTTTTCCTGCTCAGGTAAGGATTATGCTCAGCCTTTGTATGAACCATGTCATTGTATCCCCACACTCAAACTTGCTTTTGGCTGTAGACAAATCAGAGACTATCTAATCTGTTCTCTGCCTCTCTAGTTACACATCATTCTAAAGGGATACTTTTTCCTAGAGCTGCTCCATCCCCTATCCAAGACTCTGCCATACCTATTCTTACTATATTTGCTATATTTAATAATTTCCCAATCTGTGGGAAGATTTTCTTCTCCCTGTCTCTGACCTACTATTGAGATGAAAAGCCTAAGGTACTAAAATGGGCCCGAGCTGTGCCTCACTATGAGGCTGTACCTGTATTTTGTCTTTGAACTCTCAGATCTACAGGGGTGCTATCTGCATCAAATGGTTATGCAAACATGTTCTCTGGCTAGATAAAACTATGTTTCATCTAAGGGCATCCATTTTGATCATGGAAGAGAGTTCTGGAGATGCTTTTGCTTGTTCTCATTGGATGTTCTCTACTTTTGTATTAAGCTCCTGGGAACAGGAGGGCTTTACACTGAGAACAAAATTTGGTAAGCCTACTCTTCCAGTAATGAGCCTTAGGGATAATTCTGAGGCTCTTTCGTAAACTGTGTTTGAATATAATTAACAAGAAAAAGAAGAGGTATTCATGAAGTGCCTTGTGATCCACTGATAAAAATGTATTAACATCTATGAAGAGCTGACTCTGATAAACCTTCTTGACTGGCTTATTTGGCTTTCCTATTGTATTAGAAATGTATCATGAATAATTCGTTACTAAAATAACCTTGTTCTCTCTCATTCCCTTCCCTCTGCTTCATTTATTCATGCTTTTAATTCCTTAATTATCTGGATTTTTTTGTCAAGGAATGAATAATGAATGGATGTTTATTAAAATAAGATGGTCTCTCATCATCTTGGGAACAATGAATAAAAATTAATTGCATTTATATGATCTGTATAACTACAGCAAGTTTTTACTCTCTTTCTTGCAAGTTTTACTGAATTTATAGACTTTACTGTGGTATCTTTAAATGTCCATGTTTGATGCATATATTCCATCACTGCCTTTTGTAATCAATAAAACTAACAAAGAATACAAAGGGAAAAATCTAGCAGTTAGATATATGATAGACAGTTTTGGGAAAGGACTAAAGCAGACTAAAAATGTACTACTTTATGTGCAAGTGTGTGTCAGAAAATATCGATGCCTTAAAGTCAAACTTTTCTACATCAACATTTTGACAAGGGTATGCCCTCAGCCATCCCATAATAGCCAATTGCCCAAGGGTTAGAAAAACTGTTTATGATGCAGGAGACCAAGGTTCAAGTAAAAGCGACAAGCAGCCATAGATCAAGTTCAATTAGATGTTACGCACAGTTATGAGTTTAGAATTTGAACACAGTGAACACAGCAAATGACAGACAAGTGTATCTTTTAAAATATAACACAGACTGTTTATGAAATAAATTTGTATATGAATTGAGAAAGTTAAGTGTAAATTGTCTGTGCATCACACAAATATTTGTTTTGGACTGGTCACCTGGACACTATGAAAATAGCTATGCATAGATAGTCTGTCACATGTATTACACTCTTTGTAGGTCTTCCTCCCTCTGTAATGTAAGCACTACAAAACAGAGAGAGGAAAATAAATAGCACAGAACAAAATAAAACTTTCTGCAATATAAAACATCCAAATGAGGATTGAGGGACAGAACATATAACCTTAACTGCTCACACAGACTCAACTTGATAGATATAAAAATGATTACTCACTGAGCCATTTGAAGGTTGTATGTAGACAAACAACTCAGAGACAGGGAATGAAGACACTGAAGATCAATGGGAGACAAAGAAACAAATGTTCTTTCTTCTTCCTTTCTATCTCTGTAGCGGTTGGGGTTTATGCTGGGCTCATCACCCTAGGATCTCATTGCCTCTTTCAGGTCTGCATCTGCAAAATAAATATTTTTTGTTCATCATAAGTCAGGATCAACGCAAAGTATGCTATTTTTACAAAATAAACATGATGAGAGGAATGAAAATACTGTATTTAATTCAATTAATTTATCCAAAAGTGAATCTAGATTTCTTTGAACATTCTTATTGTCAATAACTGTTCTTTATAATATGCGTAGACAAATTTCAGGCACTTGGCTGCTTAAGAACAATTCCCTGCCTGCCATTATTTCTTCAAGAACATTTTTGTTTTTAAAGAGCACATTAACCACTAACTAAATTAGGAATTAAAAATACAATCTGGCTATGCTTTTTTTAGATGACTTTATTGTGTGCTTGTAAGGACTGGGATATAGGTGGTCTGGACCGGTTGGTAGGTCATCAGATGAGGACTAGAGAGAGGAGCTGGAGGGCTCATAGCCACACAGGGTGGGGCAATAGCTAGAGTCCACATTGCCAGATCTGAGGGAGAATTCCCCTCACAGGCTGAGGCAGGATTCAGGAGTCAGGGACAAAGTTACCAAAGTCAAGTGAACTTCTCAAAAGCTAGATTTCAGGTCAGAGTTGAGCAGGGTCAGCAACCCAAAAACACACAACCCAGAGAGATTTAGCACAGAGCCGCTGGCTGGCCTCCAGCCTGCTTCCAGGTACATTTAAATGAGGAGATTACTAGCCTCAGCAGCAGATAAGGAGGCTCTGACACTGGCCAGCTGGGGTGGGACTGCCAGTTAGTGCCTTAGGCAAGTTTGACCAAGGCAATTACTTCTGGCTGGGCTGCCTGTTAAGGTCCCTGATAGTGCTAAAAATTCATAAAACTTGTGGGATCGTCCCAAATTTTCATGAATAAACAATGGTTCAAATTTCTGAACAAAAATCAATTTGAACTTGAAAGTAAACAAGAAATAATTTCAACATGCTTATTATAGAAGTGTCCTGCAGTCTTATTTTGTATTAGTCAACCAACTCCGAAAGAAAAAATCCATTCACCTCAGGAAGGAATAAAAATATTCTGACTACATTAATTGGAGAAGGCCCTGTGTTTTAGATAGCTGAGATAAAGAGCTTTCCTAAGTGAAGTTATTTGTTATTTGTAAATACTTTGAGAATCCTATAAGGAATTTTGTTTAGGCTTCTTTGGGGAAATGGATATACGATTAACATATTTTTGTGCATGTGCACATGTGCACATACACACATACACACGCTCTTGCAGAAACTGCGTTTCAATCCTATAGCCAAAGTTCATTTTTTGACAAAAATTTATGGCAGCACCTTTCTGGAAACATGACTACATATATAGGTGCCAATCTGACAGCACCAGCTGAACATGCCGAGAGAAAACTGAAAGTAAATCTTGCTTGGCAGCCAATAAATATAGCTTATGTCTCACCCATAATTAGGGGACCAGTCACACAGCATAAATACAAAACCGCCAATGGAGTCGCAATGAACCAGCCATTTGTTTACATTAGATCACATAGGATATTTATCCAATGAAACCTGGAAGGTCAGATTGTTCCTGGTTTTGGCACCAGTCTGAGAACCATTTGCCATGCGGAGGGAGGCTTCGCTACACTGAGATTGCATATAAACACTTGGGGAGGTTAGGGGTAGGGCAGATTGCATTAAAAATGGCCACCTAGTCTAACTTAGTTTGCCCAGGTATGGACCTTATACTAGTGTGAACTGTACAGAAGTTTAATTTGCCCAGGTATGGATCTAAGTGTGAACTGTACAGAAGTTCAGGACAGTTAGACTGGTCTAAAAATGTCCATCCCAATCTAAGTTAACTCTACTAGCAAGCTACACTCAATTTAGATTTGGGTTGGACATTTTTAGACCAATCTAACTGTCCTGAACTTCTGTACAGATCCCAGCTCAGCCCCAGGGCTGGGAAAGGCCAGCCACTGGCCCCAGCCACAGAGCTATGCTTTCTCTATCCTCCCCCTGGCACTGAACTATTTTTAGCCCTCCTGGCCCCTCCCCCCACCTCCAGATGAACAGCCTCCCCTCTCCCCACCCAAGCCCATCAAACCTCCCATCCGGCAGACTGCTTCCAGTGCTGGGGTGATCATCTGGAGGTTGGGAGGCTAAAACTAGCCCCTGGTCCCAGGGGGTAGGTAAGAGAACTGCCAATCCCCCCAAGCCTCCTTGATCCTGCCAAACCCCCCAGACCTCCCCAATCCTCCCTATGGACCCCATCTGCCCCCTGATCCTACAATCCCCTCTGCAGATCCTGCCTGCCAGCCCTATTCCCCCAATCCCTCCCAGAGACCTCACCTGCCTTCCAATCCCCTGATCTCCCCTGAAGATGCTGCCTGCCTCCCCAATCCCCTCAATTCCTCCCGTGGACCCTACCTGCCCCCATGATGCCCCTGCAGACCTCCCATCCCCCTCACAGCATGCTTGTTCCCCCCCGATTCCCCCAACCCCCCTGTTTGCCCCCTCCATCCCAATTTACTTTAGATGGGGTGGCTGTTTTTAACTTAATCTAATGTCTCCGTAACCTCCCCAAATGTCTATACACAGCCTAGGAGACAAAAGGCAGGGACGTTTGCAGTCTCTGTGCTGGAGATGGAGAAGAGAACACAGTTCTTCCTTCCCAGCATGCACTTTATGGGTTTGTATGTCAGATGCATCAAAGGGAACAAGCTGTCCAATTTCAAAGGACTGTGCCACCTTTTCAGGTCCTTGTGCACCAGGAAACTGGGTCTTTCACATATTCAGCTCTCTTTTCTATGCTGGGTATGAAAACACCAGACTGATCATGCTCCTTTCCTCTTAAATTTTCCAGTTATATGACATATATAATAGCATTATGATAGACATAAACCAGTCAACATTTTCCTTTGGTAGTTTAATAGCTATGGAAAAATCAGTGCACTGAGCATAAAGCTGGATCAAGCTTATAATGTGCATATTTAAGAGCTATAAAAGTCCTAATTTTCAAACAACTCCTTAAATGTTTTTGCTTCCATCAGTATATTACTACTGGGGGGATCAGGAGCGGGCTGGATTAAACAGCTGCTCAAGACTGAGCTCTGAGGGGACAGCAAAGCAATCTGTTTCTGTCAACCCCCAAGCCTGCTTATCTCTCTAGTAAACAAGAGTACAGTCTTGCAAAAACTGGATCTTTGCTCATGGCAAAAAACAAACATTTAAAGAAAAAGGCCAAAGAAAGAATATTTTAGATTCATAGGGTGCATCTACATGAGGCACTTTACTGCATATTAGACTAAGCAAATGCTCAGTAAAGCATCACCATCTATATGTGTGTAGCAATTAATGCACAGTATATTAGTCATGCAAAAATTCAAGCTTATTAATTGCATGTGTAGATGTGCTCATAATGTAGGGAGGTCTCGGACGTCAAGTGAAGACCTGCTAGTCAAAAAAGAAAAGAATAAAAAGCAAGTGGCCACCAAAGGGGACCTTAGGGAATTGATGTGAAATTTAAGCAACAAGAGACTGTCACCCATGATATCAGAAGAAAAGACTGAAGAAATGACATGGAAGATTGCCTTAGCATGCCAGAAACTGGCTTAGGAAAAACCAATGAGAGAGAGAGGCAGATGCAAATCTGCACATCACTGTTAGAGCAGAGAGAGAGAGAGTAACCTTAAAATTAACAGAAAATTAAACAAGGAGCAACAACTTTAGAATTAAGGGGATGCCTGAAAATGCCGAATGAGGAAACCCAATTGGGTGGAATGATCTTTAATTACCGAGTAGTTAAATCTCAGCTTTCTGGAAGAGGTGAAAGTGGTCACAAAGGGAATAAGTCACCAAGGACCTAATTCCCTCTCTTTAACTCCATAAGAGACTCAGAGCTACAACAGGGAAATAAGATTATTATCCGTAAGAGAATTTAAATGATTAAAAAGCTATAGGAGCAGAACTTATACTCCATGGGCACAATTTGCAATTTAAAAAGCGACAGAGAAAAGAGCGCTGGGGGAAATCACAGAAGCACTCAGGAACGCAGTAATCTGTTACAGATGGGAATTCCCATTTAAACTGTCATTCAGTTTCCAAAAACAGTATTACAGAGCAAGAGACTTTTAAGCATAGGAAAATACACTTCAGTCACTTGGGATAGACCTCTGAGTCTCAGACATACTAGGGGTTACTCTAGGGGCAAAAACTAATAATAAAAGTGCTGAAAATTTCTGGCAGATGCTGAAACCCAAGAGGAGGAGGACAGGAAAACAAAAGTCAGACAAGAAGCTGAGTAAGCTGAGGAGTCCCCTCAAGATAAACTAACAGGAGCACCTTCGGGCTCTTTAGAATGAATAACTAAACTCTAACTATGAGCCAGGTTGACTATGATCTCTAACATGCACAACTTGTTGATTGTCCCAGCCCCAGCACCACACAAGAGTTTTGAACTGGCCCCAGTGTGGTGCTGCCCTGGGATGGACAATCAGCTGATTGTCAGTCCCAAACCCAGGACCCTCTGGTTGCATCCAGATGAGCATACATATGCAGTTTGCAGAGCTGCAGACCCACTGGTGGCACCACAAACTGCATGAGCCACATATGCAGGTGTTTGCAATGCTGCTAATTTGCAGCATGGTGGGGGTTTTTGACACTGGGAAGTCAGAAAAACCCACGGCAGAAAGAGGTGGTGGCACATGGTGGTAGTGTGCACAACCCAAAACTGGAGTCTAGCCAGCCAGAGCCATGCTCTAGCTGCTGGCCAGGCTCCATGTGCCTGGATCACCACTGCTGGAGCCCCAGGAGGCCCTCAGGACCCCAGATAAAGCTGCTGGGGTCAGCTCCCTTACCCCACCTGGGGCAACTTGCCTTTTGCCAGAGCATGTGTGCATGGGCATTCCCTGGGGACAAGTAGCAGCGGCACAACTATGTGCCACTGCTATTTGTCCCTGGGGAAAAACACATGCACGCTTATCTGCATATGCCCTCTGAGGCCATTGGCACTTGGCTTTCAACTTGATACTGAAGGAACCTGACACGTGAAAGATCCAGGATCCTTCCTCCTGATATGCATGGCTTTCTTCTTCCCACCTGGAGGTTTGGTGAAGCAGAGAAGTCCCTGGATGATGTCACAGTTGGGTGAGGACCACAAATCGCTTGTATTATCTCCAAGGAGCCATCTGAAAATAGCTGAACACATGTTACTTAATACAATCTGGAAGTACTTCTCATACAAAAAGTAGATTTGCTACCATGTTGTTCTTCTTCCCACATGGAGGCTTGGTGAAATGAAGTCCCTGGGTGAATGCACTTAGCACTTGATTTACTGCCTGAATGTGCAGTCGCTCATGTTTTAGATTAATTTAAGACATGCTAAGTATAACCTGAGACATGGCCTTGTGTTAATATTGGTAAGAAAAATAGTATGAAGCTTGGCTGAAGAGAGGTGAGAGAGACAGCTGTGTTCTTTATATAAAAAAAAGGAGAAAAATAAAAGGATAACTTGGAGACATCCAGGGGTAAATGGATTAGTCTCACAAATGAAGGAGATTGAAGAAAATAGAAGAGTTGAAAAGAGTTCTGTATAAATATATTCCACATAATTCAAATGATCAGAAGACAAATTATTCCTAAGGGGAAAAGTTAACAACTCACAGGGGGAAAATATACCTCCTGTGGATTGTAGGAGAAGCAGTCTGAGTATTCATAGGAAGATGACTGGGAATGCATACAGGAAACAGTACACAGATATTTACAAACAGAAATCAAGTCATATTCAGCCACACAAGTAATACAATATAATTGTAAGTGAGGCACATATACTGCAAAAGGAAAAAAAAAAATCTAACAAATACGACCAGAAGCCAAGCCACACAACTTTCAAAGTTTATTATTTTCCCTCTTTGGGATAAGTTACAGCATTATCATCATGAGTTTTCCTCTCCCCCCTCCCCTCCTTAATAAGTATACATGCTGCCTTGTATTTATGGTAGAGAACGCAGGGTCATAGAATCATGCCCTATGCTTAGAGCAGAAGGTGGTGACGTTTGTGAAGGTCCTTGGTTATGTGGGCCACACCAAAATTCAGGACAAGTTTGTCTCACCTTCTGTACATTCAAGTGTATTGTATACAAAAGGGCAGATCCTCAGCTGTAGTTCCCGTGAACCCTCAGAACCTCTAATGAGAATCCATGGGAGGGATGTGCATACTTCTGATTCCCTGGCGTGGAAAAAATCCAAAAAATAAACCAACACCAAGAGAGCTTCAGCATGGAGATTTTAATCCCAGTCTCTGGGGAAATGGTACTATCAGCTCTAAAAGAAATGTGATATACAGATATCAAGCAACAGGGCACTTTTAACATGAAAGGGAATACATGATGCTACCACTTTGTTCACTGGGTGAAGATGAGGAGCGTCAAAACTCTTACAATCTGATAAAGAAATATTTTTCATTCATTTGAACTGATTATGCTGCTGATGAAAAGAATTTGTTCCTTAGCACTCAGCAATGAATACACTATAATTTACTTTATTATATTGTGTAAGTTTCTCTTTGCAGAAGACTTCCTTTTATGATAACTGCAAATGATATTCTGGCAATTACTGCTCATTTCTCCCAAGCATCTTCCCCTTTCATAGCCAATCATATTTTTTTAAGTTAATCCAGCCTTTAAATCATCAGTCTAATGTTAACGTATTCCTGCAAAAATGTTCCATTACCACAAAGCATGCTTTAATAAGCAAAACTGTTTAATATACATTCATTGTGAAACATAATTATTACCTTTTGGATCAGTACACTATCAATGCATGATGATATATTCCACCATACAGGATTTTTAATTATTTATTTTATTCATGGTGTTCCATTTTTATAGTTTATTTTATTCAACCAAAATGAACATGTGCAGAAGTCCACAAATGGTGTTTGTGGACACTATGCAGTTTCTGTGTGCTTTATGCCATATAGATTTTAACAAAGTCCCAAATGACAGCTGAAATGCCCATCAGTGTTCCTCTTTCACATGCTTGATTTCTGAATTAAAAATAGTAAGCTGTCCTGGGACAGAGTATAAAGTAAGGACAGGTCAGAAGTGTGACCCATATCTAATAAGAGGACTGCCTAAAGTTAAAACACATACTTATTTTCTGGACTGTGGCCTTTGTGAATGTGACCACTGACATAACATCTTTGTGCTTTAATTTTCCCTCTAATAAGATGCCTGTAAAGCTTCTCTCAGAGGCATGGCACATTAACATTTTTTATACTGGCGTAATAGATTTTTTTTAAAAGGAAGAAGCGAGTCACTGTTTTTTTTTATTCTTTTAAATTGTAGGAATGGGGAAAATGGGTTGTCAATTTGACAGTGAATGTTAGAAGTTTGGAAGCTTGTATCTTAGAAGGGAGGGCTCAAAAATAATTTGCAGACATGTGGGGTCCCCTTGTTTTGCAACAAATCTATTGCATGCAATATACTGAAGAATCTGTGTTGTTATTTTGGCAGAAGACTATGGCTTTCATAAGTAGCCTTCACAGTCTTTTATATAAATGGTTTCAAAATTAATATAGAAAAAGCCCAGGATCCTTAAAATTGCTGGAATTCCTCCCAAATCCTTTAAAAATGGTTCTTTGACTGGTTTTAAGTTTTGAATAAAAAGATCATTAGTATTTTTCATGAGTGAGATTTTGGTTAATATAAAATATATCTACATAGAAAATCTTCCAAATGCACAAATGTTTCTTTCCTTTAGTAGAAATTGGTTAGCACAGTATTAATGCTATTCACTAGAACAGAGCAGTGCTCAATATATTCCATGAGTCCACAGTGAAAGATATTGAGGACTTGGATAAAGTATACTGAATGTCCTGCTGACACCCAGGGAAGTTGGTAGTACTCAGCAGGTGTTAAGCAAGCTCTTTATACCTAAATGTGTAGGTATAAAGATTAGTATCCTCAAAGATTTATGAGTTTAGAAATGATATTGAGTCACTTATTAGTGAATCAGAAGTGCCAGTTCCCAAAATAAAATCCAATCGGGAAAAGAAAGTGTGCTTTTTACTCCAAATACAATTCACTTCACAGAGCACTGCAGAGTAAACCAGCCCATCTCTAATGCAGATAGAAAAAAGATAGCTCTGATTTGACGCTGCTTCCTTCAAAAATGTGCTTTGGTAACATTATTAGAATAAAGCTACAATATCAGATACAGGGTTTTATTATGGGATACCCCATATTTCCTGTGTGGCTTTAGGAAACCAAACTGATTAATTACTTGCTGTCACAACATCTCTTTTTATAAAAAGGGAGATGATTAAAAACATGGCCATACTTTTCATAAGTAATCTTTTTGTATTGGAAGGCAATTACTCATTTCCCTCCAGTCTCCCCATTTCTTTCAAACTTTTCTAATGTTTTCTAGACCTCTGCTCATTTGGAGAGAGTCCAGAGGAGGTCAACAAAATCTGCCTACTTCTTCCTTGAAATGTGATGCTTAGAACTGGATGCGCTACTCCAGGTGAGGCCTTCCCAGCGCTGAATAGTCTAGAAGATGCACTTCTTGCAACTTGCATATGATATTTCTATTAGCATGCCAATATGTGCAACAGAATTACACTGAGTACTCCCACATCAAGTTTGTGCTTCACTACAGTTCCTATTTCTTTTCTTCAGCAGCCTACCCAGCTGCTTCCTACTTTGTATTTATGTCTTCCTTCCCAAGTACAGTATTTTGCATTTGGCTACTTCAACCTCTAAACTTTCATTAAGATATTGAATGGTACCAGACCCCTGACAATTCCTAAATTTTGTTTCAACTTTTCCAACTGAGTTGATGTAGCTTCCCAACCTGCCTGGAGACCTGGCAGCCCTGCCTCCAGGTCTTTTTTCTATGCAGCCAAGAGAGAAAACTGACAGGTTTTGGTCACAAGGTTCAATTAAGATGACTTCCAGTAGAACCTTTTGATATTGCTGAAGGGACATTTTCCCAAAGAAAAATATTCCTTTGGAAAACTACCAACTTATTTAATTATACTTCCATCCTGTACACCACAGAGGTTTGTAAGGCTAAGTTACTAATGTCTGCAATTATTTTGGTGACCTTGGAGGTAAGGTGCTATTAAAGTGCTATATCCTTAAATCCAAAGTAAACACCAGCCTACTCTGTTTTTTCCTTTCCAACCTGGACAAATTGCTACACAAACATCTAAAACTACATCTAATTGTCTAGTAAGAGAAAAGCAGGAAGAGAAGATGTGAGCCCTATGTTATCCTCTGCCAGTTCTTGTTGCTGACATAAAGGATCCAGATACTGTCTGTAAGAATTTGAGAGAAAGAAAAATGATGGGCTAGACACCAGAAGTTGAGAGACAGGAAAAACCCTTGTCTGGGCAGAGAAAGATCCGACATCATGCATCTGAACTTGCTGTAGCCAGGAGGGTGAAAGCCCATGAATCTGAAGAGGTGCTGTGGCTCCTTAGAAATCATAGCTCTTTCACTGTTCGGATTACCAATTCCCAACTCCATTATGGCAGTGTCTCATCCATAGCCATTGGGTCCTTTCTACAGGACACCTAACACTGGGCACTCAAGACATTTTTCTTCTTGATGATGAAGTACTTGGGTGTCCTAGCTAGTTGGGATGCAGAGTTTGTGAAAGGAGAACCCACTTAGCAGGGATGCTGAAGGCATTTACATTCTCAGGTTTTTATTTTGTAGCAGTGATTTTACCAGACTATTTTACATTATTTTCCAATCTTCGTCTTGGACTACTCAGCTCCTGTGCCTTATTGTCTACTATTGCATGCTTGTTTGGCTGGATAGCACATAGGCAATTGTTAGTATTAATGCTGTTAGCTAGAACAGGGCAGCACTCTGTATATTCCACGAGTCCAAGGGGATAGTTGGGGATCTATGGTCTATCCCCAAGATATACCTGCCTTCTTCAGTGAAAACACCCTACTTCAGTGAAACTTGAATCTACCCTGCCCTTCTGGGGAGCATCAGGTTTCCAGAAGACCATTCTGTATGGAAGATAGGGGCCTTGTCCAGAAACAAGTGCATGCATTTGTAGATTATTGTAACTTTCCAGTTACATATAGTGTTATGCTACCAGGTGACTGGAAACAAGTCGTGAGAAGCTGGACGTTTCCAGTAAAACACATTGTTAAGAGACCAGCTGTTGTTGCACATTAGCTTAATGTGGAAATTAAAGTTAATTGGACTCCTACATTGTATGAAGAGGTTATTGGTACTGCCTACTTTCAACAGAGTATCTGAGTGATAACTGCAGGCTGAAGTCTTGGAGTGAATAATAGCTTGAATATTGCAGAAAGTAGAGACAGAGCATTGGGTAAAGCAACAAAACAGGGTTATTGACGCTAACTAGTTTAGTGTCAGTGAAGATAAGAAAATGTAAATTGTGATTAGCTGAGTTCCTTGTGCATAGGCCAGCAGAAGGTGGACTGCTGTGGAGGCAAGCTGCATCTCCTGTGGGGAACATATCCCCGTCTGACCACCCCTCATAGAGCTGAATGAATAAGCAGGGTCTGCAACTAGCATTCCTTATTAAACATATTCAATCTCTGCTAGCTAAATGTATTTAGCAAGGCCCACAGAAAACAATGGGGTCTTTTCGTTTACCTCAGTTAGCACTAGATCAGCCCCCATATAGTTCGGCCTACTGTACAACTGTGGCTCTGCTTCCCTTTCCTGCTATTGAATAGGGAGATGATGTAAGCAGCCAAACAGATACAGAGCAGAGCAGATGCAGGCAGAACAACAGCAGAGAGCATTACAAGGGGCATGCAGTATATGTGTCTTCACATTGGCTCATAAAAGAGTAATTTGCATCTAGACTTGCAAAAGCCCAGAAGAGGCTGGTTCCTCACCACCCCGGTTGGCCACACCCCTCTATGGCTTAGAAATGCTATTGGGCACACAACCTGTCACCACAGCCTATCATACAAGATGGCATTCAAAGAAGTTGCTTCCCATTTCTGGCATTTTGCTGAGGAAACAGTATATTTAACTTCTTCAAGGTGAACTCATAACTTAACTGATCAAGCTACACATTGTGCTGAATCAGTTGCTGCACACTCTAGTCCTTGAATGCACATTGCTTATGCTTTGCTGACAGAACTGCAAACTGCATTTCATTTAAGGATTTAAGGCTTTCAATATTTTGCGAGGATATACTAAAGTGCTGTAGGTAGTCTCTAAGTTTTCAACCATCACCTTGTTTGTCTGGATGATTAGGGCAGCAGAGAAACTTTTAGTTCTGTTACAAACTCTAATTGCTTGTAGTGCACACACTTCTTTAAATGTGCCTTCATTTTCTGGAGATTTAGTTGCTGAGGTTGCACTAGATACAACTTTAAGTATATATTTTGAATGTAATAATATATTTTAAAAATAATAATGACAAAATTAGAATACTTATTACCTGCTAGAATTGAGCAAAACTGGAAGCAGGTTTTTATTTTACAAGACCAAAGCCCAACACTGAAGGGGATCTAACCCATACCTCGTTTTATTTAAAACAACAAACAGTCTCAGAGGCCAGTAAGACATTGATGTAGAAAAATACCACTTGCTTCAATTAGATTTCAAACTGAGGACCTAGTGATCAATGGGAAGCTGGGTGACAGCAACCACGAGCTGATCATCTTCACCATCTGCTGTAAAGCTGGCAACTCAGTCAGCAACACTTAAGTCCTTGACTTCGGGAAAGCTGACTTTGACAAGCTCAGGAAGCTTGTCAATGAGGCCCTAAGGGACCACAACCCCAGGGGGAGGGGAGTTCAGGAAGAGTGATTGCTCCTCAAGGGAGAGATCCTCAATGCACAAGCTA
The DNA here is from genome assembly GCF_001723915.1 of Gavialis gangeticus. Classification (NCBI taxonomy): domain Eukaryota; kingdom Metazoa; phylum Chordata; order Crocodylia; family Gavialidae; genus Gavialis; species Gavialis gangeticus. The sequence continues at coordinate 57,261,778 of NW_017729004.1, read as the reverse complement.
ATTCTATTCCACCTAGGAGGAAAGACAGCAACAGAGCCAGCCCCCCTGGCTCTCCAGGGATCTAGCAGACCTCGTGGGGCTAAAAAGAAAGGCCTACAAAGGATGGAAGATGGGATTTGTGGCAGAAAGCCACCTTGGTTTCTCCCCAAAATCTCTGCCCTGTGACAATGTGATAATATCTCTGTGCTGTGACCATTTGAGTAGGGTGGGCTCAGCAGAGGAGACCAC
>NW_017729004.1:57259988-57260272 GCF_001723915.1 Gavialis gangeticus | reverse complement strand
GGCGCAGGGAGGTGGGCGGCTCGACGCAGGAGCGCCCCCTACTGGCCCGCTACAGGATTTACCTCCAAGAAGGAATATTCTGCACTAGTTTGGTCCTGCAGGGAGCAAACCAGGAAAGCCAAGGCTGCAACTGAACTCCTACTAGCTTCAAGTATCAAGGACAATACAAAGTTCTTTTTCAGATATGTGGGGAGCCAGAGGAAAAGGAAGGGGAACATTGGACCACTGCTAAACCAGATGGGACATCTGACAACTGACGCCTAGGAAAAAGCCAACCTATTAAA
>NW_017729004.1:57254484-57259454 GCF_001723915.1 Gavialis gangeticus | reverse complement strand
CCCTTCCAGCCCTAATGTCTATGAAATCTATGAAATCATATGAAATTGAAACCTAAATCTGGATCATGACCTTTCAAATGGCTGTTATCATTTATAATTGAATACACCAAAGTTTACCTTGTCACTCTCCTAATTTGGAAGTAGGGATTGGGGATTATAGTTCATATCTGAATTTTTGGCCTGCCCCTAGTTTTAACTTCTCTTCCTAACCATGTAACCCTGGATGCCTGTATATGTTTGGGGGTGTGGCGTTTTAATTAGAGCAGTCTCCAGAGAGCTGCTCTAATTAAAACACCACAGCCTCATGTGTATTAAGCCTGCACACATTTAAAAATTGTCACTGGACACTTTAACTAAAGCTAATTTGACGAGCTTTAGTTAAAGCACCCCAGTGGCCATTTTTAAACTGGGGGAGGGTTATACACATGACACTGCAGCAATGCTAGAGCACTCTACTTAGAAAACAGAGCAGAATCTATTAATCAAGTCTGCTTCAATGCATTCTAATTAGAATGTGTCAGAGTGCATGTATAGGCACCCCGTGTCACCCAGGGTTGGGAGCTGTTTTTAGTTGCTTCTGTATTTTAAATGTAAGTGCATGTCAGTGGAGTAAGGGGGTGATAGGGGCAACTGCTCTGAGTGCTCACTTAAGGGAGGGGGCAACCCTCCCCAAAACAAACAAACAAACAAAAACAGTTGCTACTAGCAGTTATATGTTCATGTTTGTAATCACGGTAGCAGCTGAAGTCTCAGCTTCTGTTTTGCCCCAGGCTCTTAGCCATGTCCCTACATTGCTGCCTATTGTGTTTTTAATGTGAAAAGAAAAAATAGTAAATGTTACATAAAAATCCACTTGTGACCCATTAAAATGTTATGTAGTATAGTGCCCCTCTGAAAGCCTGGGTGAAGACAAAATTTCTGGCTGTCCCTCCCCAATCCTGTGAGCGACACTGATGTGATCCATGAAACGCTAAGTAAATCTCCAGTTTATTGTTAGAAGAACGGTTGCTCAAAATTATGGTGAAAACAGCAAAATAAGCACTTAAACCAGTAAGGACCAACCTCTGTGGCAGGCTAAAGCACACTCCCTCCATAAGTGATGCTGTATATACCTGATAGAGAGCTTGTACCCTGAGGCACTGGAAGAGAGGCAGGCAGGCTCCCAACAGAGCAGAACAGAGCAGGGCCAAGATGTTGCTGCAAGAGTAGACATCACTGCCAAGAACCCTTCCCTACCCCATGTCTCATTTTATTTTTGAAACAGTCTCATGGGCCAGTAAGACAGTGGTGTCCCACTCCAGTTCAGCTCTGTGTGGCCAGGAGGTTGAGATCCTGCACCCTCATTTTGGCCCTTCCCTTTACTGAGCCCTGGAGGCTCTCGTACAACACACAGCAACTGCCTGTGCCACTCGTATTATACATGCTGTGGTCTGGTCACCCATAGACAGACAGACAGACAGGACACAGCACCACATAAAGAATAAATGAGTTCACGTTTTCCTGCCCCTTTCTTTTCTCAGTCACATTGTATTTCCTTTTCAATTCTCTAAACACTGTCACTTAGCAATATTTGTAGTTTGTTCTATTCATGCAGACTGAAGGTATGGAAAAAAAACCCACTGAGACATAAAAGAGAACTTGCAGAGAAAGGTGGAACAAGACCCAGTTGCTGAAATCTAGACATCCATGGCTTGTAGGGCTCCCAATGGGTCTGTGGGGAGCCTTGTAGGCTGAATCTGGCCTACAGGTCAGGAGTTGAACACCCCTTTTCAAGGTGAAAGATGCTTTAAAAAAGGATATGGGCAATGCATTCCACTTAAGCAAAAAGTACACTGTCACTGGCATTGATAAAATGTGTATTCCTACAGATACTGAGTCTGAATATTTGTTTTGCATGCTATGCAAGTCAGATGGGCAACATAAAAAGCAAAGCTCCAATAGTCTGTTGTTTAAGTGTAGCAGAATATGGAAAAACTCTAATAGTATAATCAACAAAAGGCACTAAAAGCAAAGCACTACGACATATCTGAGCCACAGAGCAAGTTAGTTTGACATCTGCAGTACACCAAGAGGAACTGAATTGGCATACGATGAATGTTTTCGACATTTGCTTTTTTCAAACTTCACATATAGCAGCATGTAACTACCATGGAGCCAGTTAGGAAGCCATGACATCTCTCTGAAAACTCAGCTGAATTCAAATGGCTGACTAGCTATTTTTATTTTCATGTTTCAAAGAAAAGGAAATTACTTTCTAAAACACATTTTAAGAACTAACCATTCAGTGACTCAAATCTGAATAATACAGTCTTTCAGACTAAAATTATAAAAGCATTTATTGCCTGCAGCAGTGTCTGGAGATTTACTAGTATATCACTTGACTCTGTGCTCAAACCAGAAGGAAAGATTATTCTTTAAATATTTCTGATACTTTGAATTTAGTCCACGTATTATGCTTAGTTACACTCTCAGCTTGTAGAATAACAATGTGTAAGAGATCCTGAGCAAAATGCCTGCACCCCATCTACCTCAGAGCGGATTTGAAATAACATGTCTTTACAAGAGCAATGATTTGCCCTTTTCAGTCAGATTCCTTTCTACATTACATATTAAAAACATACTGATATGGGACATGCTGCTCAAGTCACAGCTATAAACGTATCAGAAGAGTGAAACTAATGGATTTACTGTCCTGTATCAGAGAATACAAAGAGCCTGCTATCATCACATATGGAAAATCTTTCAAAGGAGCTTAACTGTGCAGTACCCAGGTCTAAAGCCAGTCAGAACTGAAGGCACATTTACATTGCCTCCAACTATGCCAGGGAGCTCCACCAGGAAGTAAAATATCCCATGCATTCGGTCCTTCCCTATTTATCATTTCTTCTTCTGTTATACTTAACTGCTTGCATTTTTAGCTAATTTATTAAAGACAAAACAGGATTGTTGACAGTACACATTTTAAAGGAAAAGGTAAAAAAAAGAAGCAAAGCAGAGCTGTGGTATCTGAAGTGATGAGTTACAATCAAGTACTTATTGCTATTACCAAAAGCAAAATCAATCATATCATAAATCTAGTCCATGGGAAAGTTATTTCTTAAGCTGTAGAACTGAAAGGGAACTTTTGTTTAAAAGGTGCTGCTGATGTGACATGTAAATCCACCTTCTCCCATGTTCTCATTTAACAATGATATGAATAACTAATTTCAAGACTGTTCTTCCCACTTACCTTTAATCACATTATTTTTAATAAAGTTATTTTTAATAATGTATTATGAGAGATGTTTTGTTTTGTTTTAGATCAAAGTTGTAGAATCAAGGTAAAAACAACAGTATTGCAAAAGCGGATTAGCATCAACTTCTTACAAGATTTACAATGAACTCCTATTAGTCAAAATGCCCATCTCTTTGAATACTAAAGCAAGGAGGAGTCCAATTTCCATTTTAATTGCTTTGTCTGGAACAATTGGCAAGTTTGCAAACAGCAAATTTAGGCAAAAAGCCAGCTTCTCCAATGTATCTAGTTTATTCAGGGCACAGCAAAGAGTAGAGGCTGTTGGAAGACCATTATAGCTCCTTCACCACTGCTTCAAAGCATTTTAGAGCAAGCAGAGGGTTCTCCAGGGACCATTTGCCAGCTGTGAACTGATTTCAACAGCAACTCTGCTGATTTAGAAACACTCAAGATTTGGCCAAAAATAAGCCATGTCTTTAACATATTATCACGTGAAAGCCAGCTTAAAAGTTTTTTTCTTGTTTAGCATACCAAGGGTTAAAAACATATTCATCTTGAACCTCGGGCTTCAAGTTGGGTGGTGTTTGCTTTCTGCATAGCCTTTGTTATCAATGCAGTTATAAAACAACTTTAAAATTAAGTCTCAGTAATAAATGAAATGCTAACATCTAAAATAAAGTAAGTTCTACTGAGCCATTTTCCAGAAATTTAATTAAGATTTTTTTATGGCCTTTCTTTCTCTGGTAAAGCCACTGTTTTCTCTGCCACTCACAGTAAGTTTCCACTTCCAGATCCAACAAATTTCTGGCTCCATAAAATCACACACAGCTTGACTCCCAGGACTACACAGTATTTCGCTAAAAAAAGCAAAATAGTTTCTTCACTATCTTAGATACATTTCACTTTTAACATATCTAACTTGAGCCTCCTAAAGTGAGTAACTTTGAAAAGTATCTGGGAACAGGAGCCCATGCCTCTAAAATGTGAATCCATATTGGTGTCTGTGCAAGAAGTGCACAAATCTCAATAGAAGCTAAGAAAATGACAGAAAAGGCTGTTTCAAGATCCAGTCATCCTTTTTTCACCTTTGTGGGTGGATGCTGAATCTCTAGTAGAGAGTCTGGATTCATAGAACCATTAAGAAAGCTGAGTGGGAAATGCCTTTCTTGTCTGACCAAAGGTTTTACCATTTAATTTTTTTTTCCGTTCAGCATCATGATGAAACCAAGACCTTGCAACATTTTTCTTGCAGGAGAGAAGACTGAATCTTCACCTGGGATACAGCTTTCTTTAGACTTGGACAAAGCTGCTCTCTTCAGATTAAAGCACTGCTGGCATAGTACCAGTAACGCAGCTCCTAGTGGCATACCCATCCTTAACAATACCAGCAACCAGCACCAAAGAAATACAGATTCGGTCTTATTTGAGGTCATCTGAGGAATTCCCAAAGGCAGAACAGAAAGTAAGACAATGTTTATTTGCTCCAAAGTTCCTCACTGGATGATAAGCTGCTATTTTTCAAACTCTTACTTAATAGTTTTACTACCCTGGATCATGTGGAGGGCCCCAACTTCCTATGACTACCAGACTATGCTTGAAAGCAGTAAAGGTGGCAGCCATACAGTTTTGGTTACAGATCCCTAATTCAGGGTTATGACAGACTGTGGTTACTTTGTAATGTTTCAGGTTTAAATTAGGGCTGTGTGAAGCTTCGGTCCCTGATTTGATTCGGTGG
>NW_017729004.1:57249601-57254295 GCF_001723915.1 Gavialis gangeticus | reverse complement strand
GTCCTGAGGGCCAGGTAAGGCTGAGGCCACCTGAGCCCTATTGGGCAGGAGACCGGCCCCAGTGGGGGTGGTGCGAGCGTGGGAGACCGGCCCCAGTGGGGGTGGTGCGAGCGTGGGAGGAGCCCCAAGGTGGGCGAGGGCTCAGAGCAAGGCCCCAGTGCGGGCAGGAGCGTGGGAGAAGCCCCAGGGAGGGCATATGGATTGGAAGCCCATAAGGCAGGGGCACTGAGCAACTAGGCAGAGCCAGGAGACATCTTAAGGCACCATGTCAAGGAGGGTTAGCAAGGCAGCCTCCCTTCAATATTTACAGCAAAGATGTGGCGTGCGAGACATCGAGGGTGCATTAGGCCTGATTTGGCACGGTAGGTAGGGGGCGCTAGGGGAGGTCACGGCACCCAGGCCCCAGCTGCCACATACACAATGTCTAAGCCTGATTCATGCTACAGAAACGGGACAAGGAAGTTTTAGAAAAGGTTCCAATTAGAGGAATACATATCTATGCTAGGGTGTTATTGTGGCCCAAAGTAACTAAATTTCAGTACTATAGGAATGAATTAAATTTTTATATATAAGACATATCAAATGGCAGTAGTTCAAGTTTCTTTACATTTTCCTTTGATGCGTTTCAATCTTGTTCTGGAGAGACAATTTTTGTTGAGAAATTAATTCAAACCTCTTGTGCATTCAATCCCATATTTCTGTACTAAGATTACCAACAAATACCAATTAGGGTGCTGGATTTTTGTGAGATGGAGGCAGGAGGCACCACTATTAAGGTCTTAACTGAGACAATAAAATAACTGCATCTAAGCCAACACGCAGTCATGGATTGAATTTCTGACCCACACCAACTGAACCTATATCTCATAGTGACTAAGAAGAGAATGTCTGCTGCCAACTGAGTGCCTCCTTGTAGTTGTGAGATCAGTGAAAAACACAAATTTTAGAACACCTGATTTATTTTTTGCTTGAAGGAGCAGCAAGTTTTCTATTGCTTTAAGAATAATTTGAAGATTCTTTAAAAAAAACAAATACAGTAAGTCTCTGTTATCTGGCATCCCCTGGGAATGGGGGATGCTGCTTAATCAAATGTGCGCCCTCTGGTGTACTCCTCAGCCTCAGTGTGCCGGGGGACAGGGGAGAGGTGCCCCATGCAGGCTGCTTTACCCCATGCAGGCTGCTTTGCCCTGGGCTGTGGGCTGAAGAAGTGGCAAAGAAAAATTCGACTTGCGGTGGCAAAACAGGAAGTCCCCCAGAAGTGGTACTTTCAGTTTCACTTTTGCCGCGGCCCTTGGATGCCGGTTAATAGAGTTTTCTGGCTAATAAAGTGCCGGTTAATACAGCTTTTGCTGTACCAAACTGTACATAAAACCTGTGTATACTTGTGTAAACAGGCAATTTTTTTTCTTTTTTTTTTTGCATGCAAGCATGTAAGGATAGACTTATGGTAAGAATTCTTGTACTCTGAAGTACTTACTAAAGTAATATCCTTTTTTCCCTCCATACAGTTATATTCTTACATGCACATTGTCCAAACACATCTTATATAGGCACAGCCTATTTTCAGATCTTCAGAAGAATATCTTCAGATGAGAACAGTTTACAATTTCCATTAAATTTAATAAGAGCTGTAAGCCCACAGCAGCTTTCAGTTTGACTCAATTTACTTATTTTTGAAAATTTAGCTTTCAAGGGTTTTACAAGTTAGAGTATGAACTATTTCTTTTTTTTAAAAACCACTTTAAAAGACTGATAGAGGATCTATTACTTTGCCACTGAAAATTCCCAGGTATACAAAGTTCTGAGCACCCAAAGCTCTCATTTCAGACAAAAGAGTACAGTACCTCTTAGTTTTTATCCCAACAGCACATTTTCTTAAGTGCCAAATTAAATGCTTCATTAAAATCAAATTTTACAGCACATTGCCCCTGTGGAATGAGAACTTTCATACATTTTAGTAAAATAGAACTTGTCTATAAATGTATTGCCTAGTCCAGCAGTTCACGTATTTCTCAGATCAGCAGACCACTTTCATGCCTTAAAATTTCTTGAGGAACACCATACTCCTGTCTCATCAAGACTGTAATAAAAAATGGGAACAGTGGTCATGCATTCAACAAGCTACTTATGACTTTGCGGACCACAGTTTGGTCGAAATAAGCACCAATTGCATATAATACATCATATAAAAATTACGTGCACATACTATTAAAAACATAGAACTGTTTTAAAGAGATGGGCAATACATTGTGCATTCTTTCAATTTCTCTTTCTTTTTTCACTTCCAGACAAAATTTAGATATAAGATCATCAAAAGCAATAATCTCCCAAAACACTGTTTTGGATTAAATGTAAAGCCATGTAACAAGTCCTTAAAGTCCTTATATAATGATACACACTGGACCAAATCCAAGTTGCTTTATTCACCCAGTAAAGTCAGTAGGATTCACACAGTGGTCACTGATGGTTGAGATCAGAATCTCAGTTTTTCTAGAGAAGTGACACTCCATCTTCCAGTCCCATGAAATGGCCCAGGGGCACAGGCCCAGTCTCCAGGCTGGGTCCTGCATGCAGGGTCAGTGCATAGGCCCAACCTTGCCCAATCCAGGTGTGTGGCAGTCCAACCCTACATGCTGGATTTGGCTATACTCCAGCCTGCCCCTGGACACTGGGTCTGGTGGCGGAGTGATCCCACACATCAGCCCCACTGTACTGGTATGATCTAGCCACGTCATCTGGGATGCAGGAATTCCCGGAGTCTAGATATTTAGCAGCAAGAGAGCAGCAATTAATGCTGCCACTGCTCCCCCATCACAAGTCAGGTGACATGGCTTTGCAGTCCATATCTGTCCCACAGGTCAGAGGTTGAGCACGACCATCCTAGAGCCGAGGCATCCAAATCTTACCTTGTTTGCAGCTTAAGGATCTGATTCTGAACTGTTAGAGTCAATGGGACCTTGATTTTACCGGAGAAAGAAAGAAGCTCAAGTCAGCAAAACATTCAACAATACTGTCTTGTCCAATGCAATCAAGTTATTTCTTATTGTTTTGCCTTAATGTTATTAATATCTTTCTTGATATACCCTAGCCAGATTTATATACACATTTTAAAAGGTGCTTTTCCATGGCTCGAAGCTTTTTAACTGAAACCTTTGAACTAAATGCTCCTTTTGATCAGATAACATTGTATTTTTAAATTGCCCGATTTCCGGTATAGTATCTTTGAGATATAACTGCATTTTGAATCATAGAAATAAAAATGTTTTATCTAGGAAAAAATGCTAGGATATTGGTGCTGTTTTCATTTCTATCCTGGTAGGTGATATTTCTGTAGAGTGTGGGTTGAAATAAATTAATATTCTATTCCACAGAAAGAAGTGATTTTTTAAAATAAGAACTTGTCTTCAGTTTCTCATCATAGGTCATAGCTTTTTCACCACTGCATCAGATTGCTGTGCTGCTGCTCAATGCCTTTATAATTAGCATCATTAATGTGAAAGTTAACTTGGACAATCATAGAAAATTAGGGTTGGAAGGGACCTCACGAGGTCATCTAGTCTAACCCCCTGCTCAAAGCAGGACCATCCCCAACTAGATCATCCCAGCCAAAACTTTGTCTAGCCAGGCCTTGAAAACCTCCAAGGATGGAGATTCCACCACCTCTCTGGGTAACCTGTTCCAGAGTTTTACTACCCTCCTAGTGACATTTTTTTCCTAATATCTAACCTAAACTTCCCTTGCTTCAACTTGAGACTGTTGCTCCTTGTTCTGTCATCGGCCACCACTGAGAACAGCCTAGCTCCATCCTGTCTCAAACCCTCCATACCTGGGGTTCCAGAGCATCTGAACTTTCTACCGCAGTGATGTCACTGATCTACTGTCACCTACAGAGCATGTGCAGCGTACATAGTTACATCATATACTTTAGGCAGGAAACTTACCTGAGGTAAGAGCTGCCAGCTGAATTAAGTGCCATGTGCAGAAGGAAAGTGAGGAATGGAGAGGTGACTGAAATCTGTGCACAACATTTTGATTGGCTGTGAGAGTGAACAGTGTTTGAATTATGGGGGAATTTGGGAGGGGGGGCTCAGTCCTCCCCATAAGAGACAAGAACCCCCCTGTAAGATTTGAAACTCATAACTTGGGGGGGTCTCCAATTTTATTAGGTCATTGTGATTGGCAGCCCCATTTTTTGCAGATCCCCCCAAGAGTCAAAGTGTAATCTGAACCCTGAGAATGAGTGACAGCTGTCTGTCACTAAGGGCATAAAAGGGACAGGACTGAGAAGGTCTGGGTCCTTGTCTTCCAGCTGCGTGAGTGACAATTTTGTGTGGGTGTGTCCTCAGCAGGGCAGGTAATCCATGTGCAATTGAGCGGATCAGTGCGAGTGAGGACCCAGGCAGTCAATACCTCATTGTGATTGACTCCGATAGCGTACTGTTGGTGTGGTTGTCTGGTGGGTGCCAACCTGAGGAGGAGTCACCGTACCCAGCTTGTGCAAGTGTCTTGCCCATTTGTGCTAGGGACAGAGTGATCAAGTGGCATGTGTCTGAGTAGTGTGGACCAGGGTGGTCGCTCCCCTCAGCGTGTGGTGTATGGTGCATCAGGTGAGGACCCGTGAGGCTAATATTCCCGAGCGTGTGGAGTGAGTGAGAGGCTGCTTGTCAGCGGTGATAAATATGAGGGGCAACATT
>NW_017729004.1:57240968-57244601 GCF_001723915.1 Gavialis gangeticus | reverse complement strand
AAGGAAAGTGCCAAAAAGCACATATACACCGCACAAGCTAGAACATTGCTCTCTAACACCAGCTATAGGAGTTTTTGGCATTCTTTCCATTTGTTGGCTATTGATTTATTGTTGTTTCCATTGTACTTGGATACTGTTTATTGTTCCTTGGTTGTATTGTAATATAGCTGTTGTTGTTCACCTTTCCTCATTGTTGAGTGGGACTACTATTAATTACTTACTGTTGAAACTTTGGGTGGGATCAGGCTGTAGATCAATGCCTAAAGGAAATTAATCCTTCTGGGGCAGAGAATCCTTAAGAGAACAGGAACTGATTTGGAACAAATTGTTGTGGCCTTGTTCCCTCCAACAGCAGTTCCTATCAGAGAGAAATCCCCTTTTGCAGGAAGAAGCTCCTTCTGCTATAGCAGACTTTAACAGGGAACCCTTGCCCCTTTACTGCGGGAAGGCTACAAGGCCAGTGGGACCAGCAAGGACCCTTTAAGAGTAGGATCTCTGTGGCCCAGAGAAAAGATAACTCAAGGGAGGAAAAAAACAGCTGCAGGGGCCTCCAGGGAGAAACCCCAAGCAAAGGGGAAGGGCTAAGGCCCCTACAATGGCCAGCAGCTCTGCCCTGGGGAGTGGCTGAAAGCTGAAGTGAGTGCAGCCAAAGGGCAGGCAGCTGGTAGGGCTGCAGAGTCTAATAAGCAAGGATCCTGGTTTTCTCTGATTAAAAAAACTCAAAAATCCCCAATTTTTGGATTTAAAAAAGTAACCCCAAATCCACATTTTTCCTTAAAGAAAGTGAAACACCACTATATAGATATTGTGTTGTCTATCCATAAATTAGTGGTGTTTCATTTTGGTCACAGAAACATGTGGATTTGGGGTTACATTTTTTAAATCCAAAAATTGGGGATTTTTTTAGTCAGAGAAAACCAGGATCCCTGCTAATAAGTAACTCCTGGGCTCAGGCTAGACAACAGGCCTGGCTAGCCAGAAGGGGAGGGGCTCAGAGAATAAGAAGGTTTACCCCCAGGTTGGCAGGGTACCAGGGAGGGGGCAGGGCTCCCCGTTGGATCCTGGAAATACCCAGAAGCTCCATAATGGGGCAGAGAGGTTTACTTTATGTTTATTTGTTTTTGTTCCCTGTCACAGTATCTAGAAGAGATTTAAGTGCATGTTGGTTTTGTTGGCAAGTGCCTGGAGGGACAGTAAGACCCTCTCTGCAGTCTAGGGCTGTGTGTAGAAGAAATGTATAAATGAGGAAGCAACTACAAGGTAAGAGGGAGAGAGTGGGGGAGAGGTGAAGAGCGTGGCCAGCTGTAGGGGATCAGGAAGGGTTTTTCCACCCTCCCGTTCCCATATAGTGGTGCTGGGAAGGAGCTGTGCTCCTGAGCTACATGAACAGGCTGAGCAAACAGGCACTCTCTTCAGGGGTGCACTAGAGTTTGCACAGGAGTTCATGCAGGAGGACACACACAGGAGGGGCCAGAACTCCAAGAGGTGGCAGCTTTGGACACAGACCTCAGGTAAGTAAAGGAGGAAGAGTCTTTCAATGGGGGTTATGACATGGTGCGCAGCCAGGGGCCCTGCCCTGGTGTTGCCTCCTACCCGGGGCTCCGCTGAGGCCTCCACCCAGACAGGGCCCTTGGATGGGTCAGTGGCACCCTGCCCCCCCATCTGCAGGGGTTGTCTGGTGGGACCTCTGGGGCCTGGAGGTGGCAAGGGGACCAGGAATCCCCTCACCTGCCCCATGTGGGCCCTGCTTGAGGCCCCTAGCAGGACCATATACCTCCTGCGTTAGGTAAAGGTCCCATATGCAGGTTAAGAACCTACATGAACGATTGGATCTAGCTGACTACTCCTCCCAGCAGATGTCTGGGTAGTTTAGGTCACCCATGACAACCATGTCCCTTGACCGTATGGCATCTGAGAGCTGTCTGGAGAATTCCAGGTCCAACTCCTCCTCCTGATGTGGCAGCCTGTAGTAGACCCCCACTACCAAGTCCCTTTCACCCCAACCCCCTTGTACTCTGACCCACAATACCTCAATTTGCCCCTCCTCTGATCCCATTTTGATTATGGAAGATGTATATTGCTCCTGCACATTCTTTTTGCTCCCTATATGCCTGTAGAAGGACTTTTTGTTGTCTTTAATTTTTGTTGCCAGCCTAAGTTCCATTTCTGCTTTGGCCTTTCTGACTGCCTCCCTGCAAGTGTGGGCCAAATAAGTATACTCCGCCTCGGTAGCTACCTCCTGCTTCCACTGCTTATATGCCTTTTTTTTTGCATCAAGGCTTTCCGGATATGGAAAGCCATGAGGGTTTCCTGTTCCTGCTCAGCCATGAGGGTTTCGTGGCCCCTTTTCCCCTTTCCTGTGCAAGGAGATTGCCTCCTTCCGCGCCCATAGGACTGCTCCCTTTAGGAATGACCACTCTTCCTAGACTCCCATCTCATCAATTCTCCTGTTCTTCAGTGCCTCACTAACTAATATCCTGAGCACACTGAAGTTAGCCTTTCTGAGGCCTAGCACTTCTGCCTTACTGGCTATCTTTCCCACCCTATGCTGGATAGTGAATTCAATCAAGTGTTGGTCACTGTTCCCTAGGTTACCTTGTGTCAGTAGATCCCCCACCAAATCATCCCCCTGTAGTCAGGACCAACTCCAGTAAGGCATAAAGGGATCTTGGAATCACTGCTGACTCCAAGGTGAACATGACAAAGTTGATCAGTAAAGCTAACCACACTTTATCATGCATTAGCAGGTGCATGACAAACAGGTCCAAGGAGGTTATACTTCCCCTTTATGTAGCATTGGTCAGGCTGCAGTTGGAGTATTGTACTCAGTTTTGGGCACCACACTTCAAGAGGGATGTGGACAGCCTCAAGAGGGTTCAGAGAAGGGCTACTCATATGGTTTGGGGCCTGCAGGCAAAGTCCTACAAAGACAGATTGAGAATGTGGGATCTCTTTAGCCTCTACATGAGAAGGCTGAGAGGTGATCTTGTGGCCACCTACAAATTCATCCGGGGGGGACAGCAAGGGATAGAAGATGCTCCTTACCAGGGCACCCCTAGAAGTAACTAGGAACAATGGCCCCAAACTGATGGAGAGCAGATTTAGGTTAAATATCAGGAAGAACTTCTTTGTGGTAAGAGTTGCCAAAATCTTGAATGGGCTTCTAAGGGAGGTGGGTCCTTGGGGTCTTCAAGAACATATACCTAGACATAGGCTAGACATATACCTGGCTGGGGTCGTTTGACCCCAGTGCTCTTGCCTACCCAGGGCAGGAGGTCAGACTCAATGATTTGCTAAGGTCCCTACCAACCCAAACATGTATGTATGAAATGATGGGCATGTGTACACAACACTTTAAAGCGGGTTAAATGCTTTTGCACTGCTTTAATGGCATTGGTTTTTGCACACGTTGGCAGTAATTTCAGCCTCTGTAGCAAATTCAGTGGTGTAATATACCTTAAATGACTTGGGGCGCAGCAAACTGAAGTTCCTCCAAGGAGTTTTAGTTTGCTGCCCTACAGTGGTGGAGCAAAGCACCAGGATCCATGCAGCTCAGGGACTCTGCAGGAAGCCTGTGCAGGCAGCCTGGCAGCAGTCCGAGAAGGCAGGCTCCACCCAAGAGGAAAAAAAAAA
>NW_017729004.1:57227696-57240768 GCF_001723915.1 Gavialis gangeticus | reverse complement strand
CCACAGCCCAGGGACCACTCCAGCTGCTGGCAGGTCACCCCCACTCCCTGCTGCCAGTAACCCCCCCCCGCAACACAGGGATTTACTTGGCCCTAAACTGAAGCATTATTTAAAAAAAAAAAACACTTCAATTTAGGGTCCACATTTTGTCTACACATGCCCTAGGAGTTCTGTTTAAATCCTCTACCTGGCTCCACCCTAGCACTCACTCCACCCCCTCCCTGCCTCCCTTCCCTAATGGGACTCACAGGTTGCTCCTTTACTAATTAGCAGGTTTACTGCTCCTTCCCTAACAGGTCACAAACATTTCTCCTTCCTAACTGGCATGCTTACTGCTCTGCTCCTTGTGGTCTGCCCCTGCAGCCTGCACTCTACTAGCAAGCTTACAACTCTGTCTCACTCCAACTTTCACCCTACAGTCAATAACAAGGGTTAGGGGTCCCTGTTACAATACACGTTTTGTTTTTTACAAAATATAGGCACCAACAGTTGACAACTTGCTTCTATACAAAACAGTAAATAGGAAAACAATTAAATGAATTAGAAGATAAAAAATTGAAGGTCAATTTTCTTTTTCCATTAACCAAGAGAGGGCTGAGATAATCTTGAAATTGTAAGACAGCCTGGTTCAACATGAGTGAGACATCTCAGTGGTGTCCTCTTTCCTGCTGTATTCATGAATTTCATTTTCAACAATGAATTGAGAAAGATTTAGCGCCTTGGCAGGCACTTCTCACTCATTTCAAACATCTGTTTCTACTTTGCTTTCACATACAAATGTCCTGTGGGTGTGAATAGAATGGCATGTCATTACTGCACCTCTCTGAATCAGGCTGCAGGGTGGATAAAGTTCGAACATGAGACTGTCAAAGAAAGATGAGGTAAATAATGAATAAATAAGTTCAGGTGCCTCTCAGCTGCAATTTTAAGGCATCCAGACTTGTGACTATGTGGTAAAAAAGGGCATAAATAGTACGACGTTCTCATTTCACTAGAATTGTTATATATTTATTACAGAAACACTGGTTATCTTGGCAACTATGAGCTATCTATAGGATCACAGACAAGATGGAACTCTGAACTACATAAAACATATGAACTTTATAATTGGACTGTTTGTGGCAGGCAATGCATCTTATTTATTTGGAAAGTGTTGTGTAAGTTTACAATATTATATAAGTTAACAACATAAATGGGACAAACTACAAATGTCCCATTTTTAAATGCTGTTATACATTTGTTTTAGTTGCATAGTAATACTATATATAAAGAAAATGTACCCACTAAGAATAGAGAAATATCTGATTTTTCTGCCTACTCAAGACAGAGACAACTGAAAGGTTGTTAATTCTCCAACAAATACTAGGAGGAGATTTCAGCTATTTTGTGTGTGTGTGTGTGTGTTTCAGTACTAAGCTTTTTCTTTTGATGTGCATTGCAAGCTAGATCAAATCCATTCCATTCCAAATTTCTGGGATTTTTCTCTTTATTCATATTTCACTTTACTGTCTCTTTTCTTTAGATGCAGCTTTACTTTTGTCTAGTGATCAAGTTAGTTATGATTCTAGTGCACAAACATATCTAGGGTATGAACACACCTCTGTAATCAAACATTCTCTAGGAAAAATATCCCACTGTAAATGCATTCCTTATGTGTGACTGGCATAGGAATCATGTGGTTTCTTAGTTTTTTCCATTGGGTTTGCTAATAGATTCAAAGTCTTTCCAAATATTATTTTAGGGCCAAATTTTAGGGCCATATGGAATGTTTTGCTACATTTGGTCATAGTTTATTCGTATTAACATACTTTGATTAAAGAATTATTCATTTTATAAAACTGTTTTGAACCTAGTTGTATAGGCCTTCACAAAAAAACCCCACCCATACAACTAAAGTAGTTTAAAAATGGAAGAGTGCCATCAATCCTGACCCATGCAATTCAACTGTTCTCAATAGGCTACTTAAGAGACCAGGTTCATAAGCATCAATATAACAAGAGCTGAAATGCATGACTAGAAAGCCAATGCTATACTTTTTTGACAAAACTGTCTGAATCAGCTCAGCATCTTTGATGTCTTTTGGCCTCAGTGACAGCCACAGATGAGAGGGCCTAACCTTTAGTGCAGGCACAAATCATGGTTCAATTGTGACTACCCATCCCATCAAAATGGCCAATGTACTTGAAAATAAAAACACATAAATAGGGCTGTCAAACTATTTAAAAAATCTGATCATGATTAGTTACATGATTAAAAAGTTAGTTTCAGTTAATCATGATTTGAATTGCACAGCTAATAACTCAAAATTATTTGCAGAAAAACTCAAAATTATGCAGGTACTTTGTATGGTTGGGGGTGGGTGTGGGGGGAAATTTGTGAAGGTGTGGGAGGCTGTGGGTGTGTGGGAGGGGGTTTGGGGGCCCAGGGAGGGGGGTTCTTTGCACCCCCTGGCAGGATGTGTGGTACTGTGGGTCAGGAGTGAGTGGCACCAGCAGGGCTGGGGGGCTATGGCTTGGGAGTGAGGGGTAGGCATAGACACAGGCAGTTCCTAGTAGGCAAGTCTGTGGAAGAGGTGGGGAGAAAGGGAAGGAGAAGGGTGGCAGATTGAGGCCCCCACAGTGAGGAAGAGAGTGGGACAGGGGCTCCTGCTACTTTTGCCCTGGGAGCTATGCAATGCCATGTTGTGCTTCCTGCCACCAGGTGGGTAAGGGGCATGGTGCAGTCAGGAGGGGGCATGATGTGGCTCCTGGGGCAACGGCAGCAAGGCACAGAGCCCCAGCATGCAGTGGGCAGCCTGCCTCCACCCCACACACAAATCTGAGGGGCACATTCCCCGATGCTCCCCTGGGGGTACACACAGCAGCAGGGAAGCATCCCATGACACCTGTGGCTCCATCCCATGACCCACACCAGCCCTGGGGGCCCATTCAGCCCAGTCCCTGCCCCAACTCCCTCCTTCACCATGGGGGCCTCAATCTGCACGCACTACTCCTTCCCCTCCACAGATGTCCCTGCTGGGCACTACTCTACATGGCACTAGGCTGCATTCCTGGCTGCATGCAAGCTGTGGCTGCTTGAGTGTATCTGTACACCTGTATCTGTGAGTATGCCCCTGCTGCAGCAGCCTGAAGCCCTTGCCCAGGCTGCCCTCAGGTCTTCTGCACTGTCCCCACTGGGTGGCCCAGAGGTGGTGATGATGGCAGCAGAGCGGAGCCTGGGCATGGGCTCCAAAACCTTGTGCATGATTAATGTTTAAAAAAATTAAAGCAAGAACCAATTAATGCATTAATTCTGCATTAATTAACAGCCATTAATTGATAGCTCTAATTATAAGGCCCATGCATAGTTTTCAGGGATTAAAATGTCAGTAGCTTAAACTCAAGTTTTGCACCACCTCCCATAAAGAACACCTGAGAGAACCAAAGGAGCACAAATAACCATACTTGCAGACTTTATAAATGTAGCACAGGATCCACTGGAAAAAAACCCTTAATTTTATTACTCATTTTTTTTTTCACTTAATTTACTCAGTGATGGTTGCTTTGCTCACTTGAAAACTGTTAAAAAAATGACACTACATTAGCTTACATTATCTGCCCTAGCCAAGACGGCTGTTGAGCTGGAGTTGAAAGGAACTGGGCTTTAGTGAAGAGTGCTACTAATCCCAGACCAGTACAACAGCTGAGAGTACCACTCAGGCTCCAAAGCAGCCCACAGTCAGGAGGATGTAAAGCTGCCCCAGTCTGATCTCCTGCAGGTTCATGAACTCTGGGTTGCACCTCTGAGATCAGCAAGACAACTAGGGTCCTGTGGTTTTCTGGACTGCTGCAATATGCTTTTAAAGCCTGCCTCCTGAAAGCAACCCAGTGTGGCATTTCCCCACCTTCTACAATGGTGAGATGGAGCTGCTTGTGATGTGCACAGTAGGGGGCGCTACTATGCTGAGCCACCCACTTCACTGTGCCAAGCCAAAACCACACTTTAGGAGTCTCTCTCAGGGAGTCTACAGCCAGCTGTCCTGCTTCCTGGAGAACACTTGCAAGCCTGGGGTAACACAGCCACCACCCAGGCACTTGTCTCTGGTACACACAGACCCTGCAAACCTTGGGGCTCCTTTGCCCACAATATTATTTGCGTGTTTCTTTCAGCCTGAAGTGTCCAAGATAGCATCAGTTAGAACTGAAGAAAAATAAAATGATAAACTCCTCTGGCCAAGCTGGAAGCAGAAAAATTCTCTCCCCCACTCCTCAGTAGCACAGCAAAGCAAGCTGTAAGCTGACACCTTTATTGATCAGGGGAGGGAGGGGTGTAGTACAAAGAAGTCAGAATACACTTTGAACAAACATAAGCAACATGAGTCTCTGCAGAAATTGGAAACAGTGATCCTTTTAAGAAGCAACTGGCCTACACATAATTCCTAACTCCTGGCTAGTTTCCAGGTTTTTACTTACAGAAAATCTCCGGGCAGAAGCCTGGGGCATTTACTTGCTGCTTTCAAAATGCCTGCCAGAAGAAAGAGAGTACTTCTCCCTCTCCCTCGGAATTTATCTGGCCAGGTCACTTGATTGACCCGCCTGCACCAAGAAGAAAACCAGGGGAGAGAGGATTCACCTGGGCTGACCCAACTGATGGGCAGACAGAGGAGGAGGGGATTTCTTTATACTACTCACGGTGGGGAGAGGCCAGCTAAGTTGGTCTGGCTTTGGCCAGATGATGCTGGCACTTCCTGGTGCCCATGGAGGGGAGGACAATCCAATGAAGAATGAGTTGCAGCTGTTCATTAGAAAGTAGCACAGGGAGAAATGGTAGCTGCAGAGTGAGCAGCAGGAGGGCACAGAGACAAGGTGTGGGGAGACACAGCACTACCTGCACAGGACCTAGCTGGTAGCAGGCGTAGAGACATGGGGTTGGGCCTTCTGACCCAGAGGGAGCCAGTGGTCAGCCCACTTCCCAAACAAGCTTGCACTGGTGGGTAAGGAAATTAGGCTTCAGTTTGGCACAAGTGTGCTGCAAGCATTGGACCCTATGCTGTAGTCAGGCCATGTATGATAACTACATGTAAACCATCTGAACCCACATAACTGTGATCCTGAAGTGTTTTTATTTCCTGACTTCTCATGTACCCATAATTTCTAAACCGTAATATTGACTTAACAGTGTGATTTCTGCTTTATTTTCATAATCTTAGCAAATCAATCAATCAGTCAATCAATCAATCAATAAAAGGATCTAATATAAAGCAAGTGATTTCATAAAAAAAATATTTTAATGCCCATTCATAAATATGTTACTACTGATTGTAACATCTGGAAATGGGGTGCTGCTAAAGAAAAGTTATGGAAGGGGGCCTTGAGTCTAAACAAGCTGAGAACCAGTCTTAGATGCACAGCACAGAATCTGATTGAAAGTAGCTTATCAATATGAAAAATATAAATATCACCATATTTGTTTTTCTGTGAAAACATATAACATTTCAGTACATCCCACAGTAGGCACCTTAAAATGGACCATTACTGATTCTGTATGCAGTATTGTGCCTTGTGGGCCTTGTTTGCGTAAGTGCTGAGCTCCTGTTGCTTACATCTGGAGTTCTGGAGGCTCAGCACTTCTGAAAGTCAGACCAGTTGTGCTTACTATTAATGGGGACTGTTAATTTTTTGGCAGCCAGAGAAAAAAATCTCAAAGATGCTTTGGCCTGATGCTATCAAACTCTCCTTAGCTGGCAGCAAAGTTGAAGATTTTCAGAATATGAACTCAGAGTTGGGGCAATTGCTTTAAATTCATTAAGAAGAGATGCCAAGGGTCTGACTTCTATGTCAGAGACATTACAAAACTGCTTGTTTTCAGGTAGTATGAAAGATCATAATTGACCTCAATAGCTTTTTTACACTGCTGGCCATCATGTATTGACCATGATTGTGCACTGTGGAAATAATCAGTTTTAATTCCTTTTTAAATTTTATGTTTTAAGGTTTGAAAGACTTCATTGCTTGAATTTATCAGCTTTTCTTAATCTTGCTGCTGCCAGGACTAATATTCAGGCATGACCTCTGGGAATGTGTATTTCAAAGCAAATAAATAAAACTGCTGAGAGAACAATCTACTCTATGTTTTTGACCAAGGGCTAAGCAATAGTTTAGGGAAAATGGACTACATCTTCCCTTCATATAAATTTTGGTCACTGCAAGTACAAAGACAACTGGAAAAGTTCGAGCAATGAAGGATAGCAAACCATACTATAGAACAGAAGAGAGAACCTTCACTTAGAAAAACTTATTGGGTAATCTCCCATTTTGAAAGCTCTTGCTCCACAATATTAGGTAGAAGACCAGATGGAATGCAACTCTGTAGGCAAAAGGGGCTTAGGCAGAAGTGAGGCAGCTAAATGGCTAATCTAGATTTTTCCTGAAATCATAAAGGAACCAAAGTCTAGGTTTCTAGGGATATTTTCAGGCAAGAAAGAAAGAACATAACTGCACAGATTTGTTTGGGGGTTACTAAGCAGAATTTATTGTTTTGCTGGTTATGACTTAATTGCATATATTCCACTTAAGTCCTGTTTAGGTACTGTAATGGGATGGGGTCCCCAGGGATGGCTGTGATACCCCTAGGTCTCCTTGCCTGTGCCAATCCTGCCCAACAGGCACCCTCTTGCTCACCTACCACATCTTGCTGGCAGTTATAATAAATAGGGAGGCTGCCCACAAGTTCGTATTTGGACACGGTCCTAAGGGACGACAATGAACCCTGTGGGTGCTTAGACCCCTCTTGGGTCCCACTACAAAATGGATACCTCATGGGACACCGTCAGCCTCATGGGCTAGATGCGTGGCTCCAAAGCCATCCCTTTACCATGCCCCAAGCCTTGCAGATGGCATTCACACATTGTCCTTCCGAGGCCTTAGTTTAGCTTGGCCTCCAGTCATCATTGGGCTCTCCACAGCCCTGACTCTGCACCCCCTGGCATTAGGGTCTGCATGCCCCTTTTGTAACCACACCCCCTGGCACTAGGGTCTGCACACCCTTTTTGTCACTGCACCCTCTGGTGCTAGGGTCCCCAGTGAGGCCTCCTCCTTCCCCAATAGCCTCAGCCCAATCCACCAGTACATAAACAGCAACTAAAATATGAGCCCCTGCACTATAACATGTGCTTTGTCACTTTAAAAAGGTCAAACTTCCCCCCAGCACTAAGTGCCTTGCAGGCCAGGGTACCTGATGAGTTCCTGGAGCCCCATTAGCTCTAAGTGCAGCATATCAGGCAGCCACAACATCCCTGGGCAATTTCTCCCTAGAGGCTGCTGCCAGAGAACTAACTCCTGCTAGTCTCAGCCCTGGGGTTTATATATGCCCAGGGCCCTGCCTTCTTCCGGTCAGCTGACTGGGTGCAGGTGCAGGCTAATTCCCTTGTTAGACTGCTGCCATAGTAACCGGCACCTGTGGGGTTTCTGTCTGACTCTTAAGGCCCTCTCACCAGGTAGTTTCTACTCTTAAAGGAGCAGGCACCTTAGTGCCCTGCAACAGGTACACAGAAGTTTGATAAGTATACTGTCCTAAGACAATTTGAGGATTTGGCTTTTAATACAGAAAATTATTGGGTAATGTACTGGGTATGTCCTGTATTGTGGAAGAGGTCAGAGTAGAGAATCTTAATAGTTCCTCATAGCCTTAATATTTATTAGATGAATTAACAAGAGGTTGGACATAGAAAGAAAGAACTAGACATATAGATATACATTTATTAAAATCCTATATATGGACTCATATAGAGCAATTCTATGCCAGAGGACCCATAAATTCCATTTCTGTTTGCTCTTATATTTTATTATATATTTTGTAAAATTGCTTTGTGTGGAGTGAAAAAGAAACAAGAACATGGATAGAGTAATTAATTGGAATATCAAAAGTAATTAATTGGAATATTAACCTAATTTTCATCTGACTGCTTGCTGACAAGAACAGAAAAAAAGAGAAACATCTGATCACAGTCCTTTGTATCTACCTTCTTGATATAGACAGAATTACCATCAGTAGACTATTCACCTTTACTGTAGAGAACCAGTAATAGTGCAGGTAAGCACAGTGGCTTAATACACAACATATTTAAATCAAATCCAAACTTTGGCTACAAATGCAAATGCAAATTAAATCAATGCTTTCTTTGTGTGGATCATAAAAACAGATTGCAGTCTGCCTTTTTGTATTAGTTCAGAGGACTGGAATTGCAGGAATGCTACAGGACAAGTACTTAACGTCAGTGGGTTACTTCATTTAGAAGTTCATTTTTATGGAGACAAAATTAACTTTATACATACATGTATATTTCCCCATTGACTTCCAAGAGCAGCACTTATTTAAAGACTAAATTGGCCAGAAAAGATAAGCTACAAAATTGGACTTCTGTTTTAAAAAAGTGTTAAAATAAGTTTAAAAGACAAATATTAAGTATGCTTTTTATTCTTCCACCTAGTCATTTCATTGTGACTTATGTAAACATTAATATTTATTTACCCTTATAATAAACACAAAGTTGGTCTTGGTCTGTTTTTTAATTATTACATGCATGGCAAATATTTACATTAAAAATTGTTTGGCCATTGTATCCATGTTTTTCAAACAAACTTTCTAAAAGAAAAATGAAGTAGGAAATCCAGAAAAAAAAAAGCAAACCTCTGATGTGATAAACCAATCAAGAAGTAAAGTTTACCTATTTAATGTCCATGCCTGTAACATTTATATGAACAAGCAAGCAGACATGTGACCTTCTAGATGTGTCTTATACGTAAGATCTGACTGGCAGAAGAATGAGAGTGATAAATGATTAATAAATGATCTTGAAAATCCAGAGATATAGAACATGGGAGGACTGGACCATTTTCTTATGAATTATCCTTCACTGAGTTGCTCAAATATTTGTTCTACAAAGAAAAAGGGAAAAGTTTTTTCCCCATTTACTTGTGAGACAGACTGACACTTCCAGTCTGTTTTCTAGAAAAAGAATACCTATAATCTTCCAGAGCTAGTACGTTTCAGAAGTCCAGAGACACACTATGGACACTTGGTATTTGGTAGCACCAGCTGTGATTACACAGAACGCTGAATTTTGTATTATTTTCAGCTGCAAAGTATAGAAGTCAGAGGTTTTCCAAGCTGCATTCTTCAACTAAGCATCAGTTAGAACATTAATTTCATTGGCAGCATTCATTAGAAATGTTAGTTTTAGTGAGGCTTGATATGCAGAATTGTGTGTTTTATGACACAGAATAATAATTGTGAACAGCATTTGACTTAACAAGATACAATATCATGACTGAAGACCTTACAGTTAGAGCTGGTTAATTTTTTTTTTATTTTTGTAAAAAACATTTCTACTGAAAAATCCCAGTAAATTTCAACCAGAACTCTTTTCAGGAAAACTGGTTTTCATCAAGTTCCTGATTTAAAAAAGTTTGAAAAAAATATTGAAGTTGTCAAAATATCCTATTTTTATGTGTTCAAAACCAGAAGTTTAGGGGGTTTTCCTCCTGTTTGAAACAAATGTTTCTTTTTAAATTAAGTTCAGATTCCCCTTGGTGGGATTTAAAAAACAAAACCAACCAACATTTTTTTAAAAAGAAAATTTTGATTGAATTGAACCTAGTTGTCATTAGTTTGCCAGTTTTTGAAGCTCTTCAAGCCTTCCACTTTTTGTTCCAAATCAGGATCGGAAATCCATATCCTGGTTCATTTAGCACCCATTTAACTCTTATTTCACTGTCTCACTCACTGCTAACGTGAGTTCAACAGAGCCCAGTTCAGAAGTGAAAATGTGGTAAGACATTGAGGCTGCTTACAGATATGAAAAAAAAAGGTGCTTTATTTTCAACTTAGTGCACCCCTGCACCGAGCACAGCACATGCCCAGACAATGCACTGCATTAGTTTGACCTGGTTCACCCACCATCTGTACAGATTGGGTGCTTCAGTGGGGCTTTTTGGTGCTTTTATCTAATAGCTGTTTGAATCAGCTATTAGATAAAAGCGGCAAAAAGCCCCGTTGAAGTCCCTGATTTATACAGACACTGAGGAGCTGGGTCAAACTTATGCAATGCCTGTTCTGGTAAAGTCTTTTTATTTTTTCCACATCTGTCAGAGGCCAGAGTCAAAAGAAAGATGAGACTGTTCACTACCACTTGGTAAGTGGTGACTTAGGCGCTCACTTTTCCGAAGGTTTTTCTCAAGGATGAACTTCATTAGTATGCTTGTTGATCTTACATGCAGACAACAAGGTCAGAACAGATCCACTGTTGATCTGGAGGATTGATGTTGCCTTTTTCTCTCAGCTCAGCAGAAATGTCTCTTATGTATCACTAATTTATCTTTTCTGGATGAAGCAACTGACCAGCTAACTGAGCAATCACACTCAACAGATCATTCAAGGGGACCCAGGTGCTTCTGTCGTACTTGAACTATATCGTACATGCCCTCCAATAAATCTGATTACAATTAGTCAAGTTATATATTTCTAAATAATATTAATATACTCTTATTATTAAAGTGAGAGTAAATGTTAAAAGCAAGAATGTGTAAAGGATTCAAGAAGTGGAAAAACTGTGATAGAACATGCTTAAAATTAATTGTTCATGATTTTCAGTTGACTTGACTCATACTGAGCATTCACAGCATTTATTTACATTTCTAATAAGTTATAAATCTCCATCTAAGCAGCACCTTTGACAGCTATTGAAAATAAAATGAAACTTAAAACAGAAGAAAATTCATTGGCAAGCCCCTTTCAAACAAACACAATGCATACTGTTTAGTGGTCAGACAAAGCAAAAGAGACTTGAATAGGACATCTGAATTTATGTTCTTGACGTGTCCAGGGCCACACAAAGGTAAAGGCAAAGGAAAGCCACTTTAGCTTTGTATACCTTG
Organism: Gavialis gangeticus; assembly: GCF_001723915.1. Classification (NCBI taxonomy): domain Eukaryota; kingdom Metazoa; phylum Chordata; order Crocodylia; family Gavialidae; genus Gavialis; species Gavialis gangeticus. The sequence goes on along the minus strand of NW_017729004.1, from coordinate 57,229,855 downwards.
ACATACTGCAACTGAAAAATGCTCTATCGATACTCTGTAAATGTGCGCGCCATATGGGCATGTTGCAAAACTTAACTTACTTATACAATATAGGCCAAAATCCACACTTCAAATTTACATACAACCAAACTTTTTGGTCATAAATTTTGTAGTTTTAGTCCCCCTCTGAATTAATACAGGAATTCATGGTAATTCAGGAGCTTGAGATCCCTGGATTACCACAAAGATCAATCTAAGAATACAAATGGATTGGATATTTTCTAGTATCCCAGGCAAGAACTGGAGATTCAATCTCTCTCTACCTCTGAGGTAATGAGAAAAAGAATAACCTTGACTAACTTGTAAAACTATTTCTTGATGCAAATACTGTGCATTGTTAAACAAGACCACACACTAACTCATCTTTCTACCCATCTCCTTCACCTGTTTCTTGAAATAAAAATGGTCTTTAGCTAGAAGAGTCGATGAAAAGGCTGGGCCATTAGCACATCAAAAGTAACTAATGTCTGTAAAAATAAATTCATGACATCTGCTAATAACCTTCCTGTTGAAGCAATTACTACCGTATTTACTAGAAAGTATATCAACAGCCTAATCATAAAAATATCATCCTTCTAACTCAAAAAAGTACTTGCTATATATTGAAAAACCAATGCTTAGAAAGTATTTTCTGAAGATTTCATATTAAAGAGATATGACCAAGTGTTGTCTCTAAAAAAAATATGACATCACATTTACTCGCACTTAAATATTTTACCAGTTTGCAGCTCTACAAGCAAATACTTATACAATAATAACAATTAATTTGGCCGTGGTGGTGGACAAATATTTCTTTTTGAGATTTTCTGCGCACATTTTTGTGCTGTCATAAAACAGAATTAGCATGCTACTAATTGATACCACACAGGAAACCTTTGTAAACTTATGGAAAAACAATATCACAAGATTATGGCATTTGTAAATTGTCTGCAGAGAATGAATCTGCAGGAGCTATTTTTTATTACCTTTTATTAATAGATGGCATAGATTTAGGATGTGAATTTTCCCCAAGATATAAAACATTTACCACAGGAAAATCTTTTAAATTAGTTTTGGCTTAAAACTTATCAGCTGTGGCATTCAAGATCTCAGGATATGCAGTTACCAAACTGGAAAGTATATAGTTTGTTAGATAGGGACTATGAAAAGGAAAACAAGACATATTAAGCTGAAGTAGCCAGGTGCGTCTACAGCTTAGCATTTTATGTAAACTTATTACAGACTTTGTAAAACCTAAATATTGGCTCATGGTTATATGAGTTGAAACCAGGAAGTCCCAATTAAAAGTGTGTGGTATCTTATTTTGCAAGAGGCAAGGACTGGATGAGCTTTCATGTATCACAGTTCCCTTCCTCAATTAATTACAACTAATTTTATCTAATTACAAGTTCTGTTTATGTTTGTATTTAATTAGTAATTATGTATACATTTCTTGATATAAATATATATTCATTTTTATTTCTCTCATCTCAGTGGTAACTGAGCTTTCAGATTGGATATTGAAGAGGCCCAGTTTTGCCATCACATGCTTACAAACAGGTACTAATCAAGTCTATAGATATCTAAAGGCAGAATGAGGCCTGTAATTGTAGCTGATTTTTTTTTAGATTAAAGTTGTTCTTTGCCTGTGTGTCTCCTTCCAGAAACTAACCTTCCATATAACACATAACAAAGCTTTAGAAACACTGCAAATGTTACAAGTGGAAAGCAGAGGACAAAATTGAAAGATGTTGATCTTTGAAAAACAGAGGACTAAGAATCAAAGTTCCAACTCCATCAGCATCTACTGATCAAGGATTATGGTAATTTTTGTTGTACAATACTTTGGCAAGGAGTCAGATCCAGCTCTTGGGATTAAGGTAGGTTAATGTTCTTCCTTTGTGTGAGTATCAGTCACTAAACTAGGCTTTGGAGACAAGAAACATCACATATTTCAAGGCTTTCTGTAAATTTAGCAATATAAGCATTCAACACTGTATTTACTTGAATACTGCTGGGTTTCCCTCCCCAGAGAAAGGGTCCCAAGTGTCATGGTGGAACCTGAACGAACAGGCTGGGTCTAGCGGCGGTGGAGTTCTGAGTGACACGGAAGCTGGATGTTCTTTAATTGAATGGGTTTA
>NW_017729004.1:57210236-57222696 GCF_001723915.1 Gavialis gangeticus | reverse complement strand
CTAGTCTGATTATATAACATAATTGGGCATGCGCACTGTTATCCTCTCTCACACTGGGCATGCGTCTGACAGGGAAACTAGGTCACCCTTGAGTGACAGGCCTATAGGTCATGCAAAGGCCACATGCAGGGCCTGTTACTATGGCGCTTACAAGATAGCCTCTGCACTGGCAGCACTCACAGAGCAAATTTCCAAGACAAATACAAGCCAAGATTTTTTTCCTCCAATCAGCATGGGGAGAAAGCCCCTCATTTTACATTTGCATACAAGGAAACCAAATTAAATACATTGTCTATCTTTGAACTGCTTCCAAAAGTACCATGTGGTCAGTAATAGAAACCAACTATGAAGTTGATTAAAATGCAGGCAGCACTGAGCGTGACTGTAAAGTACAGGTACTATGTTAGGCAAACACACTGATGGGAACCCTTGGTTTGTTTGTTTTTTTAATTACAAATTTTATTAAACACACACACAGATTTGATGGATTTCATAGACATTAGGGCTGGAAGGGATCTCGCAAGATCATTGGTTCCAGTCCCCTGCCCAAAGGGCAGGCAGTCACAGCAGGGGTCCAAAGATCCCAGCAAGATAGGCATCCAAGTGTTTCTTAAAGGAATCCAGAGTAGGTGGGGACTCTAGAGGGAGTCTGTTCCAGGCCCTGGGGACTCAGACAGTAAAGATATTTTTCCCTGTGTCCAGCCTAAAACGGTCTTCCAAGAGTTTGTGACAGTTGGACCTAGTCTTCTGGTGGGGTGCTCTAGTGAACAGCCATTCTCCCAGTTCCTGGTACACACCCTTTATATACTTATAGGCTGCCACCAAGTCACCTCACATCATCCTACACTTAGCATTGCACATATTGAGCATTCTTGTTTTATCACTACTTCATAGAACAGAAATAACTGACCCATCAAAGATCATACAGCTACATGTATTAAACCCTTGAACAACATATACCAGTTTCCTACAAGAAACAAACCATTACAGAAATCTTTTTCTTCATACAGAATTCCATGCTAAAACTGTTACTTCAGTGACCACCTGAAACTCTCTGTCCCTCCTATCAGTCCTCTCTGTTGGTTTAGTGAAACAAGTATGCCCAGTCCTTTTTCCTGCACTTCTTCTCTGACTCTTCCTCTCTGATCTCTTCCCTGTCCAAGTCAGTGTAGTACTTCAGTTCATACAGCCCCAGCTTCAGGCACTCTCTTTCAGTAAAAGCCAGCCCCTTAAACACCCAAAGGTTTCTTACTTTCCATAAATTAGTTTTAAAACTCGAATAACATTTCTTCACGTCCCTTTGTTATGAGTCCATATAATACCATCTCCCATGCTAATGACAGCTTTATTTTGGTGACACTCAGAAAGCAGCAGGCCCTCTCCCACACTCACTTTGCATATGTACACTCCCAAAACACATCTTTTCTTTTCCACCTTTGTTCACTCTCCATCTGTATCCAGATCTTCATTTCTGCTCTTAAACTTTTTCTACCTCATGCTTACTTGCACCCAGTGCCATTGTTTTGAGCTTCAGGTCTCCCTCCTCCACTCCTTATACTATGACACTTTGTTGCTCACTTTCTCTGCCTTTCTGCCTTCATAGATCAGGCTTTCAAGGCTGATGGGAACCTACTACAAGGATAGATTATGGAAGCCGATCTAAATATGGTAATGCCCACTGAGTGTGGTCCTCCAGAGCCAATTCAAGTCATGGTAAGCCACCACACCGCATAAATTTTGACTTCTTCACTCCTGCAGCAAAGCTGTTCCTTTCTGCCCCGGTTCCAGTGATATGTTTCTTCACCGGCCTTTCATGTCTGTAAGACATCACCAAACTGGGCCCCAAGCAGTTTACTTGGAATCCCTCCATTGCCCCCTCTGTTAGCCTGTCACATATGATTAGTAGTCTCGCCCTCCATGAGGTGAAGCCAGACCAGATTCTCCTATTCCTCATCTGCATGTAAATTTTTGGAGGGTCCCTGGACTCATGGCAACCACAGAGTTTCTGTCCTGAGTGGGGTGCTAATTAGCACATGTCTCCTTTGTGTAGGAGGGTTATCTGGAGTACACACACATGCTGAGCTGAGGGGTCACCATGGCTTGAAATGCTGTTGACTCTGGTGGGCTCCAAGGCCAATGAACTACATCAGTGGTTTTTAACCTCTGGTCCACGGACCCCTGGAGGTCTACAGACTATATCAAAGGGGTCCACAAAAGATGATTATGTGAATACCCATACTTATAATTCAGAAGAGTTCTGCACCTCCATTCAAAATTGTTTAGGGTTCCACAAGTGAAAAAAGGTCCAGATCTAAATTGGGCAAATAATACTGCCATTATAAGAAGACAATCCAAACACCTATATCTAAAACCTGAGTGATGAAGCAGCTCAGCAAATTCAGTTTTTAACATATTTCTATTATGTTGTTACTTTCTCAGAATTAAGGGGCAGATTTGTAAATGTATCTAGGTACCTAAAGATGCAGATAGGTGCCTAGTGTGATTTTCAAATGCAATCATGTGTCTAATTCCCATTTCCTTTACTGGGAATTAGTAGAGGAAATCTGACCTAAAATAACTAACATTTTTTTCATCTCTACTGTACTACCAATACTTTGGATGACTTTAGGAAGTTTAATATTTAGGATCAGATTAGCAAACTTAAAGAGCATTACATTATAAAATCTGTGTGGGCAAATAGCTGATGTGTACTCAGAAACTGGGCAAATAACTAGTCTTCTCTCAGCCTTCAACACTAAGTGGTTTCTCTGATGCCTGGCTTTTCCTTTTTCAGTTGTTGTCAAATATTAAGCCCTTATCCAAAGGTCATTACCCTTGCTTTAGGCCTCAGTGGGAGTAGAACATGCTCATCACCTACCTAGCTCTCAGCAATGAATTTTTTTTTATTGCTAAGTTCAAAATAACCCTTTACCCAAACCACTTCTCCTAGTAGCTGTGGACATGACCTAATCTCTATTGAAAGCGATGAAAGCCGCACTGTTTACACCAGTAAACTTTTAATCAAGACCTATGCAAGTCAAAAAAATTATATTAATTAGGAATGCTTATGTCTTACTAAATATACAAGTTTATTAGCTGTAGATGTCCATCCCTTGCTATAAGCTGATAGAATGACTTTTGAAAGAATTAAAAAAAAATCCACACCATTTTTTTCCCTTTGGTGGGGGAAGGGAGGTTGGGGGCAGAATTTGTCAAGTTACTTCTAAAATAAATAAATATTAGGTCTGTCAATTATTTGCAGTTAATGTGCACAATTAACACATTAATCAGTTCTTGTATTAATTTTTTTAACGTGTTAATCATGCATGTGGTTTTGGAGGCTGCACATGGGCTCTGCTCTGCCACTGTCACTGCCATCTCCAGGCTGCCCAGTAGGGCAGTTGTGGCAACACAGAGGACTACAGGGCATCCCAGCACAGGCTCTGGGTGGCTGGGGGGTGGGGGGGAAGGGGGCACGTGCACACAGACACACACAAGCAGTCACAGCATGGAACACAGCCAGGAACACAACCCAGTGGCATGTAGAGCAGTGCCCTACAGGTAAGTCTGTGGGGGTGGGGGGGAGAGGGAAGAGGCATGGGGTGGCAGATTGAGGCCCCCATAGTGAAGGCAGGAGTGGGACAGGGGCAGAGGTAAATGGAGCTCTGGGGCCAGGGTGGGTCATGGGATGGAGCCACAGGCAATTCGCCCAGGGGCACAGGAGGGCACAGAGCCCCAACCCGCAGTGGGCAGCCCACCTCTGCCTCACTTATAAATCTGGGAGAGTATATGCCCCCCATGCCTGACCTGAGAGTGCGTGCAGTAGTGGGGAGTTGCTGCCTTTGCTCCAGGAGTTAATGCCTTTGCCCCAGGAGCTGCACACTGGCCATACCACACATCTCCTGCTCATCCAGTGGCAGGAGGCACAACATGGCATCATGTGGCTCACAGGGCAAAGGCATCAGGGCACAGAGCACAGCCTGTAGCCCGTCTCTGCCCTGCACACAAATCTGGGGGGCACATGCCCCCATTGCCTCCCTTGAGGGGGGTGCACAGCGGTGGGGAACTATGCCCCCCCAAAGCTCCTGATGAGCCACCTGCAGCTCTGTTGCATGGCCTGCCCTTCACTCCCAAGCCACAGCCCCCTCAGTTCTGCTGCTGCCCCTCACTCCTGACCCAAAGTACCCCGCATCCTGCCAGAGTGTGCAAGATGCCCCCCAGCTCCAAATGCCACACCCCCACCACCTCCCACACCTTCACAAATTCCACCCCCCACACCCTCCCAACCATACAAAGTACCTGCATAATTTTGCATATTTTTGAGGTTTTCTGAGCATGATTTTGAGTTTTTAGCTGTGCGATTAAAATCTCAATTAATTGAGAGTAATTTTTTTAATCACTCAACTAATCATGATCAAGTTTTTAAATCATTTGACACTCCTAATAAATACCTTGTTTAAACCCCAACGCTACATAGGAGACCAAAAAGGCTTGTATCAGTATTTTCCTTAGTAGCTTTACTAATGCACAAATACTGTATTATGAGTAATTTTCTACTTCTGAACTCCTGCTTAAAAAGTAATTTTCTATAGAAAATGACTTGGGACAAGGTGACACTGTTTAAGGAGTCTTGTTATGTCTCCAGAGGAAAGAGATTGAGCACTGCCTTGGACTTTGACTGGAGGCTAACGACAAATGGATACTTAAGTCATTCAAACAGGAAGTCCAAAGCAGCTGGACAAAACGTTAGCCATACCATTCCCTTGTGCATGGTAGACTACTGAACCCAGCATGCCTTAGAAGATGTTAATACAATGAGCTGTTCAGGTCAGGTAGACCACTGACAGGGAGCAACCTTTGTACTCACTAACACAATGGTGAAAAGCAAGGGAAGAGAAAATCCTTATTTGGCTTTTAAATTAACACTTCATGTCTTAACATTTCCTGGAAAAGTGCTAAGACTTTTAAATTTAAGTAAATCAAGCAAGTCACCTCAGTTGCAACTATCTTTAGGAATCACTCGAGTTGAAAATTATTTGGTAAAGGAGAAAGTATTGTTCTGCATTTGAAAACTGGTAATTCTTTGATTTTTACTTGCTGTTAAAGAAAAATATATGGTGATTCAAAAGGAATAGCATCACCTTATTCACTCAGTGCAACAAGATAGGTTAGAAGATTTGACTGTTAAACAATCACCAACAAGAGAAAGAAAATTAGTGAATAAAAACTGACATGTGAAGGAAAAAAAGAAAAAGCAGCAGGAAAATCCATAACAATGAACCTAATTATGCTAATGTGAGGCATCAAGGATAGAAAAAGAATAAAGTACTCAATGCACTTTGATTCTTGCATCAGGTTGAATTTTTCGCACCTTACCATTTATCAAAGATCTGTCAAAGCACACACATACTTGCCAATTCATACATACACACACTTCCCTTAATCTGTAATTAGAAATGATAAAATACCTCTTTTTATTGGCACTGAAATGTAGCCAAAAGGGTAGTTAATAATGAACAAATCACAAACTGTTCAGAAGGTTCATTTGGGATTAAAAGCAGCATTTCTATAGTGATTCAAGTTTTAAATTTAAGTTTATAAAGCAGCTTACAGAAGAGATAACTTCTCCAAAGGGTATTAGAAAGAAGCACTGAGAACTGTAATCTGGCTAGTGGGGCCAGTCTGGATCTGGGGTAGAAGAGGTGTTTAATGGGGTGACACAGTGACCTTTTCTGCAGCCCTGCACTCCTGGAAGCTACCGTAACTATAGGCTCCTCTGGTGCAAATGCGTATCTTAAAGCAGAGGTTCCCAAACTGTGGTATGTATACCCCTGGGGGTACACAAGACATCTCTAGTGGGTATGTGGGAGAGATTGTGTAATGGCACATTTAATTTTCATTATAATAATTGGCATTTAAGGGGTTAAAATATAAAACACATGCTGGTAGGCATACATGGGCAGCTGGCAAATCTGGAAGGGGGTACATAATAAGAAAAGGTTTGGGAACCACTGACCTAAAGCCATCATGTATGCTTCAAACTTGATAATATTAGTTTCTTTTCTTTCCTGCATTATGCAATGGCTCCTCTTTGTTATCACCCTTTTAAAGCTAGCAGCAAAGAATGTGTTCAGAAATGTAATGGCAATGTATTATATAAAGTTGACCTCCCTTGAGAGTAGCAATCAAATCACTATCCATTGAGAGGCAAGTGTTTCTACTCCAGTCAAACTTATCCATATGGGTTTAGTTCAGGTGGATCTAAGGAATTCAACATTTATTTTAATCAACTGCTAGACTCAGTGGGAGCATCAATATTTTTATTAGGAACCTTTCTCTTCAAAATAAGCCAGCATTGTGTGTGCTGCAGTGAAGGAGGTACTTAGTTAAAATGTTTGTTGTTTGCAATGGGATCTGTGTTGTAGATTCTTTTTATACATAATTTTCACAGCATCATAACATCTTTTTCTACCATCTCTACACCATACTTTGTTTGAGAGAGATAAATTGCAATATTATTAAATTGTAGGTACAGATAATATCTTTAGCAGATAATGACTAATGACTCTGAGCTGTCAAGTAGCTTATATTGTTCAAAGATATTGAGCTTACTCTTTATGGGTAATTCATTTTGAAAATATCATATTTACTCAACTCTAAGGTGAGTTTCCCCACCCAATTAATGTGAGGAAGGGGAGCTCCTTGTCTTAGGATCATATACAAGGCCAGTGGAAGGAGGCAGGCAGTTGCTGCAGCTCTGGCTTCAGCACCTACCCAAGGCTGGGACCATGTGCACAGCTGCTGCCTGCCCCTGTCCCACCATCTCCCCCCTGCAGCCCCATCTCTCTCCCCCACAACAGCCTCTGCTCCCCCACTTGCCCTGCTCCTTTTCCCTTTACCTTTGCTCTGTACTGGCAGGTTCCATTCATGCTGCAGCCTGGGGCACTGAGCATGGCCTCAGCCTGGCCCCGTAGGAACTGTGTGGGCTATGTGCTACTCCTGCGGTGGCTGGGTGAGTGATCCATGCCCCAGGCTGGAACAGGGATAGAGCCTGCTAGCAAGGAGCAAGGACAAGGTGGTGAGAGGAGAGAAGAGCTGGCTGGGGGGAAGAGCGGAAGGGGGAGAGCAGAGGCAGAGGTGAAGGGGTGGGAAGAGGGGTCCAAAGTTGCAGGGGTAATAGGCAGGTGACAGGGCAAGCTGCTTGAACTCCCTAACTGCCCCCCTTTCACAGCAGTGGAAGATCATCCACCCTCAATAATTAGATTTTATACAGGGAAAATTATCACACACATACACACACACATTTTCTCTGTATAGAGTCCAGTTATGGTGGGGGTGTCTTACATACAAGGTTAGATCGAGTAAATACAGTACACATCTAAGTTTTATTCTTTTTTCTTGAAATATCCAAGAGTGAACATGCAAGTTCTTACAATACATTTAGTAATGTGAATATTATGCATTTAATTCCACTTAAACAATATTAACAATTTAACAAGGATTAACCCCATTTATTCAACTGCATCTGTTACATGCCTGACCATTAGAATGCTAGTGCTGTGTTTTAGGGTCAGAGGACAGCATGTCGTCTCCTCTGTTGACTTTCCCCACGATGCTGCAGACAAAAAAAGTTAAGCCTGGGGTGGGGTGTGTGCATTTAGCAGGTGAGAGAGACACTACTACATAGATATTTTCTCCTGGTGGAGTGTAGATTAAACCAGAGTGGTAGTTACTACAGTCCTGTGGTGCAGTAGTTACTATGCAGAGATCATGTTCATGCTCCACTTCCAAACTGATGATGTCTCACCTATTACTCCTGCAGTGTTCCCCTCTGCCAAATCTAATCAGGGAACCCAGTACAAGCTTGCTTATGCATTTTTTCCAATCTCAGTTTCATGTGGAATAAGTCAGCAGTCCTTGCAGCTAGGACTGGAGCCCAGGACTTCAACTCCCTCTCTCCTGCCTGATGAATGTTCACTTACTAGAGTCAGGTTTCCTTTTGCTCCCTATTCTGGCCTAATGAATAATGAATTCTTTATTACACAGTGGGAACACCGCAACAAAACAGGTAGTAGCCTCCCTTCATCCCCAATCCCTGTAGCTTGGGGACACTCAAGATAAGATATGTGGATTTGAATCCCCTCAGCCCGAGAAGTGAACTGAGTTTGAGTCTCCCTATTTCCTGAACATGACGTAACCCAGGGGTGCTCAACCATTCTAGTGCAGGGGCCAGTTCTACGCATAGTCCCAGGCTGGGTCCACAATCTGGTAACAGGGGAACAGTGGCAGCATTAATTGTTTCAAGGCTCCCAGTGTTGAGCTTCAGTTTGGGAAAGGGTGGAACCCCAGTGTCAGGCCTGGAAAGTAATGGAGCAAGTGGGTGAGCAGTGCTAGCCAAAGCAATCAGCACTGTGGTGTCCCAGCAGTGCTGGCTAGAATTTCACCTTGATTTTATTAGCAAATTGAGGTTACTCATTACGAAAGGGTAAAGGGTAAAACAAATGAGGATTTATTGAAAAGAGAGCAAAGGGAAAAGAGAGTGGAGAACAACACCAATACAATGTGATATCACTATGGGTTCAGATAATTAGGAGCAGATAATTAGGAAGGAGGAAAGTGTGGGGGGGGGGCACAAGCCCCCCTACCCTCCTTCACACCCCACAAACTCACACCCTGTCCACCTGAGCTCTGCCCTCCCACCACCCCCCTGGGTGCAGGCCCTGGGCTCTGCGCTCCCCCCAGCCCCACATTCCATACTCCTACCCAGCTGCAGTTCCCCCTCCTCCCTTCCCCCACCTGCCTGCCACCGCTTCCCTACCCAGTGCCCAGAGTGAACACTGCAACAGGGACAGGAGGAGCCACTGGAGGCCAGGGAAACTGAGCAGGTCCCCTGGCAGCTGTAGCAGTGGCCATATCCAGAAGCTGTGCATGGTGGCCAGACCAGGGTCCTCTTGCACATGAGGAACAAGGCATGCAGGTTGGGCAGGGTACAACTGGTGGGCACCTGTGGGCTGGGTGTAACTGCTCAGTAGGCCCAATTTTGCCAGCCTTATTTTGCCTACCCCTGTCCTAAGTGAACACCACTGCACAGGTGCAGGCTTCACCAGGAGAAGGGTACCAGGATTGGTATAAGGATTAATATTATATAATTTGGGATTATGAATATTGCAAGTGTTTTCAACACTATCTGGTTAGAAATGTAGGTGCATTTCATAAACAGTAAAAATATCTAATAGCTGAGCTAAAAGTTTGTTTTCTACATTTTGTGCCTTTGTTCATCTGTGCAGGCTTTTTGATATCTTTGAAATGTTTATTTGAAAGTGTCTATTTTGATATCTTGAAAATGTCTATCTTGGAAATGTTTTTTGAAATGTCATGCCCAGTAAATGTGATAAGCAGATGTGGTGCAGTCATTGCTTTTGTTCATTTGTAAGAGCCAGATTGTGAAACCCTTGCTTATAACATGAGTTTTTGCTCAATAATGTGACTTTCACTGAGTGCACTTGGATATATAGAGCAGGGATAGGCAACATTTTTGGCTGGAGTACCAAAAAACCACAATGTCCACCTTGTAAGGTGCCAGCATGCCAGAAAAAGAAAAAAAAATCCAGGGTGGGAGGGTACATGATATTAATATTGTTAATAATCATGGCTTAAAAACACACGATAAATACCAGGTTTTCTAAAGATTCTAAACCTGGTAACAGTAAACAAAACTTTATATACTACCTTTGTTGTTGTGTATTACTTTTTAAGCATGTTGTGATATGAGAGACACACAGAGACAGACTCTTTAGAAACTTTTATTCTGGGGACAGTGACAAATGAGGGGCGGTAAAGACCCAACAGGTTGGCCCAAAGGTCTGGGTCTCAAGGACAAAGGCCTGGGCTCATGGCCTGCCTGCACACCTTAGACAAAAAACAAAACAGGGGACAAAGAAATATATACATAGATATAGTGCTGCCAGCAGGGATGCCCTGGGGGGGTGGTCCCCTTAGGATATCAAGGGTCAGCCTGCATGGACAAAGCCTGAGGTCCTGGCTCACTGGACCTGCCCCTGCACAAGGAGCAGGCGTCCCCCCTTGACTCAGCACAGCACTCCCTTGATGGCCCAGTATTCCTCAAAAGGTGGGCACCATCCGCCAGAGGACCATATGCTCAAATTCAAGTGAGGCGGGTCCACACCAGCAAGCGGAAAAGCTGCAGGGCATCATCCATCCTAGTCCTGGCGGCTCTTCAGAGTGGCCATCTTGGCCTGGCTCACCAGGAAGTTGGCAAGGCCGACTGCGCCCCACTTGGCTGTACGGTATGGGAAAGAGTAGATGCATCTGTCCTGAGAAGTCTCAGTCTAGCACCTGAAGCAGTGCCCCAAGGGTAGTAAAGAATGGATGCAGCTGGGGGCAGTTGAGAAAGGCATGGAAAATGTTCTCTTCTAGCAGCCCTGGGCAGAAGGGGCAGCCCTGAGCAGAAGGCTGCCGAGGCCACTGGGTCCAGGTGGTGCACAAAAGGTGCCAGTGGTCAGGATGCAGTGTTCCAATCTCCATTGGTGTCACTCTTGCCCCAGTTGATGTGGGCCAACAAGGTGAGTTCGTAGATGCACTGGCAGTCCATCAGGGCTCGCATGTCCTCCTGGCTGCCCAGGAAGACTGTCATGTCATCAGCATATGCTGTCAGCCAGATCAGGGGGCTGGTGGTAGGGCTAAGTTGGTCAGGCGACGTCACAGAATGTGTAGCAGCAGTTCAATGGCCAGGTCATACAACATGCCCAACAGGGCACAACCCTCCAGAGGTGGGTGGAGCAGTCCTGGAAGTGGGCATCCTGTAGCAGGCTGATGTTGAGGCATCAGTAAGGGCCCATGTGCATGCCCTGCGAGGCAGGCTGAGTTCGCAGCAGACCAGGGTGTGGTCCGAGGCCTGACGGGATGATGCAGCCGCTGTGCAGGAATAGCAGATGATTCTGGGTGATGTAGAGGTGGTCGAGGCAGGCCATGGTGATCCCACTGGTGCTCATCTTTGCCCAGGTGTATTGGCACACGTCAGTGTGGAGGACCCGCCAGGCATCAATGAGATCCACCACCTCCAGCATGGTCCACAGCTTGCAGGCTGAAGGCAGGTGCGGCTCTGGCTCCATCTGGTCTAGCAGCACGTCAACAGTGCAGTTGAAATCCCTGCCCCTGAAGAGCAGGTCACTTTCACTGGTGTCACGCAGGAGGTCACCCAGGGTCTCCAAAAAGGCTACCCTCTCCCTCCCCTCGATGGGTGCATAGACATTTACAAGGAGCAGGCTCTGGTGTGCCAGGGTAATGTGGATAGTTAGCAGCCAGCCAGGGACGACCTCCCATGCCACTGCTGAGTCATACTGCAGCTGCAGCAAGAGGAGGGTCACCACTCCTGTGATGAGGTTGGTGCTGTGGCTTAGAAAGAGATGGCCTCTCCAGGCAGCATGCCAGTGTGCTTGATCATACACGTCACTGTGCATTTTCTGGAGGAAGGTGATTGCTGGCCGCTTCTGCTGCAAACCCTCCAGGACAGCTGTCCACTTCACCAGGTCCCTGCAGCTGCTGGTGTTCAGCGAGGCAACTGTGGTAGCAGCTATGAGCAGGAGAATAGAGAGGAAGGATAGGCAGGGTATAGATGGGAGAGCAGGTGATAGAGTAGGGCAAAACCAGACAGGGGAAGGCCAATCCTCACCCTATTCTATTCCGTGGACCTGCCCCAGCCCCACACCTCCCTCACCTGGGTCACCAGCATCTCAAGGCATGTTGACACGTGCCCGGGTCCCAGCACATGAGCCTCACCATGTCATTGGCGGCACAGGCAAACTGCACAGTGTCTGGACACCACTGCCAGATATTCTCTGCCATGTTCCTCTGGCCCTTGGTCTGCTCTAAGAGGTTGAGAAGGCCTCTGTAGCTGGGGGCCACCCGGGGGAGGGGCAGGGGGAGTCCTTCAGCAGGAGCTGGATGTTCCCAACTGAGAACCGGCAGGGCCTCACCCTGGGAGGGGACCTACCAGTGAGACTGGTGAAAGTGCCCTTAGTTGCCAGGCTCCCTAGCAGGCACCCCTCAGCATCCAGGTTGAGGACCATCTCTGGGAGATCGATCCCCATCCATTTTGGGGGGCAAATGTCATCCCGCTCCTGGTGCCGCTTGCAGTGCTTGCAGGGCAGGCACTCCATCTCCTCATCATCGGCCTCAGTGTGCAGGGGAGTAAGTGGGGGAGGGGGGTGGTGGGCCTCTCTGCCGTCTCCTGTGCCTGACACTGGAGAGGCAGGCACTCTCTCTCTGCCCCATCACTCACAAGTCCCATGGGCTGGGAAGGGGCGAGGGGTTGCCAGACACCACTGGGACACCCTCAGTCATGGCCTGAGGTGGCGGGGTTGCCGGGGGGGGCAGGCAGCGTGGGGTCAGGCTCCCTGGCTACATTCATAGATTCATAGATTCATAGATTAAGGGTCGG
>NW_017729004.1:57207276-57210225 GCF_001723915.1 Gavialis gangeticus | reverse complement strand
AGGATGTGTAGTGCTCCTTGACATAGATTGCCACCCCGCTTGACATAGATTCTCCCCGCTGCTGACAGAAATCAGGCCCCAAAGGGGCTGAGGCTCCATGGGAAGCTCCCTTCTGCCTCTTGTTCTTAGCTTTCTTAGGAGTAGGTGGGGCCTCCCCCAAAGGGGGAGGGCCAGGCTGCTTGGAGTTCACCACCTTTGGGCCCACCACCTCAACTGAGGCTGGGGTGTAAGGAGGTGGAGAGGGGGTCTCAGTTGTTCCACTCGACAGGGCCCCAGTGCCCAAGATGCTAGCTTCCCCGTGCAGAATCAGGACAGTGGGGGACTGGAAGGATGTCCCAGACCCTCCACCAGATGAAGCCTCTGCACTGAGGGAGCAGCCCCATCAGGCAGGTGGAGGGAGGCCGAGAGGAGGCCATGGTCATCGCACCCAGTGTGGTGTCAGCACCCGAGGCACCAGCCACCCCAGAGGGGACCGGGGCAGGATGGGGCTGGGAGGAGTCCCCAGTCCCTCCACTGGGTGGGGCATCAGCCCCAACCAGGGCAGGAGGAGCCTGGGAGGATGTCGCTCATGCCAGAGGTGTCTATTCCCCCAGATGGAGCAGGGGTGGAGGGAGGCTGGGAGGAGCCGTCGGCTCCACACTTTGATGAGGCTCCCACACCAGAGGTTGATGCACCATTAGCAGCCGGTTTCCCGGCCGACTGCCCCAGGGGGCACTGGGCAGCCAGGTGGGAGCTGGTGCCAGAGCGGCAGCATGCAGTCCTGCCCTGGGAGAAGTAGACCACATAGGGCCCCCCATCCACCACAAAAGGTCATGGACAGAGGTGTTGGAGGAAACCTGATTCTTTTCTTTCTATTCCTTTGAATAGGAGGACTAATTAAAAGGACCTGATTATGTTTTGAATAGGCACTTCATGTAAAAAATATGCAGCTAGTATCTGTATCTTCCATAGTTAACAAAATAGCAACTCTTCATTTTTGACACTGGATAAAAAAAGATAAATACAAAAACTATTTATGGATATTACAAGGATAGAGAAAAATAGGTCCTACTATGTCAGCAATAGCGCATTCTAAAAAGCTTAGAATACATAATGACCTGTCCCAATAAATTGATTTTCCTAATTATGTGCCATAAATTCACTGATAAGCTCCAGGGATGTTGTTTCATAAAAAATAAGCAATAATGCTGATTATATGAGACATCAGCACATTTAGTAATCTGGTAATATATTTATTTATTGTCAACCTAAAAAAATCGCTATTGTAATATTGTAAAAGCTTAAGTCTGTGTGTCCATCCATCCATAAACACCTTTTCGCACTCTGATCGGCTGACAAACAGCCAATCAGAGTGCTCCAAGCGCAGGGAAGCACCACCATGATTCCAAAGCCGCACTGAGGACCAGACAGAGGGTGGGGGAGCTTACCCAGCTCTCCGGCCTTGGCTCCCCCACCCGGCTCCCTGCAAGTGGCACTGAGGACCAGACAGGCCACGCTGAGGACCAGAGAGAGGGTGGGGGAGCCAAGGCCAGCAGCGCTCCCCCACCTGGCTCCCTGTAAGAGGGAGAAAAATGGCAGCATGGGGCATTAGGTGGTGGTACGCCAGCCCAGCTCCCTCCCCACATCATTCTTGACAGGCAATTGGCTAATTTTTCAGAATGCTGAAGGAATTTTCTGTTTTAAAGTATGTTTCATTTGCAAAGTTATCCAACATAAAAATGTGTATGCGCTTTTTATTTGCCAGCTTATTGACTAATATTTTATTCAATACTGTGAAAATTGTTTGGTACATTAATTTAGATTTTTCTTAAAAGACAGGAAAAACATCTATCAGATACAGGGTGTCAACACAGCTTTTGAAATACATTAAAGAAAGTTGTGAACAGAGTGCAGCATGTTTGCAACAGAGGCTATTATTAAAAATTTAAACAAGAAACTTAAGAAAGATGCAATTAATTACTCATAAAGTTGTATCCCAACAGATTCTTTCCAATTACCCAAATAAGATGCAATAAAATAAATGTAGAGAATTGAGAGAGGCCAGTTAAGTCAGTACATTTGCCAAGGAATTGCTAGTGTTCCCCAAGACCTTAGGTTAATTTTATGTATAGTGGTTTACTGAAATTTTATGGAGTTAGTAAAGGTTGCTTTGTGGGCCTACTCCACATGGTAAGGCTACTTCAGGTCAGGCATTTTGGAGAAATACTGAGACATAAAAGAGTAATGTAAGCATAGTGGGGCCATTTCAGGAGGACCCTGTCAATGCTTAATAAAGTGCAGAACTTTTGTTACAATACATAGATTTATGAACAGAAAGTGCCATTATGATCATCTCATTTGGCCACAACACATAGGTCATACCAGCACACTAGTAATTCTTGTATCCCGCTAACTTCTGTTTGAGCTAAGGATATCCAAGATATCTGATTTCAAGACTTTAAATTATAGAGATTCCAACACCTCTTAAGCAAGTTGTTTTAGTGGCAATTAACCTGTCTGAAAATGTGCATGTTATTTGTATAGGCCTAGCTTCAACTTCCAGGTGTGTCTAATTTGTATGAGCCTGGCTTCAATTTCCAGCTGTTGGAATTCTGTATAGATTTGCTGAAGAGCCTTTTACTATCAGATATTCCCCTCTTAACATGTATTTGTAAACCACCTAATCATAGGAAAGTAGGGCTGCCAGGGATGTCACAAGGTCGTATAGTCCAGCTCCCTGCTCAAAGGCAGGATCAATCCTAGCTAAACTATCCCAGCCAAGTGTTTGTATTATCGTTGCATCAGCTTAGGGTCAGGCTGTAGATCTAAAGCTGGTGAGAGCGAGCCCCCACCTCTTTCCCCAGGGCTGGTTCTGCCTTGCACTTGATTAAGCCCCTGCCCCAGACAGCAGGTTGCACCAGACACTCTCCACAGGCCCTTCCGGCCCCTCTGCATGGTGCTGTCACTCCA
>NW_017729004.1:57174157-57202276 GCF_001723915.1 Gavialis gangeticus | reverse complement strand
CATTCCTATACTTCTGTGCCCTGGCCTAGTGACACCTCCTTCCCCACCCCACCCCCAAACACATCACCAGCCTGTGCGGCAAAAAAACTGTCCTGTCCTAAACAGTGCTGAGTCAGGGGCCAATCTTAGGGTGGGGCATGTGCCCCCCCACCAGTCTCTTGTGTCTCTAGGTAGCCTGTTCCATCTATTTGTAGAAGATATAAAAATGTGAACAGAAGCTATGTAATAGATTAATTTTTATATGCAAAAAAGAAAAATGAAACCAAAACCAAATCGGGAATGTTTTACCAAGAGCTGGAAATTAAGTTGGAATTATTGAAAATATTTTGAAGGCTGTGTTTGAGGCAGCATTTTCTTTACAGGACAGCCTTCTTAGGAAGAGGGATTCTAGAGAACAGAGTTAGTTGAAGTCATGGTGCTAGATGCACAAGATTTTAGCAACTGGGAAAACAGGGATAGAAAAAAAAACAACCAAAAAACCCCCCCACTGTCCATTCCATTCTTTTCTATGTCTCCTGAGCTTTTGTCTTGCATATCTCCTCCTCTGTCACATGTATTCTGAACCCCCATCTCCACAATTCTTTTCTTATGCTCTGCCCCAGGAACAGTTTTCTGGTATAAAGAAGTACAGAGACCAAATCTCCAGTATGTCACCTATATGCTAGTGTGCAGCTGTATTACCCTGCAGGGTCATCACTTGCAGTAGTCCCCATAGTAAAATACTACATATAATCTGACTTTACACATGACGGAGCACTGGTTCAAAAGGCTTCATTATAATGTTGTTCAATGTCAGACCTAAAAGGGTGAGCTGTGATTTTTAGAAGTGAAAAAAGTTGGACAGACACCTTCCATCTAGTCCAACTGTCCTAAAAGCCTTGTTAACTTAGCAATTTACCTCTGAAAGTTACAGATAAACACAAAAGCCTTTCATTCATTCAGCTGGATTCTCAGAATGTCACTAAGTCCCTATCACCCTGTCCCCCACAGTTTCTTAGACTTCACATCTTACATGCCGAGGTTCAGGTTCATTTGCATAAGCCAATTCCATTTTCAAGATACATTTATAAATCCATTTCCATGCTGACAATGGTATTTCAGTGCAAGATTCATAGCATGGCTTTTGGTCTCCTGCTAATTGAGGTTAGAAAGGCATTATGGATGTCAAAGTAATAATGATATCTTGCAACTTAGTATGAACCTGCTAATAATTCAGCTCTGGAAAGAAAACAATCTTTTCACATTCCCTTCTTAGGTGTCAGTTAAGTTCTGTATTAGCAGTCCATGAAATAAAACTCTTACACATCAGTGTGTTATGGTCTCTTGACAGTTTCTATCCATCTGTTTGCTGAATGCTCCCAGCATCTATGAACATTTTTATTTGATTTTTAATGATATATTTTCAAGAGTTCAAGGTGGGGGAGAGGGAAGAGATTTTCTTAAACAATAGTTTTCCTTGTTGAATCTCATCTAACTGATTGCAGCCCATTTTTTCTGATTTAACTTTGTTGGGGTTCTGCCCTATGCAATGATTCAGCACATTTCTAAAAATGGCCAGGACTCACCTGTTTTTGGGGCCGTGTTAATTAGATGCAGGGTTCCAGGTGATTTATACCAGTGTTCGCCCTTACATTTTCTTCTATATAAGAAAATGTGTATTTTTGTTGCTTCTAGTAGGCTCCTCCTGTGCAGCTGAGTATACAGCTGAAAAGCTTGTCTTGTTATATACACAAGTAACGTTCATTCAGAGTGCAACTTCTTCTCCAAAGTCATACCTTTTTTGATCTCCAATGATCATGCCCAATACTACTCTGATTTGGCCAACAGGGGGTGCAGTAAGAGTATGAATCTGGCACTCTACTGTTCTATGACAATTTTAAATTGCTCGTGTTATGTTCCATAGAATTAATATACCTAAAATGTTGGGAAACATTAAATTTAGAAACACAGTATGAATTTTCCAAACTGATGATACATGAAAGAAATACAGCCCAGGTTTAGAAATTAAGAGAGACTCAGGGCAGATTCTCAGGAAATAAATAAAAAATTCTAAATTAAAAAATATATACAATTGCTTTGTCCTATTGTAATGTATCCAAGTTGTAACAGTTTAAAACTTTCACACATTAAAAACATTAGTCAGGAGCCAATACATCTGTGGAACATGGAGCATTAAACAGTGAAAAAGCCCGCAGCTGAAATCAATTCAGTCTTTGCAGGTTAGTCTAGGCTGCACAGCTTGAACTGATTAACAAATGGACAGAGATTTGCTTTGATGCAGGAAATGCAGATGTATGCCTGCAGTGGCTCAAGCCAGAAGCTGGGGGTGCTAGAGCACACCTGCCAGCCACTGCCAGAGGGGAGATGAGTCACATTTCCCCCTCTCCCTGCTAGAGTGGAGGGGGCATGGCCCAGCACCACCCCTGGGCTAGCACACTGGGGTGGGGGTTTCAATCCTTTCCCTGGCCCACATGGGACTCCAGCCTGGGTCTACGGTGAGGGGGTGGGAGAGCAGTGCCTGCCAGGCTTCTGCCCCTCACGAGGGAAGAGGGGGCAGCGGCATTGAATTCATAAAAGCATGAACAAGAACAGTCCTCTCTGAAGCGAGCATGTATTGAACACAGCACTTTGCAACCTCAAGCACATGACAGGAGCAACAAAAAACATTGCCCAAGCTAAGATACAGCCCAGGACAACTACAGTGAGAGGACACGCAGCTTAGTCCAACTTAATTGGAATGTAATAAACCAAAAAGGCAAGTCCTTGCTAAGCTTTCCAGTCTCCCACCTTTTATGGCTTCTGCTTTATAATGTAAGTGTAGTTCACTGAAGTCTTGTGTCTCACTAGCTCAAGCTGCCTGACCCTCTCCTGTTCCTCTGGTTCTGTCTGCAGCACATATACAATGGTTGTGCCAGGTCTTTGCCAACACCTCTCAGTCTGATCCTGCAGGGCTTGGTCCTGTGTTCACAGGGGACCAGTCCCATGGCCTGGGGGAGCTAAGGGGAATCATGCTCCCTCCCCCTCCCCTTATTAACTGCTTGCTTTAGTGGGAGTGCCAGAGGTGGGAGGGGATGCGGTCTTCTCCTTAAGAAGAGTCCTGTCTTGTCCCTTCCTCTAATAAGTCTCTGGTAAGGAAAAACACATTTTCCTAGGTAGGTGGGTTAATAATTGGGAAACAATCAAAGCTGTTAGCTCTATAATCAAAGCTTTTAGCTCTGCAGTCTTGATGGCTTAACATTTTAACAAGGTGCTAATTACCTTTGCTGTGCAGGCAGTGGCTTGACATGCGTTTGCCAAAGATCCAGCAGGGGCAGGCAGGGGGGAAATGAAACCCTCTCCCTGCCCCCTTTGCCCTGCCAGACGGTATCTCACCATACCTCAACCCCTGCTGCTCAAACAGCTGGGGGGGAGGGAGAAAAAACCCCCTCCCTACCCGCTTCACCTCAGAGGGTCATGACAAGCCAGCATCTGGCTATACCCCTTGCCCTGCTCTGGCTAGAGAGCAAAGGGGCAGGGCCAGCCCTGCTCTCTGGAGCAGACAGCACAGCCCAGCTCAGGATTGAAAAGCATCTGGGATGCTGGGGGACTGGTTTCACTTAAACCAAGGGGCCTGGAATAGAAGTTGCTTAAACCGGTGTGACCCAAATCAGTTATGTCTCATATTATATTCAATCAAGTTAATCTTAAACCAGTTTTGCCATTTTGAAATTGGTTTATATACACTGAAGTTATGTTCTGTTACAGGTTTAAAGTAGTTTCTGATCACTTAAAAACCAGTTTGTGTGCAACTATTGTCACTAGCCAGAAAGCCTGCACCTCAGCTCCACAAACTGACTGCAGGTTGAGGAGACATTATAAATGTTACTCCCTGAAGAAAATTGAGTTACTTAGGCTGAATTAAGAGGAACAAATGTCACCATTTGTGAAATGTGTGTGCGTTTGTGTAGGGCTGGAGGGAAAAAGAAATATTAGCTAATTTAGACAAAACTCTGCTATGGACCATGTAGCAGGGCACTAAGGTGCCTGCTACTTGTGGAGCAGGAATGAAGGAGCCCAGGTGCAGGTTGCTAGGACAGCTGGAGGGAGCCAGCAACCCACCCCGGTTAGTGGTTAGCTGACCGGAAGGGGCAGGGCCTGGCTCCTATAACTCCCAGGCTGAGGCCAGGTAGGCAGTTCCCTGCTGGCAGCCAAAGGGGCAGGAGCTCTGCCGGAGCAAGAAGAGAAGAGGGCAAAATGCACAAACAGTTGGTATGGGTGAGGGATGGAGCACCCTTGGGGGTGGCTTGAGTGATGTTTTAGCCAAGTGGCAGAAATTTACATTATAGCCTAGAGGCTTGAGTTTTGTGTTTATTGTTTATGACCAGAGGTTTGGGTGAGGCCTGTTAGGGGTTGGAGGAGGCCTTTAGGGGACCCACGGTGGTGTGGGAACCCCAGCCCCAGAGAGGGGGCAGTGAGAAGGCACAGAGAGAAACTGGGCTGCAGAGAGCCCAAGCGACAGGAGTAAGACCAAAGAACGTCCGGTATATCAGTGAGGCTTGGGGTGTGGTAAAGGGATGGTTGGAGCCACGCATAGTCCATAAGGCTGGGGTGCGTAGAAACACCTATTAGCAAAATAGGGCTAATGTACAGGAGGAAAACTATGTCCAGGGAGCCTGGGAGTTATGTAGGAGACTAAAAGGCAGCCTCCTTACAATATACATTTGATATCAAAGACATGGCAGGTGAGAATTCAGGGTGCTTTGCAGACAAACTGGACATTGTAAGAGGTGCTAGGGGAGAGTACGGTGACCCTAGGACGCCCCTCCTGCTACATACTATGTAAGTGACAACAGACCTGTTTAGCTGGCTTTTAAGTAAGAAGTGCCAAATCAAAAACATTCCTAAAATTAGATCTCCCACTATGAGTCACTTATAAAGTAGTAGCTGGCAAAGTCTCACACAAAATATCATCTGTTAATTACAGTACTCTTCCATAAGCCACAAACTCCTAAGATGTTAGCTTTCACACAGAGTTCAGTATCTGCTTATCATGTTATGCAGTGTTAAATAGCAATCTCCTTTATGAATACAATTTGTGTACAGTTTTTTTTGGTGCTAAGGGAAATGAGCTTTATATTGCAAAATTTATTGTATTGTCTCCCAACTTTGATAAGGCCAGGAAATTTCCTTCTGAATATTCAGACTGAAATGTTTTGCTCTTAATTTTCCCTTTAAATATCTTTATCTTTAAAATCGATATAGGCATAATGATCACTACAATTCAACTCACTTTGGAATAATTCAATTACAATTGGACTACCGAGCTATTGGGAAAGAAACAGTAATTTTTATATATGTTTAGACTAACACACTGGGGGCTGATTTTGATTGTAATATCTGGCTCATCTGGGATGCTGGGGGATGGGTTTAACTGAACCCCCCCGGGCAGATCCAGAGGGGATACAGTGGCATGGTTGCAACTTGCTTTGGACCACACTAGGGAGCTGCAACTAGGGACTTTAAGTCCCCAAAGTGGTAAGAACTCTCCCCACACACACACCTCCCTTTCCCTCCGTACACAGCAGCACATCCCTTCCCCACTCACCAATGACATTGTTCCTGACTGACCCATGGGGAGCTCCAGAGCTGCTTCTGCCCTGCTCCAGCAGTGGCTATGAAGATCAGTGGAGGAAGAGCCAGGCTCAGCAGGGGACAGCAGTGATGACGGCAACTGGCGAGTTCTCACTCCATGCCCAATCCCCCTGGATGTTCCCTTCAAGCAGGTGCAGGAAGGAGGGAACCCACCAACTACTGTTATTGTCTCTGGCCACTAACCCTGGCATGAGATATGTAGATCTTGATAAGACTAAAACACAAAATGGTAGGTGGTATTCTTCAGTTTCCTCAGCTGTCTTGAGCAGTGATTGGAATCTGGTCACCCACAGAATACGAGTGCTGTTTCTATGCAAAGTTTTCCTGCAAATTAGAGAAGGACAAAGAAACTGTCAGTCTTCAGATAGTTCTCTTTGATTTTGACTGGTCCTGAAATGTGAAAAAGGACTCTAGTGGCATGGCTCTGTCTTGTCTCATGTCTCCTCAGTCCTTTTAAACCCTTGCTCCATGACATTTCTTATCTTGTTTGGGGATTTTCTATTCTCTGTTATCCACAAGCTTAGTCTGAGCTGGAAATCCAGTTCAGCCATCTCCTTAGCATAGGCCAATTTGGCCGGAATTGTCAGTTATGTCATGAACTTACCACACATGCTAGATTGATTTAGGGGTTTTGGGCAAGTTTATGGATAACAGAATAGAAAATCCCCAAACAAGATGAGAAATGCCATGGAGCAAGGGTTTAAAAGGACTAAGGAGACCTGAGACAAGACAGGACCATAGTGGCATGGCTTTTTCTCATTTCAGGACCACTTAAAATCAAAGAAAACTAGCTGGAGAGGAGACTGACTGACGCTGTTTCTGTCCCTCTCTAATTTTCAGGAAGAGCTTTGCATAGACGTGGCACTCATACAGGTCCTTACAGGGAGAAAAAAGTTCTCTTTGTAATATATATGTTATCCCCGAGAACTGAATAGAAGAATATAAGTAAGCATAAGGAGAAGTACTTAAGAAGTGCTGGGTAAGGTATATGACTAGACCCCTAGCTAGCAGAAGCTGGGATAAGGAGGACTGCATTTCATTGAAGTGCGGGGTAAGAATCCTAACCTAGTTCTTACAGTTATTTCCTCATTTTTGTATTTTCAACCTACAGCTGATTTATGTGACTTTTCTTGCTTATGTAATAAATGTCTGCTGATTATTCGTGCTAAGTGTAATTTCAAAACAATTGACAATGACAGGTTTGTCACTCCCATGGGGATAAGGACTTCAAATATTTTTTATAAACCATTAAGGATATTATCCATAAACTGGAAACAACCCCTCTGCTAGAGATGTATATCCTGGATTGAGATGAGCAGAACTAAGGTTTAGTCCAGGGGCAAATTTTAGTTCTCTCAGCAGAATAGTGGAGAGATGTGTGGAGCTGAAGAGCATCTCAAGAATAACACCACTCTGATTTGTCACAAGTTAAGAACTGCTTTTTTCCTATGCCTTCTTCCCAACAGGATGGATGACGTGCCAAGGACTTTGCCAGTCTGTGGCTGACTTGCTATACATCAGGGCATACAATAATACCACAATTTCATAAAACTAACCAGAATTTTTAGAGTTGCACATTGGCAACTTCCACATATCATCACAGAAGTTATGACTGCTGAAGTTAGAGAAATTTCTGGCTGGACACATGTCTGCATAAATTAAACAAAAGCCAGTTTCCTCAACCTAACTTGGATTGCCCAAGTTTCTCTCTAGAATAACTTTTATTATGACCAATGATGATCCATCAGCATGAACCAAGTCTATTTTCTATATAGCTTATTCTATGTGAGGACAAAAAAAAAAAAAGACGACAACTGGTTCATACTGAAGTTTAGTGGGTTTCCTTTTTCTCAGAAAAATTCCCCAAATGTCCCAATTCTTTCCTGGCTTACTTTCCCTCCATTACATAACAATTTTATTTTCCCTTCCTGGAGACCCACCCTGGAAAAATCATAGTTTTCACCTTGAAGGGACATTAGGTAAGATGGAAAAAACAAGTCTTTTCTTTTTCCCCAAAATAAGTCCGTCTTAACTGACCTACTGAAAGGTTGTTGACATTTCATTCCTACTCTGAAAAGCTGTTTGGCTCTTTACAGTACCCATTCAAGGTTTTATTCTCGTGGTAGTGTAACAAAGCAATTAATTTATAGTACTTTACATTGCATGAACATCCCTCAATATTAGAATATGATAAATACAACACTAATGTAAATGGAATATCTTAGACCAGGTTCTTGACCTTTCAAATGTGATATCACATCCTTATCAGATGCCAAGATCTGGCACTTCAGAGTAAAGCGAGTCTCCATCACTCAATGATTTTACATAATACTGAGGAAACTGTGAAAGAAATCTGTAGTAAGAAGTTTACTCCCAAGTCTGTTAGGGAAAAGCAAAACTGTTTTTGTTTCACTAATGACACCAAGTTGTGGGGCGAGGTGGGCATGTCAGAGGGGAGGGACAGAATTCAACTAGATCTAGACAAGTTACAGAAGTGGGCAGATGAGAATAGGATGAAGTTCAACGCAGACTAGTGCAGAGTGCTGCATCTAGGGAGAAGGAACCAGCAACACACCTATAGGCTGGGGAACACCAAAACAGTGGCAGAAAGGGATCCTGGAGTCACTGTCGACTCCAGGATGAATATGAGCTGCCAATGTGAGGAAGCGGTCAGTAAGGCTAACTACACCTGGTGATGCATCTGTAGATGCATGATAAGCAGGTCCAGGGAGGTGATCCTTCCCCCTATGCGGCATTGGTCAGGCCACAGCTGGAGCAGTGTGTCCAGTTCTGGGCGCCACACTTCAAGGGGGATGTGGCTAGCATTGAGAGGGTCCAGAGGAGGGCTACTTACATGGTCAAGGGGCAGCAGGCCAGGACCTATGAAGAGTGTCTGAAGGACCTGAATATATTCAGCCTCCACAAGAGGAGGATGAGAGGGGATCTGGTGGCCATTTACAAACTCAGTGGAGGGGACCAGCGAGAACTGTGGGAGGCTCTATTACTCTGGGCACAACTGGGGTTTACTAGGAATAAGGGCCACAAGTTGTTAGACAGAAGGTTCAGGCTGGATATCAGGAGATGCTATTTTACAGTTAGGGCTGCCAGGCTCTGGAATGGCCTCCCAAGAGAGGTGGTGCTCTCTCCTACCTTGGGGGGTCTTCAAGAGGAGGCTGGACAGATATCTGGCTGGGGTGATATGCTCCTGGCACCCATTCCTGCCTGGGACAGGGGGTTGGACCTGATTATCTGTTTAAGTCCCTTCTGACCCTAAGCACTATCCAACCACTATCCCTGAAAACAAACCACTATCCTTGAAGCCTAAGGCTCCAAATTCTTATTCAGCATCTGTCACTTTAAAAGGTATCTTACTAAAGAACACCTGTAAATAAATGATGCTTACTGTTAATAAATTGGGTTGCCTAAATGATTCAATTTAAAGAAAAATATTCTTTCATAAATCTTTATTTAAAAATTTGTTTTTCAGAAGTGCTGAACCCTCACAGCTTCCTTTGACTTCAGTGAAATTAATTCAGCACTTTAAAAAAGTTAGTGGCCTGCTTTTCTAAATTAATATTTATTTTATTTACATGTTTCATGAAACCTTCTTTACAACTAAAAATGTATCATATGAGCTGTCCTTTCAGGGTGGCAACTTCTTATTTGTAGGTAGCTTGATATACATTGTCCTCTCTAGTCCCTTCTAGTAGGGACTAGGGTTGTGCAAAACTTTGTTCCCCGATTCGATTAAGTGGAGATTTGGCCCAGTTCTATGGCCAAATCTCTGAATGCTGTGGTGCTGGGGCGCACAGACCATCCTACAGGAGCATGGGGGCTCCCCAACACGCTCAGCAGCAGACCTAAAAGTGGACCGGAAGCAATTCTGGTCTGCTCCATGTCTGCCAGGGGGGACCCTGCACACCCTTGGTTTGGCAACTGGCACCTTATGGATCTAGGGGAGGCACCTGGGGTCTCCCCACAGCTGACTGTTGAGTTGAAGGGCCATAGTTCCCCCCCGCGCTCCTTGGCAGACCCAGAAGTGGACCAGAAGTACTTCCATCTATTTCTGGGTTTGCTGCCAAGCATGTGGAGGCCCCCCCACACACACACTGCTGTGGGATGCTCCATGTGCCCAGCATTGCAGTGTCCACAAGCCATGCCTGGTACCTTGAGGTATATAGAGGAAACATTTAAAGCTGTGTCTATGTCTGAATCAGCATCAAATCTTCAGATTTGGCCGAATCAAATTATAGACAGCGATTCAAATCAACAAATCAAATTACTGTCCCTGATTCAGGCTGAAGTCAGAATCTGAATGGACTAAAGCCTGCTTTGCACACCCATAGTAGGCACAACTGTCTTGCACGTTTCCCTTCCATTAAGGCCTTTAGACTTATTCCACACACTTTTCCCATTTTCCTCCCTGTACTGGCCTTATAGAAGTTTTCTATTTTATAGCATCTTCAGGGATATAATTCAATAACAACCTTATTTAAAGGCACAGGCTTCTTTACAGCAATCAGTGTCTTTTACATGGAATTAATAGTTGTGGAAGAAATCAAACTTCGTGTTGTGGTTGAATCAGAACTGACAGAGCCAGCTTTTCTTTATTTAGGGCTATACTGTGATCACAGGGAGAATTCCATACAGCGAGGGGAATCACCCACTTGTCTGTTACAAAGGATTTCTCAGACTCTAAGCATATTTATATTTAAGACAGAGAAAGAAAAAAAAATATGACCTTGGACAGTAAATCACTGATCTAACACGCACACAGACATGCAGGCTGTTTATTTAAAGAAGAATGAAACATTGTGCTTATAGAAATAGTTATCAGTTTCTGGTTTCTCAGAGAGAAAAATAAACTTAACATCCATACACAGGGTAATACATCAAGACAAAAACAAGGCATGCAGAATTCCTTATCTCAGAACATTTAACTGAAATAAGCAGTATCAGCACTTCTGGTCTCCATCTGTTTTTCTAGTCAAGTAGGCCAAAAGCCTGACTAAATTTACTACTACATAGTTGAGGTTGAAAATTTGAGGACAGTGATATTTGCCATTCAAATCAGGGACATTATTTGTCTTACAAGATGAGACCAGATTACTTGGCAGAGAAAAAAAAAACAACAAAAAAAACATGAAAGATTTTCTTCATCTCCAGAGAAGTCCAGAGTTCTGCACGCTGCTTTTATTTTCCATTGCACTGATCATTGGGGGCATTTTTTTAGTAAATGTTACCTAAGGAGAATTTGATAGTGCATAAAGTCAATTATATAGATCCAGTGCCCCTAATAATCTCTATACAGTATAGGGAAGTACTTTGGCTGCAGTCCCAACACATATGCAGGAGCAGAAGGATATAGGTTTAAGGATTTCTTCCCAACATACCCACATAATCTCCAATTCCTCAGATTTCATTCGGCTGCAATTAAATTCAACTCAAAACATAGAACTTGAACTAGGACAAAGTGATTAGTCCAGAAAGGGAGGGTTGCAACCGAGTAGACATAAGCCCAATATTCAGATGTAACATCCTATCAGAACTGTCTAATCTTATGTTCTGATGCTCAAAATTACACAAAACACAAGACCTGGGTACGTCTGCATGCTATATTGGTAGTTTAATTGTTTAAGTGCTTAAATGTCCATTTCACTCAGAGAAGCTGAGTAAGTGGGAGCCTGAGGGCCCTGCCCCCCTCAGGAAGAGGGCTGTCACCCAAAATGCATACAATTTTCTACATGTCCATCATCTTAGGGCCCCCTGGCAAAAAAAAGTCAGGACCTATGATTTCACCTAATCACTCGTGCTGATATGAGTATCCAAATGGGAGATCAGGGGAACCTGTGTAGGAATTTGTAACTTGGAAGTAAATCTAGGACAAGAATAATTAGTGTCATTTATGAAAAGATAACAATTGATTTTTTTTTCGGGGGGGGAAACAAACAAACAAACAAACAAACGGCTGAAGTCTTTTTACTAGTTATACAAAATAAAAATGAGAACAGAATTTAGGTTTGGGTTTTGTTTAGTTGTGTTTTTTGCATTTTTCTTTTGTTTTAAGAAATAAGTGTGCCAAGAGAACAAGATGTTTTATGCTGAAATCCGACTAGCATATTTATATAGTAGTTACTTTGGGCCATAGTGCCAAAATATTTAAGTCAGTGACAGCAAGATCAGGGTTTTGAGTGAGAATTATTACTAGGTATGCTGAAAGAGCTTTTCTTTAAAAGTATATTATATATTTCTAGAGTATACTGCTGCCCCTTCTTCAAAGTTATTACACTGTACAGTCTAGCAGATGGATAGTCTATATTCTTTTTATAGAAAGTTAGTGGTAGACAGCACAGTGCAGTGCCATGTAGCAAGGCAGAACTAGTACTACTGCCTGAGAAGGTCTCAGTGGGGAGAAATCAGCCTTGCCAAAGTGCTAACACACAGCAGAGCTGCTTCTAGTACCCAAGAATCACTCAGGCACATTGACATAGTACATAAAAAAAAAAAAAAAAAAGACACGCACACAGTTTTCTGTAAATAAAAAGAGGCACTTATACACATGTTCTGGAAGAGGTGGGGCAGCTTTAGAGTGCCCCCACCACTATTTTGTAGCACAGGGACACCAATACACAAGATGCTGGAGTCTACTGGAGGGTGGGAGTTACTATGCTCCAGAAGACTTGATTGAGTCTGCTCTGACACACTATAATTACAGCTTTTCAGGATGACCATGGCGTTTTTAAAACATTTTCTTAACTGACTAGCTACTGAACCTTTGTTCACATAGCAGAACTTTGTACATATTGCATTGCACTTCAAGTTAGGAAACAGTTATGTTTTTAAAGATACTACAAGCTAGAGACAGTAAATAAGGGTGCCTGTACATGAGCATACAGGCTGCTCTGACACTGCAGTTACAGCAGTCCAAAGTAGACTTGATTAATTGGAGCCACTCTAATTAAAGCATTGCTTCCCATTCACCCCTGGAGCACATATACAAGATATGCCCAAAATGACCATGTGCAAGATATTCTAATGAATTAATTGGGCCTCAAAAAGGTAGCAAACCACCAATGCAGCTGAAGTTGAATATCACAAGAGTGGCATTACTGTAATTGTGTGAACAAAAACTTAGAGTTTGTTCCAATGAAGTCAAAATTAGTCTAGTTTCCTGTCCTAATTATAGTAACTTACCTACCACAATCACAACCATGACGTAGTAAAAAGAAGCGTGTACTACCAATAACCTCAAGAGTGAAGCCTCCTGAAGTTTTGTACTCTTGACCTTGCCCCATGGATGAGCCTACCAAGAGTGAGATTTCCAGACTAATAGCAATTAAAAAAAAATTACATGTATACACATAGTTGTGGAGAAGGTAGATGGAGAAAGAATACTTCAAAATG
The DNA here is from genome assembly GCF_001723915.1 of Gavialis gangeticus. Classification (NCBI taxonomy): domain Eukaryota; kingdom Metazoa; phylum Chordata; order Crocodylia; family Gavialidae; genus Gavialis; species Gavialis gangeticus. The sequence goes on along the minus strand of NW_017729004.1, from coordinate 57,189,241 downwards.
GTTGCAAAGGTATATATGACAGCTATACCAGAACAGGTTTTCCTTGCCATCAAATTGTTTCCATCCTGTGAAGTACTGTACAATTGCTGATGCACAACAGCATTCCCATGGAAAAAAAAAAAAGACTTGCAAAGACATCTTCCTTCTGTAGGAAGTTTTACAGCAATGAGATACTGTTAGCAATTACCAGAATTCCCTAGTCTCAGACCTACATGGCCATTTGTGTGATGGTTGTTTTGTACTTGGAACCGAGACAGGCGTGCAGTTTGGCAGCTACAATCATGAGTGAGTAGACTTAATTAGGATACACTCCATTCATCCCATTTGGGAAAAGGGGCTAGAAAAAGGTTCCTCAAAAACCCAACCCATTTCATTTCACCTGACTGGAAAGCTATGTCCAGTGGGGTTACCATCTCTGGTCCAAATCAACAACAAAAGATTGCAGCCTAGTACATTTGCACCCTGATGAATAAATCCAACAGCAAGACCAGAGCAAAAAACCCCCCAGCATTCATGGCCAGAGAACTTGCACAATTCAATACAGACATGCTTACACTTGACGAGAGTAGATGTGCAGGCAAGGGGCAGCTCACAGAGCATGGTGGCAGTGATAGTCTTTTTTTTTTTTTTGGAAAGGAAAAGTAAGATCGACTCATCCATAGTGCTGATTTTTCTATTGAGACCAAGATTGAGGCCAGCATGTGTCTGATTGGCAATTTGCATCTTGTGCAACATATCACTTCTGTCAGTGCCCAATTGCCCCCTTGAAAGTGCTCTACAGCCAGACCCTGACTGGAGTGCATGGCTGCAGAGCACTTTAAATGAGGGTTAATGTCACATTATCAGGCACCTCTTTAAAGAGGGTTCAGGTGGAGGCACTCTGAAGCAGAGGACTACTATTAAAGCTTCTGTTAGTCCCTGCTCCCAAGCGCAGCTGAGCTGATGCAGCCCAGCCCTGCCCTGCCTGTAAGATTGGAGTTTAGGATGGAGGAGGGGAAGGGGAAGAGGAGTGGGGAAGAAGAGAGTGGGGTGTAGATTAGAGCACCACAGAGTTACAGCAGGGTGCTGCCCATGTCTCTGCACTGTTAAAAACAAAACAACATGCACTGTCTACCAGATAGGTGACAAGGGGTTGTTAAAAAACAAACAAAAAAAACCAGAACACGCAGTTACATCCTTAGAACTGGAAGGTGAAATATGAATATAGATAAAACTCGTGTCCCAAAATCAAAGTCTAACTTTTTTTTTGTATTAATAAAGTCATCTTAGCAGTGTCTCTTTTTGAATATAGAAAGGCATTTAGTACAATAATCTCACCCACCAATCCAGGTGGTACACCTCCCAGCAGAAATGATGGCCAATTGATTCCCAAACGCAGTGGGTGGTATCAGTGGATAATCTTTATGGCTGGCACAGACAGATATTTTCCTGAATGCACTCAATTTCTTGCTGCCCCCTTTTAGGCTTTTCTTTAAACTTGACTCCACAGATGACTCTTTGCTTTCAGATTGGTCTCTCTCTGGTCAAACTGTCCATATTTCATCCTGTCGGTATTATTATTTTGTTCAACAGGCCCATCACGTGCACACCTCTTAATTTGGCCTTTTTCCAGTGTCTCAATCTGGTCATCGTCCATTGGTTGTCTCATCACCTTTTGTTAATATTTCCAATCACTTCAACCCTCCAATTCATCTGGTTAGTGCCAAATTGACTTAATGAGCTGGTAACAAGACTATTACTAGGTTATGGTAAAAGAACTTCTCACCAGTGATAGAAAGGAAAATATGCAAGGTATGAGCACTATGAGCTCTGCACAAACAGCTCAAAGCCGGCTCATAAAGCAAAATGAAAAGTTCAGATAATAATGAGGCTATACAGAACTTAAGCATTGATTTAATAAGGCCAAATACAAAAAGGAAAACAAAGTTTTAACAATACTGTAATTCACCACTCTATAAATAGTGGTAGCTTTAAAGCATAAAGTATGATAAGCACAATGGCACCCCTTGTGACCGTTCATCTTCAACTTACCAACAGACAATGTTCAGTCATTAGTTCATACACCCATGCAGACGATGAAACAAAAAGAAAATTATGCTCTAAACTTGACCAAATCCTATCATCTGTCCCCAAAGCAGATTAAGATTATAACTAGGCGGGGCAGTGTTTGCTATAAGGAACTCTCAAATCATGCCAATGTGAAGCTGGTGTGAGTATATAGGACTCATGTTCATATTCTCAGATTTGTTTCTTCATGAAGTTATTAAATTAGTATATCAGAGAACCAGCAACTATTGTAAGGACACTTATAGACATTCAGTTTCTCTTTGAAGACTTGCTGCTCTCCCAGAAGTCAAGAACATACAGATGTTCAGAGTTTCTCCCAGAGCAAAATAAGTTGGATTTAACCAGAGTTAAATCATCCCCTGGATATTTTCTCCTGGAAGAACTACACATCTTCTCTTCTGATAGAAGCCACAGCACAGTTCTCCAGCATCCCAGGATGCTTTGCTCCCGTGGTCCACTTCTTCCCCCCCTTCCTCGAGGGAGACACTATTGCTTGATAGACTCTGCTGCTCCAGCCCATCAGGAAGTAGAACATGCCCCCTTCACAACCCCACATTGTGTTGATCAGGATGACTCTAATCAGTTTTGGTAAACCAAACAGGTGTGCCCTGTGCAGTCCTGCCATCTATCAGGAAACAGACTGGGAAGCCTGAAGTGTGCCAGGATGTGTACAGGGGATTCCTGGCTGCACAGTGGCAGCATTGCAGGTTCTCAGCATTCAAGTGTCTGTTTAGGCATCTCTGGGTAAATTTTTCTACAAGGAGAGTAAACCAGGGAGAATTCTACCAGATAATTTGAATACATGTATGAAGCCCAATGAAAACCCAAGATGGTATCCAACATGAATATTATGTGCCTCCCGAGGTTGGGGGGCACAGTGACCACCTGCAAGTAGTGGGGGTGTAGCACTGGCAGGCAGGGGGCTAGTGCCGATTGGCAATTGGCAACCACCCACAGATGCCACTGGCAGAGGCAGTGGGGGTGGGGGATAAGCAGCAGTTGGCCACAGGCACCGCCAGCAGTCAAGTCTCAGGGGTGCATGTGCTCCCGCTACATGTCACCAATGGTGCCCAACCAACATTGATTAGGAACCTCTACAGAACTCCAGAATAATAATTAAAAAAACAAACTAAGCAATAGGCCTGTGTGAGGCAGCTAGTATTCACTTCAGATTCAGCTGATTCAGGACAGTGATTCTAATCACTGTCCAGAATCAATTCGGCCAAATCAGATTTGGAGGTTCAGCTGCTGCCAAGGAAAAATCAAACAAAAAACCAGCCAAATCTCTGAATCAAACAGGCCCCACTTGCTCCCCCAGCCTCAGCAATGGCTGCCCCACCTGGATGCAGCATGTCTGTGCATTGGAAGGAAGAAAGGAATAAATGCCTTGCACTCACTAGCTCCTGCCAGGTGGAAGGGGCAATCCCCCATGTCTCCCACTACGTGGTGGGGGCTCTGCCACGAGCCTCCAGAAGCCCTGACAGCCGCTGCAGCAAACAGCGAATGCAGGGGGGTTGTTTTTGTTTTTTAAAAAGGGCCAGAACGCTGGGGCTGGGTGGGGCAGGCGGGGGGTACCCTCCCCAACCCCTACTTACCAGAACAGAGCCCAGGTTCAGCTCCTTGTGGCAGTGAGCAGGAACTGCCCAAATCACCAAAATTGATTTGGAGGCTTTGAATTGATTCAGATCTTTTTATTGGTCTCCTGATTTGATTCAGATTTGGAGATTTGGCTGCCAGATTGAGCCAAGTCTCCTCCGAATCAAATCAGCACCCAAAGCTTTGCACAGCCCTACTAAGCATTATGGATTTCTGTTACATTGTTCAAAATCTGTTCTATTTGCTTACGAACAAGTATGATGTTGTGAATGGTAAGAATCCTTCTTCCATTTAAGAAGAATTTGAATTGGCTTCTCTTCCTTTAACACAAAAAAACCTGACAAATTATTTAATTCCCTCTTGGAAAGCATTGAAATTTTGTATTTTACTCATCAAATTTACTTGTTTTCCTCAGATGGAAAGGTACTTTTGACTTCAGCTCCAGGTTTTAAATGAGTTAGTCTTCAAAACATTTCAGTCCTCCTTCTCCTGCTTTTCACACATTACAGTTAACATTCAGGCTGCTGTAGTTGTTCTCAGTTCTTCTTACTCAAACTGATATTTATTAAGCAGTCAAAGCTGACATCCGAAGTGGTACATTAATGTTATCAAAGGAAAACAACTAGAATAAGTTATAAAATTACACTGACACACACTTGTGCGTGTATAAAGAAATCAACTCAGTTTATTCCCGTGAGGGTTTGTGGCTTGATCCAAAAGTCAGCTGAAACTAGTGGAAAGATTCCCCATGATTTCTGTGATCTTTGGCTTAAGGCCTTTATAAAGGATTTAAGGGAATACACTGAAAGTTTCCCACCTAATCTGTCTTCTACTTTAAAGTAAGTTAGTGGTAGTGAAGGTAAAAAACAAAAAAGAACTGTGACAGGGAGCCAGCTCGGGGCCAGGTCTTGACATCGACCTGCCCACCTGTCCAGGGCAGTCTGCCCATTTTTGCCTCCCATGACTTGCTGTTTAATAACCTAGATATAATAAAATGGGAGGCTGTCCATTTAATACCCAATGCCAAGGGGTTTGGCACAGGCTCTGATCTCTCCTTACCATGCTCCATGCCTAGCAGATAGCATCCAGAATTGTAATGGGCCGGGCCAAATTCTGCCCCTTGTTGGACCGCTAACATTCTGCCCTGCTCAGGCCTCATACATCCCATCTTATTCTGCGCAGCCCTTTGGGTCCCCCCACCCTACTCTACACAGCCTTTCTGGCTTCTCTCACGCACTCTAGCTGGTACACATGCCACCCTATTGTGTGGCCACCAGCCCAGCATGGAGGAGAAGGCCAAATTCAGCTGCCGACTCCTCTCTCAGGCACTCTCTGCCCCCTCACCTGGGCTACTGGGGTCATGTCATTTGCCTTGTCCCAAGCTCTCCTTTCTGCAGGCTACAGGTACTCAGCCCATGGGGCTCAGGTGTCCAGAGATGTGCCTGCCTCTCCTCCCTCCTGCTCTCTAAGTTACCCACCAGGTAGTCAGAGCTGGAGTTATAAAAGGCACCCCTACCCACCTTTCACTGGGGAGGTAACTGGCCTGGCATTTCTAAGGGAATGTCCCACCAGGGACAGTCCCACCAGAGCACCCTTCCCCAGCAGGGTGCAGTTTCTGGTCATGCCCAGGACCAGAAGCCTCTTACCATCCCCATCGCCCCTACCCTTACCTCCAAGGTGTTCCCGAGCAGCCACGTTTTTCTAGCTGTCAGCTCAGCTCCGAGTGCCTGAGCTAAAATGGAGTCTGCTCAGCTCTCCTCCAATCACAGGGCCCTCACAGTTTCATGTACCTGCCAGCTGCCCCCCAAAGCCCTTTTCTGTCCTGCCACAAGCTTAAAAAGGAAAGAAGAGACTTTAGAGGTTAAGTAGCACAGACTACAACAAGAAATGGCTTAACAAAGTTCACCAAAATACCTTCTTATATGAAAGAAAGTGTGTCAAACACAGATTCCCCCCCTTTAAAACAAAAAACTTAGCATTCAACTATTTTAAATGGCAATTACCAGTAATTGACCAGAAGTTAATCTGGCATTGGAAAATATTCTGAGATTTAAGAGATTGCTGTGTATTAGAGATTACAGTAGAGTATTGTGTTGCCAAATGTTCTTAGTTTAAACACACTTCCTTCTAGGATACTTCAGTAAAAAGTATCCCTTTTTTCTTGTGTTTCTCTTGGTAGAAGACAGGAGGAAAAAGTCCCTCAGTGATTCAATATTGTACAAAAATGAATATTTAAAAGGCAGATATAGGGCAAGAGGCAAGGTCCAGGTCATAGTCACTGGTTCAGGGCGTCAAGGCCATACATCACTCGAGGCACAGAATCAAGGGTCATAGTTATTGGCTCAAGGATCAATAGTGTTGATCAGGTTGTTCCCATTTTCTTGCAGATCCCTTAAATCAGGGGTATGCACCCCTATCTCAGGGGCCAAATATAACACCTGATGTGGTGTAATCCATGGGCTCTAACCCTGCATACTAGGTCAGGTACGCAGGGCAGCATGAGCTCCCAAACTTAGTGTGCAGGACTGGGTGGCAGCCATGTAGAGCTAGCTGAGGCTACATGGGGCACAATTCAGGTGTGTAGGCCTAATCTTGGTGTGTGGAGTCTGATCCCGCGCCATGCCAGTTATCTAGCCCGCAGAGCCAGGTAAGTTGAGCACCACTGCCTTAAATAGTGGAGTGACCTCCTGTACAATATCCAACAGTGGGGTTTAGGGACAAGATGCCAGTTGGGACACAAAAATACATGGGAAGAGAGTCATTCTACTGATGGAGAATCCTTCTCAAGTGACAGTTATGTGAGGAAAAACCCCCCAGATGTCTAGTGTCCTTAGGGATGGCCCAAGATGAGTCCTGATCTCTCAGAATACAGTTCCTGGAGCGGCAGTCCAAGCACAGCATGTCTTGCATCCTTCAAACTGCTCAGTGAGTTCTTGTACCACCACAAGCTCAAGACTGTGGTGTCTAATCAGAAACAGTCTCATAAATCAGCAGATGCAACAGCCTCAGCCAACATCTGTAGTACAATCATCTAGGCCTCATGCTCCAAATACTAATGAAAAGCCTCAACATGTCCCAGTATCTTCAAAAAGCCTGAAGGTACTTCTAAACCAAAAAATGAAAAGGCAGTGGTCTGATGACTTCAAAATCAGCCATCCTCAGGGAAAAGGGGCAGGGGGAAGGAGAAAAGAATTGAAAAGAGTATCTGGTTCATGAAAAACAGAGCAAATTTAAACACCTTCGATGCCAGAATAAATCTCAGTTGGAGGAAGCTAGAGTAGAGCATCAGCTGAGGAGAGAAGTAGAAATACAGATCTCATCCTGGGTAAAAGACAAAAACCCCCAAACCAAAACAAAAAACAAAAAACCACCCACAAAAAACCAACCAACCAACCCACCCTCATTAGAAATCAATGTCCTTGGCAATACTGATTTTGTTTCTAAATGGAGTAAGTGTAAAGATACCGATCTCTATAGATGTTAAGAAATATTCGGTAAGGATTTGGACTATAGGAAGAATAATTTTGAGCAATGAGACAGACACACAAGATACCCAAGTCAAACTGCCAACCTAACATGAAACAAGCGCAAGGTGTTAAGCAAGTAGAGTACTGAAGGAGGATGCCATTGTTATGCACTAGTAGAAGTGCTGAAGGCTAATCTGACAGATTGTATGATGCTAGTCTTGCTTTTAAATGGCTAATGTAATGCATTCTACCTAAATATCTCCAGCCTATTATTTAATGAGATAGATGAATGATGCATTAACTGGGAGTCTTGTTAAAAAGGTAGAAGTAGCATCTTTAAATAGCCAACGGATTGAAAAAAATTGATACAAATATGGTACCAGCTCCACAGCTCTCCAATGTCAACGTACAGCTGCAGAGCACTAGGAGAACAACCTAATGAATCACAGCCTGTAACTGTAGGAAGCAGTGAGTTTTTAAATCATGAAGATTGTAAAAGCTGTTTTGAAAACACTAAAGTAACACAAAAATCCAAATCTTTTATTCAGGAACAAATTATGATGATTATTGCATTAAGATTCCCAATCTTAATGGTTTATTACACACATTCTTTTAGATAGACCCCTTGCTATCTAATGACTGACTGAAGCACAGCTGCTGTAAAATAATTTATGAATACTGAATGCTGTCCTAGCTAGGGATGCCTACTGAATAAACAGATTAGTTTAGTAATAAGGAACTGTGGGGGAAAAGGGGAAAAGCCATCCTTCAATTTTGAGAAAGAATAGCAAAACTATTAGCTATCAAAATTCTACTTTCTGGCTCCACACAACTCAGTCCCAGGCCCCAGAACGAAACAGAGTACCATAGCAGAAGAGGCAGCTACACACAAGTTATTTCAGGACAGAATACTAAGGTGTTTGAGGGAAGAAAAAAGGTAGTGAATAGGCTATTAAGAGAGGATGTTAAGTCTACAAGAAAATTATTCTTGTGTGTAGAGTTGTTCATTCTTTCCTTGTTCAAATGCTTTGTTCCCAGTTTAATTAAACATTACTATGTTCTTTAAAAAGGGTATCTGATAATATTATTAGGCACACACTTCCCAGCAGTAGGAAGTGCAGGTACTGAACCAATTTAGGCCAGCTATGGCCTAGGACCCAGTCCGAAAGGAAGTATTGTGGAATTCCACCCAGAAACCAGAACGAAGTTAGAGACGCCCCTATAGGATCCTATTGACTCCTATAGGATCACAGGAAAGTAGCGATGTACCTTTCAGCCCAAGGTAACCTAGACCAGCCCTCTGCTCCATCCAGGATCATCTCTGCTAAGCATCTGTCTAACCTACTTTTGAAAGTTTTCAGAGATGGAGATCCCACAGCTTCTCTAGGTAGCCCGTTTCCAGAACTGGACACAATATTCCAGGTGTGGCTTCACCACTGCTGAACCAAGTGGAATAATCTTTTTCCCATGATTTACACTGATGTTTCTGTTAATAAAACCCATTGTGATGTTGGCTTTTTTGCAAAAAGGAGTAGACAGTTAGCTTAATTTCAGTTTATGGGCCACTAATCTCCAGGTCCTTCTCTGCAGTACCACAGCCTAGCCAATCATTCCTTAGTTATTCCACTTCAAGTACAGAATGGTATTTTTCCTTGCTGAATATCATGTGATTGATTATGGATCATTTATCCAGTTTATTCAGGTAATTCTCGATCTTAGCCATACTTTCCAGAGCATCTGCAACTCTACCCAATGTGGTGTCATTTGAAAACTTGACAGTTTTAGCTAGCTAGTGAGAATGTTGTAGGAGACTGCACCAAAATCCTTGTTAAAGTCAAAGTACACCATGTCTGCTGCTCTCATCCCCACCACCCCCAAGCCCATCCAGAGCCAGTAACCTTAGCATAGAAAGAAGTCAGGTTGGTCAGGCATGACTTGCTCTTGGCAAATCCATGCTGGCTATTCCCGATTGCTAGGAAACCAGAACATGGGTCATCTTGCCTCATGGCTAGACATCAAAAGCACTGGTGCAGTCTTGACTGGGTCCCCAGGGAGCTGGGTTACAAAGGTCTCTGGCATCAGAACTGGATTCAGAAGCCAGTCAAAGGCAAAGCAGGCCAGGGTCAAAAGCCATAGCCAGAGCAAGCTAAGACTTGACCAGGATCAGAAGTCCAGAAACCAGTACCTGAAAGCTGGAATCAGAGACTGACAAGGGTCTTACTAGAAGTTGAAGTTGGAGCCAGAACCAGGAAGCCAGCAAGGGTACTTACGGAAAGCAGAAAGCAAGAAGTTTTACCATTGCCTAAACAATAAGGCTATAGGCTGGGCTTGGGTTTTAAAGGCTGGAGTGGGTGGGACCTGCTGCCTGTGGCCTCAGACTGCCCTGATTGCCTCAGTGAGCCAAGCTGGGACCAGGGTGCTGCTTGGGGCTTGCTGCAGGTAGCACTTGTTCCAGGGATGACTTGCCCTGTTCTCTTGATTGGGAACAACTGGGTGCAGGGTTCTGGCCTAGGCTTAAACTGATCACTTTATTCTTCTTTAGGTACTTCATAAAGGATTCCTTTAGGAGTTGCTCCATGATCTTTTCAGGTATTGAGGTCAGACTGACTGGTCTGTCATTCCCCAGATTCTCCTTCTTTTTCTTAAAGATGGACACTATAATTGCCCTTTTCCAGTCATCAAGGACTTTACCCAACCTCTGTGAATTCTCAGAGAGGATAGTCAGTAGCTCTGAAATTATCTCAGCCAATTCCTTCAGTACCTTGAGATGCATTGTCTGGTCCTGCCAACTTGAAAACATCTAGTTTCTCTAAGTAATCCTTACCCTTGTCCTCCATTACTCTAGGCTCTATGTCTCCTTCCTCATCTTTGCTGACAACTGTACTCATCATCTGGTAGCTGCCCCTATTTGTGAAGACTAGTAAAATAGCATTAAATTCTTCAGCCTTCTCTGCATCATTTGTAACTAGATTGCATTCTGTAAAGGACCTGTGATTTTTTTTGTTTTTTTTCTCTTATGTTGATAGACTTGTAGAATCCTTTTTATTGTTTTTTATGTCCTTTACCAATTGCACCTCAGATTGTGCCTTGGCCTTCCTGACTTGATTTCTGCACACCTGCATAATACTCTTATGCTCTTCCCTAGTTTCCCTAACCTGTAGTAGTAAAGAGTGACTATCATGGTGATCTCTCCAAATAAAACAATGAAATATTACATTAAAATAATAAAGTTAAGTTAATGATGAACAGCTTACCTATATGTGCAGTTTACAACATCCTTTGGACCATCATTATACATGGTTAGACACTTGATCAAATTCATCTTAAATACTTTTAGTGTAAGAAGAAATATAATGACCAGAAACAAATTAAACACTCAAGGTTAAATGTATACAATTCATATTGTAATATCTTGTTAGCTGTTTTGTGCTGTAAGAAAATACAGAGTCAAATCTTTTGGTATAATGGAACCATTATAAAATTGTAATAAATTATTCTAAGCTGTTATAAGCCTGTGACAGACATGAATGCCATGAGTTATAGGTGGATATAAGTGAAGAATTTTGTTTGTTTTTTTAATTCTGCAGAAAATATCAGTGGAAATGGAGAGCTGGGGGGAGAGGAAGAATGATATAATAACCCTTTAGAAACTAGTTATCTGAGCAGCTTTAAAATACATTTGTTCAATGTATTTGTCTCCCTTGATACTCACAAATCCACAGTTCCCCAGAATACAAAACAAGGACACAGGGGAAGGAGAGAGGGGAGAATCATGAGCAATGTGTTAATATGGAGAATAGGCAGAGCCAGAAAAATCTTCATTATGCTAGTGATGTCATATATAGCAACTTCCTTGGATATAATACAAAAATCACATAACACAGGGTCACATCAGCCAGAAAATTGCTTGACATCAACAGCTACTCATCCAAACTCTAAAGTAAATGTTTGACTTTTCTGAGTCATAAATTACTGCAGCTATTACATAGACATGGGGGCAGGGAGGAAGGGGGACAAGGTACTTGATTGCACAAGTACTTCTGCCAGTGCTTTGAACAACAAAGTAACGAACCTTAATAAAGGTAAATAACTAGAGGCACACTGAAGCCCCCTGTACGTTACATGTTTTACATAATTACCTGGTTATTTGTGCAATTAATTTAGATTGACTACATGTGCAAAATGGCTATGGCACCTTAAAAAAGTCCAACCAGCTATAAAGTTATTGCTGGAAAGTGTGTAATAAGTTTATAGTTGGTGTAACAACTTTATAGAGGTGCTTGGAGCACCCCTACAGCTGGGAGATTACACCAGCAGCCGTTTCCCAACCACAGGGTATGTGGTGTGTTCCCATGGCTGGGAGATTTCATCAGCTACAGTCTCAGCCACAGGGGTGCGTGGAGAGTTGTGGGAAATTGCTTCTTGTTGGTACAGGGGGTGTGGGGTCCCCCGGCACTGGCAGTAAGGTGTGATGGGATCTAATTTGCAATTGCATAATCCTGCCTCCTGCCATACAAACCATAATGAGGTGTGAGAAAGTGAGCTATGTTGTTCTTGCATGAACTAGCAGGCAAGCTTAGCTAGTACAAGTGGTGCCTTTAAGAGACATAACACAATTTTGCAAATGCTTTTTGCCATTTGCATAAGCTAAATGGATGCCTGTGTTACTCATGATGTCTTACATAGCTTCCACTGTATAAAGAAAAATGTATGTAATGGTATTTCATAGCAAACTTTGGGTGAAATCCTGGTCCCCATGCAAGTCAAGATATTTTTTGCAATTGTCTTCAATAAACAAGGATTTAATACTGGGATCTGTTACTCTGCACCCCAACTCAGCAGTTGTGTTCAAGGAAAATATGACTACTGCCAGAGCTCACTTTCAAATATGCAGGTAGGGCTGTGCAAAATTTTGCTCAGTGTTTTGTTTCAAAGCTGTTTCGATGCATTTTGAGCTCGAAACAGCAAAATTGGAATGAAACAAAAGTCTTCGAAACAGCTTCAAAACAAAACAAGGGCACTTGAAATGTTTCAAAAGTTTCAAAATGTTTCAAGTGTGGAAGCCAAGCTTACTTGGCTTCAATGCTGGTCCCAGCCAGCAGCACCAGCCTCCTGTCATCCGGCAGGCAGACTGGGGGCTTGCCCACACCCGGGGGAGGGCTGTGGGGGCTTTGCTGGACTGCTCCTGGGGGTGCAGACCCCCAATCTGCCTGCTGGATGACAGGAGGCTGGTTCTGCCACCTGGGGCCAGTGACAGCACTGATCTTCCTGGAGCAGGAAGGATTTTGGTTACAAATCGAGAGCGAGACCTTATAAAGAGGGATAAGGCAAAATGTCGTTTTTATTGATTACATGAAGCAGGTACATAAGCTTGCATACACCAGTCATACAAACAAACATACACAAGCATACAGACAAACAGACATACAGACAAAATCACTCCTGTAAGATGTTATAGTTACTAGCAGAAGTTACTCAATGTTAGCACTGGGTGGCCAGCCCAGGCTCATTGTGGGTGATGGGAGCGGGGGTGAACAGACATGCCTGTGCTCCAGGTGGTTGCAGAGAGTGGATTCCCCTATCATGGCTTGTCTGCATCTCACTTTTATAGGGATTTCAAGTTTTTGTTCAGCATTGGGGTTTTTCCATGATCTGTTTTTAATTAGAGGTTGTTTCTTATCCATCTTCTGGTTATCTCAGCTTGACGTCATTCCAGTAAAGTTGGTATCTTAGAGTTCGTATTTCAGTCTTGAAGCACTACATAGTTGGTATCTCTGCCTCGAAGTATTGTGTAGTGAAAATGGCAGGATGTGCAAAATTCCTTCTTTGCACCGACCACAGATCAGTTCTTCAGCCATCCATTAATTGGCTTAATTAGTTTACTGTCTGGTAACTCATACATTGGCGCCTTGTTGCTTACACAATCAGTTAAATCTTCTGTTTTCATGCAAATAGTTACCATTCCTTCGCCATTCACCCTCTCACACAGACACTCACGTACACAGGGCACACAAAGTTCATTTACTCATGTCAAGCAGGGAACAAGTACAAAAAGGAGTTGTAGTTGTTTATAAAAGACAAAAATAAAGCTAATACAGTCATAGAGGTTTATCAATTCAATACTATTATCATTTAAGCATATTAACTAATATGCCAAAATTCATACTGCGCTGGGTGTGGGCTGTGCCCAGTGCAGTTCCTAGGTGGCAGCACCAGCCTCCTGTGATCCAGCAGGCAGACTGGGGGCCCTCACCCCTGGGAGCAGTCCGGCAAAGCCCAACAGCCTTCCCGGGGGTGTGGGTGAGCCCCCGATCTGTCTGCCATATGACAGGAGGCTGGTGCTGCCGGCTGGGACCGATGCTGGGCACAGCCCATGCTGGGAAGATTGGTGCTGCCGCTGGTCCCACACAGTTGATTTCCAGGTTCAGCTTCATGCATCACAAAAGGAGAATAAGTTATCTTACTTTGAAGGAATCATACAGAATGCCAAATTGTTTGCTCTGGCCACTGGATTCCTCTTGTTGCCTTGCATGCCCAACTTCTGGTGTACGGCTCTTGTCTCTTGTTTTATACTTAAATTGCAAGTTTCTAGCAGTAGGGACTGTCTTTTTGTTAGATGCTTGTACACTGGCTAAAACAATGGACCCTGGTTCATGACTGGTTTTCAGACACCATCAAAATACAAATAATAATATGCATAACAAAAGATGCCAGTCTCTGGTACAATTAGAAAAGCCAGTGCAGCTTCCTTGCTGAATATTATATTGCAATTAAAAGAATTCATGAAAAAGCTTCATAAAACTGTTTCCTTAATACTCAAGTACTCAGTTTTTTTTTATTTCAAGGAAAATTAAACCATCTGATATATTTATATTTTGGAGCTGGTTGACTTAAAGCTTTATATCCAAATGAAAATCAATAGAAATGTGAATACATTATTCTGAAAATTAAAAACATCTATCAAATTCTTTAAGAAACATTGAACTATCTTAAAGATGTTTTTATATTTTAGAATAATGCATTCACATTTCTATTGATTTTCATCTGGATATAAAGCTTTAGATGAATTATTCATGCATATACATGTGTAAGAATGTACATTTTTGCAGTGTATTTCATATAGAAGACTCAGTCATTTTTTAAAAATTACCAAGGTTTAGCTACACCTTAAAATCTTTATCTACACTGTGACATAGAAGGATCCATTGTGTTGGGTCAAGAAACTGACCCATACAATTGGGTAAAGAAGTTGTAAGACTGACTGTTATGAACTCCACTATATTTTGGGGTGTTCATGGGAAGTCATGCATTTTTTCTCCACTGAGATCTCCACAGATATCTTCAGCGATATTATCGTTATGTTTATACGTGTTGTGGTATTTGATATTGACTTTGACATAAATATATTATTCATGAAATTCTATCTTTATTATAACCAGGGATTTGGGTTTTCCATTTCCCACCGAAAAATGGGAAAAACACACAGATTTCCCCTTTTAACTGTGAGAAACATGGATTTCTGATTTTAATGGAGAAACATGCAGAATTTCCACATTTGCAAAGCGCTCTCTCAAGCTGGCAGAGTTCCAGCCTGCAAGGGGCTGTGGGGGAGCTGGAGTAAGGTGGTCAGGTAGGGGGCTCCATGTGCATGTCCATGCACATGGCCCCAGGCAGCCTGGAGAGCAGCTCCTGCAGGTAAGTCTAGCAGGGCAGATTGAGGTCCCCAGAGGGAAGAAGGAAGGGAGCTGGGCAGGGCTGGGGCTGGGACTGCTGCCCAGTTGGAGTGGTACATGGGGCTTGGGGCCTAGGGCCATGTGTGGCTGCAGGGCCTGGGCAGGGAGTGGGATTCATAGATTCATTCATAGATTCATAGATTAAGGGTCGGAAGGGACCTAGTAGATCTTCTAGCCCGACCCCCCGCCAGGGCGGGAGAACAACAAAAAACCCCAAAAAG
>NW_017729004.1:57167804-57173532 GCF_001723915.1 Gavialis gangeticus | reverse complement strand
CCTTGATGATCTTCTCAAAGAGTTTCCCCAGGATTGAGGTAAGACTGACGGGCCTATAGTTGCCCGGGTCCTCCCTCTTCCCCTTCTTGAAGATGGGGACCACATTTGCTACCTTCCAATCATCTGGCACCTGGTCCAAGCACCACGATTGCTCATAGAGCCGTGCCAGGGGCCCTGCAATAACCCCAGCTAGCTCCCTCAACACTCTGGGGTGGAGAGCATCCGGACCCGCTGACTTGAACGCGGGGATGGATCATGGGCAGTTCATCTAGGGGACAGGGTAGGTTGGGGGAGTGGCTCCCTGCCACTGTGTGCACTCCCAGAGGGGGCATATGTCCCCAGTACTGTGTGTGGGGCAATAACACAGGTGGGCTGTTTACTGTGGTCTTGGGCTGTCCACTCTGCTGTCCTCCCTGCAGGGCCTCTGGAGCCCAGCAGGCAGAACCTGGTGTGGCAGGGCAGAGCAGGGTTGGGTGGGCAAGTTCCTTGCCACTGCAAGCCCCACACTGATTAGTGAAGCAACCCTGCCTGCCCAGTAGCAGTGGCGGTGCGGAGTTATGCACCTTGCTGCTGTCAGGGGGCACTTTGCCATGGCAGCATAGTGCTCACAGTGGCAGAGCATCTCTGCCCAGTCCCACTCTGCCCTGGCACGCTGGGTCCTGCCCACTGGGCCATGGAGGCCCTGGGGGAGGGCAGCAGGGCGGGGAGCCCAAGCCCTCAGCAGGCAGCCCACACTTGCCCTGCTTCTAATGGGCTTTGCTCTGGCCATGCCACCCATAGTGGAGGGGGAGTTGGGCTCTATGCTCTTCCCTGCCTGGGTGATGGGACAGGGGGCTGTTGGTGGGGGGCAAGGGGCACCAGCAGGGCCAGGGAGCTGTGGGTGGGGAGTGAGGGAAACCAACAGGGCTTGTGGGGGCTGTGGCTTGGGAGTGAGGGACCTAGACCACCATCCTGGTGAGGGACAGGGGCAGGGTTAGCTCTGATTTCCCATGATAAAAAAACCCCCAAAAACTCAAACACCAACATTTATAGGTATTTAGAATGTATTTTATTATAGTGATTGAGGCACTGGTAGGCTTCCAAACTGCTTTAAAATTGTAAATATATCAATAAAACATTATGTTCAACTGATACCTATATACATAGTGGCACTTCCTTTTAATTGCAGATGTTGGGGTTATCAGAGAATTTGCAATTTTATCAGAGAAAACCAGGATCCCCCAATTATAACATATCATATGAAATGAGTCTCAAGTCTCACTACCTAAAACAATGAGTTTCTTTTGCATTTCAGGCAATGGCAACTTTGTATTTTTTAAAAGAGACTCTATTATGAGTATTACCTAAGGACATTTCTCAGAGTGGTGAAATTAAGTGAGAGGCAGCATTTTGGATATGTCTGAAATTATACAAATATTTTCCTGGTCATAATGAAAAAGCCTTCTTATCTGTTAAATATGCACCCTTGGGGGAAGCAGGAAGTTACACGTACAGCTTGGGCTTCCCAAGAATCCGGCAGATGATGTATGCAAAGGGCCAGGCAAGAAACCACATTTAAACTTCTTTAGTTTTCCCTAAGCATAGGAAAAGGCTTTGGGTCTACCTCAGGCAGTGAGCTAGTTGTTCTGGCTGACAAGAGAAGTGGCAGAAACCCTAATGGAAAGGTCAGAGGCAGGAGCCACTTCCTAATCTGAGCTGGGTAAAAACTTTATTCTTGGGTTAAAGATGTGGCATAAAAATCAGATTATTGTTTCAATACTTAGTCTATTTATACTATACTTCTGTTGCAGAACATATGGCTACTGATTTCTTATGCTTGCTCTCGTTCTTAGAATAAATCTTGGTGTTATTTTTTATAAAACACATATTGCCAGTGACAATTTTGATTTAAGAGTATTTGACCATACAGGCCTCTTCCAAGGAAGGGGATGATCTATCTTGTCTGAGCATATGACTACACAAAATCTGCTAGGAGCTGGTTAGGTGAGCCAGGGAGAGCTGAGGTGCCATTGGTTAGAAAGGTGACATTTGGAGCATCTCAGTTTAAACTCAGTGGTCAATCAGCAGATAGCAGAGAGAGATTTGGGGCTGAAGAACACCCCTGAAAGTATGAGAATACACACTATATGATATACATCTCTCTTTTATTATACTAAGATGTCACGGTGCGGGGTCCTGTAGGATGGCCGTGATCTCCCCAAGGCCCCTTTCTCGTGTCAAGTTGGCCCAAAGGGCACCCTCGATTCTCACCCTCCACATCTTTGATGATAAAATATATAATAGGGAGGCTGCCTTCACATCCTCTTGGACATGGTTTGCTGTAATATCTGACCCCGCAGACCCCTTTGTGGGTTCCATTCTGTAATGGGTGTTTCAGGGCACCCTAGCCTTATGGGCTATGCGTGGCTCCAACCATCCCTTTACCATGCCCCAAGCCTCACAGATGGAACCGAAGTTGTTTGGTCTGGGCCTTGTAATAATTTGGCCCCCTTGCCCTCTCTGGTGCCGGGGTTGGTGCACCCCCAATGCTGCACCCTCTCTGGCACTGGGGTCCCCACACTGCCATGGGTCCCCTATGAGGCTTTCTCCAATCCCTAATAGCCTCACCCAAACTACCAGTCTTAAATATCAAACAAAACACAAGCCCCTGGGTTATAACATAAATTCTAACCGCCCAGCTATAACATTACTCAAGCCATACTAGGGGTGCTCCATCCCTCACCAGTCTCAGGGCTGTACCTGCAGTCAGGCCTCTCCCCTTTGCTTGCTCTAAGAGTACTCCTTAGCTGCTAGCAGGGACCAACTGCCCTGGCCTCAGCCCTGGGGTTTATGTGAGCCAGGCCCTGCCCCTTCCGGTCAGCTGACCACTGGCAGGTGTGGGTAGCTAGCTAACTCTGGTTGCCCCTGGTAACCAGCAGCTGGAGTTCCTCCCTAGCAGTTCCCTAGGCTCTTTCCCTAGCAGTTTCCCCTCTTTAAAAGGAGCAGGGCACCTAAGTGCTCTGCGACACAAGAGATAGATTATGTTTGTAACTGAAATCTAAATCATTCCTAGCACTGAAGCTTTATGCTGCAATGACTCTTATTACTTCCAAAAAGAGGGTTCAGCAAGGACAGTGGTCCTTATTTTTTCAGAATTATGACCCAATGTTACAAAAGAAAAAACATTTTAGAATTCCTACTTCCTTTCTAGTAATTGGAATGAGAAGGTGCTGATAGCCTCCTAAAACTTGTTCACAGCATCAAGGCCAAGAACTTTCATATCTGCTAAAATATGAAGTCATCGGTTCTTAAAGTTTAAAACACAAGATTAAAAATTCAGTTTTCAAGTATAGGAGCCTGTTATTTTGAAAACATAAACTGAATATGAGGCAACAGTGTGCTTGTTGCAAAAAAAGCCAACAGCATACTGGATTGTATTCACAGGAGAATCTCTTGTAAATCAAGGGAAGTGATTCTTTCGCTCTATCCAGCACTGGTGAGGCCTCACCTGCAGTACAGTGTCTAGTTTTGGGCCCCGCACTTCAAGAAGGATGTGGATAGACTGGAAAGAGTCCAGAGTGGCAAAAATTATTAGGGGCCTGAGGAGCAGGACATACAAGGAAAGGCTGAAAAAATGGTGATTACTTACTCTGGAAAAGAGAACACTGAGTCTTCAAATACTTAAATGGTCATTATGAAGAGGATGGAGATAGACTATTCCCTGAGGTCATAAGGGATAGGATTAGGAGCAATGATCTCAAACTGCAGCAGAGTCAGCACCCACTGACTTGTTTCTGGGAATTATCATCTCCTTTGCAACACTAATGACTCAGTTTGTTTAACCTTGTAAAATTAACAAAAGTTCAGTCTTCTTCAGAATATCACAAGCTCCTTAAGGTTTCTAGGGATGTTGAAGTGATGAGGTCACATTCTGGCATTGGTAACGTGTTGGGGGTGCGCACGGGAGCACGTGCACCCCCTGAGATTGGCAGTGCACCCCCTGACAGAAGTGCTGCCAGTGCTGCCTGTGGGCAATTGCCAGAGGTGACCCAAGCAGGGTGCAGGCCCTGGGGCAAATCAGCCCATGCAGGGCCGTGCCCCTGCTCTGATCCTGGACCCAAAGAAGCCGCTGCCACCATCAGCAGTGGTGGCACGAGCGGCTGGATGTGGAGCCACGCCACTCTGCCCAGCTCCATGCTGCTGCTGCTCTGCCCTGCTCTGCCGGGCCCCCCAAAGTGCGGGGCCCAGGGCAGTTGCCCCAATTTGCCCCGCCAGGGATGGCCCAGGCGGTTGCTGCTCACCACCCCTCTCCGTCAATACCAACACTGCCGATGGTGTCTGGGGTGGTTGCTGATCACCACCGATGGCATCTGCAGGTGGTCGCTGACCACTGATCGGTGCATGCCCCCCCAACCACGGCCACCTATGGGATCTCCCTGTTCACCACCTCCCTGCCCCTACAGCTGCCGCCTGTGGGGGGGGTCACTGTGCCCCCCCCGGGGGCACGCATCGTTCATGCATTCTGGTAAATTCTTGCAGCCTCTGATCGCTGGAAGAACGTCCCAGATGGACTGGGCTGATGGAGCTGTGAGAAGGCCAGCTGCAGACATACCCCGAAGGCCACATCCACTGACTTGAGTGGTGATTAGCTTTGTTCGTCTGAAGCTAGGCAGAAGGCAAAGCAGGTGGTAGCTTAGACGCTGGTTAGTAGAGGCGCGTGCTTTCATAACCCCCTGCCTACTTCAGATACTGCAGGTCTTGCTGTGAGGCATCACAAGAAGGTAAGAGGTGCCATACCCGGCCGGATCAATGGTCCCTCTAGTTAAGCTGGGTGCTAGAAAGCGAGAGCAAGGAACCTGATACGCCTAAAGTGATCTGGCCTCTCTTCAATATCCTCCTTGGCATCCGCTGTCAGCATTCAGAGGCCGGAACAAACAGCTCCAGCCCACTGGTCCAATAGCCCCCAACAGATCTATCACCCAGGGACCTATCTAGGCCCTCTTGGAGCCTGGCGACAAATCCCACAACTACATCTTGCCTACGAATGCCCCCATGTCCCCTGGCTGTCTGGGCCTCTCCCCTGCCCAAGTGTCTTGGCCCCCTGCCCCTGCAAACGCACCTTCCTGGCACTCAGCACCACCGTCCAGGGAAATCAGGTTCACTAGATGTGGGGCAGGTGCCCGGGGAGCAGTGGCGGGGGGGCACGGGCGGGTCACGCCGCCCAGGGGCTGGGGAAGGCCTCTGCATCGCACCTGTCAAAGACGAGATGGCATACAAAGCAGCTACCAAGGCACACCAGGGACCGGGCCCGCCCGGGATAGAGGACGCAGGGGAGGGCAAAGAGAGGTAAAGGTGCCACCCAGGGCCGCTGCCACAGCGACAGCAGGCCGCGGGGCACCCAGATAGCCCCGCCCCGCCCGGGCTCGGCGCAGCCAAGATGGCGGCTGCAGCGGGACTACACTTCCCAGTGGGCCCCGCACCGGCTTTGCCCAGCAGACTGCGCGGCCGTCGGGTGCTGTCGTGGCGCTCCGGGGCGCGGGAGAAGAGGCGGCCTTTGGTGCGGGGACCGTGGGCAGGAGCTGGGGCCGTTCCCGCGGCCGGAGCGCAGGGATGAGGCGCGCTGGCCTGGGTGAGCGGGGGCAGGGGTCCTGGTGGGGGGAGGGGCGGCCTCACTGTGACTCTGTTGCCCCCGCGGAGAGCGCTCCCCGGGGCGGGGGAGGGGGCAGGCTGGGCGCATGCTGGGCCCCGG
>NW_017729004.1:57159424-57167465 GCF_001723915.1 Gavialis gangeticus | reverse complement strand
AGGCGGGGGGCGGCGTGGGGGCCGGGGCTGCAGGCCTCAGGGGCCGCAAGGCGGAGTCCGGGAAACTGAGAGCCCCAGAGCTGCGCATCCCAGCCTCTTCCTCAGCAGGACCCCACTAACGGCCCCGTTTCCATAGCGTGACCCCTCGCTCCCCACCACAACCCCCCCAATTGGAGGGCGCGACCCAGAGTTTGGGAACCGCTGGCCCAGAGGCTGGGCCCAGGCCGGCGAGACTCTGGCGCCGCCCCCTCCCACGCAGCGCCCGCCTGTGCCGATGAGGCTGCGTGAGGCCTGAGCTGGGCGAGTGGCTTTTCCCGCCTCCAGGTCTGTTGTAACCTGCGTAGTTGGGAGTCAGCGGTAAGGAACAGGAAAGTCTGATATCCGCTCTTGGTTTGAGAGCGATGCCTCTGGGGCAGCTTGAGGTCTGGTTAATTTGATCAAGGTGGCTTTCCACTGACCCAGCTATCAGCCCAGTCAGGTCCTCCAGAAGGCCTTCAACTTCTTGTACCGTTCCTGCTCAACACTTCCCTGTCGTGTAAAACGACTTTTCTTTTTAAGCTTTGACTCTAAATGTTTTAAAAAAAATTTAACCCCCCCCCCCCAAAAAGGTCCACCTTAGTTTGTGGCCCCCAGGGCTAGGCTGCATGCTGATTTGTGTAGTGTGCAGCCTAGGGGGAATAACATGGCTGACGTCCCCTCCCCCTGCCTTGTACTTAGCCTGATGGGCAGATACCCTTTTGCCTGGGGATGACTTGTATGAGTTTGGAGTGGTGTCAGATTTGCACCTCTAAAGTTACAGTGAAATGCTTTAACTCCCCTATACTGGAGTCTTTGATAAGCCCAGGCAATTTCCTTTTCTGATCAGCCAGCCATGAGGGTGTGTAGGGATTTTGAAAGAGTCAGTTCTGTGCAATATTTTTTCATTTCTACCTGGGAGAAATTTTATAATGTTTGCATTCTCCTTTGCCTGAGGCATGTGAGCCCAAAACCTTGCAAAGAATTTTATTTTATTTTTGCAACTATCTAGTTGGTCTAATAAAAGATATTGCGTCTAGTACAAGAGTTCTGACTACTTTTGAACTACAAACTTATTCTAGGATGTGGTAGATGTTGCTAGTTTACCAGGAAAGTTTAGATAACACGTCAGTGTGCCGTGATCAATTCTATGACGATTCTTCATTCGTGCAGTTGATGAGTAGGCATGTACTTTCCACGTGTTCACTGCCAGTTGTGTTTCACCACTGACATCAGAGCAACTTGAATATACCTAAGCCAGCTAATTTTACAATTTTGCCTTCACTTTTATTCCCTGTCTTCTCTTAAAATGCCAGATGGCCTGCCTGCAAGTTTAAATATATCTGGATGAGTACCATAAGACTGAATTGCATCAAGTGCTTGTTTTGTGCTACATTGAAAATGGAGTGTTAGCATGCAAAAAAGAGGCTGTGACTCGATAAAGCCCACTGGGAGACTCTTCTTGAATAACACTTTTTGTTAACGCTACTAGAAGGGTAAATAAAGGAGAGTATACAACCATTCTGACTGCATCTCCTATGATGGCATCAAAAATGTCTGGCTTTCTTGTAAGGTTGTTAGACTTTGCTATATCATTTATATTATACATCTGGAATAATTAGCCTTTTTAATAGGTTGAAACCTGAAGTTTTCTCCGTTGGCCCCCAGCCATCCTGTGCCTTACCTAGCTCTCCATTACACAGTGAGAATTTACCATGCGAAGGGCATTCAGATATTTAGAATGTACTCTTTTTTGCTTCTCATAGCTAAATTGGTACCTGAAAGAAATGTATATAATTGGTACCATAAAGGTTTGCATATTTCTGTTTCTTTTTTTTACTTTCCTTCTCTTTTTACCAGTTCTGACTTTTTGTATTATCTGTCTTTCATTGAGTCTTAGACTTGAAGTGCTCGGCAACTTTTATTTTACAACGTGACTGGAGCTTTTAGTGCTTACAATACTGCTGTTCAAGTGCTACTTGGAGCACATCTTTATTAGAGGTGTATCGGGCACTGACCCTTCAGTGCTGGTCAGTGGTGTGGCTCTTTGTTGTATGGAGAGCAATGCTGAAGCTCATTCACCCAAGAGCAGATGATGTGCCAAAGGTGGTCTTCTGGTGGTACAGGAACATGAGTTAAAAATCTGGTTAACACAGTATTTTGATTGCCTAGTAGTCTTTCTCTCTCCAAAAGCAAACAAAAAAAAAAGGTGGGGGGAAACGCATTAAATAAAACCTATATTAATAGAATAGGCTACAGATATTCAAAAGTCAGTAATCTTCATAGTTTGACTGTTTACCATCCAGTGCAGTGTATTTAATTCTTTTTTTTGTTCAGCATGCTGTAAACCTGAGTATTGTTATTTCTAGGTGAAGGAGCAGCTCCTGGTAACTATGGCTATACCAACAGTGGATATAGTGTGTATGAAGAAGAAAATGAAAAGCTAACTGAAAGCCTGCGTACAAAAGTCACTGCCATAAAATCAGTGAGTACATAACTTTAGTGGCATAATATTAATCAAATTCAATCTTATAGTGTAGTGTAGTTGCATTCAACTTACATTCTAAGCTTTTACTTTCATATAAAAATATTGCTGAGCTAATAGCACAGTGCATTCATTTGGACAGCTCTTCATACATCTAGGAACCCACAGGTCTTATGCTACCTGCAAGGGATTTATTTGCAGACCTCAGGCTCCCATCCAGCTGCCACTTCTCCATTCCGTTTCCCTCCCTCCTCTAGTTTTCACATCCTGCACCCACTCTAGGCTGTGCAGTCTGAAATACAAAGGCAGTTCATGATGTGATACAATAGAAGAGACCATGGCTGGGAAGGTGAAGGGGGCCTGTGGATTGGTGGAACCCCTCACAACTTGCCTCTTCCCCCCCCGCCCGGTTCAGTTCCCTGGCCCCTGGCTCGATTTCCCAGCTCTCTGATCATTTGCCCAGCTCTTGCTTGGGGGCACGGGCCCCTGGATCTGTGCGCTGGGTTTTAGTAGGCTGCCAGTGCAGGCTGGGGCCATCGGCAGCACCAAGTGGCTGCCGCTGGCTCCAGCCTGAAGCAGCAGCCTGCTAAAACCCTGCACGCAGATCGGGGGCCTGCACCCCCCCAGGAAGAGGTGGAGAAATGATCAGAAAGCTGGGGAATCAAACCAGGAGCTAGATGTCAATATCGGAGCAGTCCTTACCCCGTCTTCCCCCTCCCTCTCCTTAATTTCTGTTTAGCTGGAAGCAAGCCAGCTTTGAAACTCAAAACGTTTCAAAACTTTCGAAAGGTTTCGAGTGCTCTCATTTCATTTCAATTTCACTGTTTTGAGCTCAAAACGAGTCAAAACAGCTTCAAAATGAAACACCTGTCAAAATTCTGCACGATTCTACTGCTTGGCACCGGGGAAAGTAACATGGGCAGGATTTAGGGCATTATTTTATTGTACTTGTGCAGAAATGGAACTTCAGAGATGCTTTCCTTGAACTCTGATTTCTAATCTTTTCAAAGTATTGAGAGTATTTCTCTAATACTGAATTGAAACATACAGTGAGGTGCTAGATATTTCCAGAATTTCTTTGCATGGTGTTAAATAGTCCAGTCTAGTAATACTATGAACTATAAAAGACTAATGCAAATTTTCATTATTTGTAATAGCTTTCCATTGAAATTGGCACAGAAGTTAAACATCAAAATAAAATGTTAACAGAAATGGTAAGTGTGTAATGACTAATCTTTAATTATTTTTTAAAGGAAGAAAGAAGTGTTAAAAATTACATTTCTTAGGCTAGCATAGTGAATATGCTTGCATTAAAAATATTAATATAGTCCTAGTCAAAACATGATCATAAGATGCTGCTACTCTAAGCAGCAGTGCTGTCTTACGAATTTTTGTACTGAAGTAGTAGTCAAGGTTACTAGGGCACAGATCTGCTCGCTGTTTCTTCTCAACTAAAGCAAGCATGCCATAGGATTTAAAACATTGTCTTGAAAAACTAGCACGGGAGAGAGCTCAGTTCTGGAACTGGCTAAAATGGCAGAACAAAACCAAACCAATAAGGTTTAAACCTTATTGTTTAAATCTTGCTTATACTTGAAAGTGTGTAACTGTATATGGAATGGACCTGAAGGAGATATTTAAATCAACCTCAGTACAGGAAACTGTTTTACATTCTGTTATAAGAAAAAACGTAGTGCAAGAAAAACTGTACAAAACCCATTTTAGGGTGACCGTATATTCTTAGAGTAGGGATGTCTAATTCACCTGGCCCCATGGGTCCGAAGTGGGCCATGAGGCTCCTTGCAGGCCACAGCACTCTTTAGACTGAATCTGCATGTGATGGTACTGGTGGGACAGGCTGCATCGGGGGCTATAGGGGTTAGCTTAACTGTTGTTTGCCTTTTCCGCCCCCTACTGACACACATCCCCAGCTGGGCTCCATGCACTAGATCTTGATGGTGGGTCCCACCCCCAAATTCTCAGCTCTACTGTAAGCCATGCAGGCCAGATGACTCTTCTACATGCCCCGTGTTTGATACCACTGTATTACCAATAATTCTGAATGCCCTCTCTTTATGCAGGATTCTGACTTTGATTCTACTGGTGGATTTCTGGGTGCAACTATGGGCAGACTGAAAATGCTCTCCAGAGGGAGCCAGACAAAACTGTTATGCTACATGATGCTCTTTTCCTTGTTTGTCTTTTTTGTAATTTATTGCATTATTAAATGGAGGTGATGAAAGTTATTTCCAGTTTAATATGTGCCACTTCAATAACTATAAGATGGTCTTAATTCATGAAGACAATAATCTTAATTGACATAGTCTGTTGATTAAATGTGACAAAATTGTTAATTGCATTAGAAATTAATGCATTTGTTATGTATATGTTACTTTACATCATGCCAGAAATTTTTCCATCATCCCCTATTTTCTGGGGTTACTGTAAATACGCACAAAGCTAAGCATTAACATAAGTTTCAGTATAGTTATTCCAGGGAAGTATTTGTTGGGTATACAAAGAAGTGGATGTTTCCTTTGCTACTTGGCAAAATTTCAGACTCCTTGAACTTTCTTGAATAGGTTCCAGACTTCTAAAAGGATCTTAACTTAGGGCCTGATCCTGAGTGGAGCATCAGGATCAGACAGGTAGCATTTTGCAGGTAACAAGAAAACGCTTGTGCTTTTTCTGAATTAACTTATGACATTCACAAATATACTATGAAGGTACAAATATTGCAATGTTAGGTTGATAGTTTTAAGCATATTTTAGTGGTTTAGAATAATTTTTTGCAGGTTTAACAATAAATCCTAAACTGGAAAAAATGCTGATTAATCCTTCTTTGAGACCAGGTAATACCAAAGCCCTTTATTCTTCTAAACAAATGCCTTTTAATAGTGTGGAGAAAATAATATGGGCAAGATGCAAGCATTTCCATTACCTTTTATATCAAGTATTTGAAACTCATTGATTCTATTGAATTGCTGTGGTTTTTACTCTTCATACATTAATTTGTCAATTACTAATGACCTCCAAACCCTAGCTGAGCATAACTTTGAAATGTGAAGCAAGATGACAAAAACTTTTTCATACTGGTGTGTGTTGATACAAGACAGCACTTGAAATACTTTTATGTACATTGGCTAAGACTTAGTTTTGGTTCCTAAGCAAAACTATCACTTTCAAATGCAACATGCAAAATACAAATTGTTTTCTAGAGACTGAAAATTGTCTAAAAGAAAACTATATGCCTTGACAAACTTTTTTTCTAGAGAGTGTAATAAGTTTGCATTACCTGTAGTTCTATTACAAACTTATAAAGGAATAAAGTATCTGATGTATGTTAGCCAGTGTGGGTCTGTTACTTGGAAATGAAACAACTTGCCATGTGTTTATATATAGATTTCCTAGGAGACAGTATTGGAAGACTTTTAGAAATGCTGCAAATATTAATGCTGAATAAATATTTGATTTTTTTTTTTTTAAATCAGTATTTAATAAAGCAAGTACTTGCTTGGAAAACAGGTATTAAAGATCTGTATGCATCTCAGTTTACCCATTAACTATCCACACTAGTTTTAATCTTCAACACATTTGATTTTTGTGTATTGTCTACCAGGAATATGCAAAATAATCAATTGAATAAGTTAAGTATGGTTTATATTTTTGAGTGAAACATATAAACTTTTTAAAATGATAAAATATCTTTGAAATACTAATGCCTGTCATATATTCTCATGTAAAGCATTCCTGTTTAGAAAACTTTTAAGTATGGCTGCAGGAAGCCAAATAAACCATTGATTTAACATACATCTGCCTATGAGAATCAGTGCACTCTTACGCTTGCAGATATTTTAGTTTGCGGGAACGAAAGCCACCTAGGAAGTAATTGCAGATGCTAATAGTTACAGGGGCTTTGCCACCTACATTTCATCAGCAGATTAACTTCTCAATTCTTCCTGTTTAACTACTACTTAGCTGTGAAACTTGTCTGAACAATTTCAGTGCATAGCTACTTTCGTATTTTAGTTAGAGGTGCATTGATACATCAGTCCATATTGTATTGGCACTGATAAAAGAAAAATGGACATTATCGGCAATTGGCTTTTCTTGGCTGTAAAATATTACACACATCTATACACAAACACAATTAAATAGGCCCGCAGAAGCAATTTCCATGCTGGCTAGGTAGGATAGGTCACTTAGTTAAGATGTTAAGTAGCATTTTTCATAGATTTCATAGACATTAAGGCTGGAAGGGATCTCAGAAGATGACATCGAGTCCAGCCCCTTGCCCAAAGGGCAGGAAGTAAAACTAACTTCTCGTAATAATAATGCCATGTGCAGACACAGCATGCATGATGCTAGGAGTGCAGCCTGGCAGCTTGGAGAGCCGCATCCAGCCGGTAAGTCTGTTGGGGGGAAGGGGAGGGAGGGAGTGGGGCAGTGAGGGAGGGGATAGAGGCTCCTGCAGTGCAGGAGGGAGTGGGGCAGGGCCAGGCACTTCCCAGCCAGAGTGGGGCAGGGCACAGGACATAGCCTGCAGCTTATCCTGGGGTGCAGGTAGGGGGGTGGTCCACACTGCTGCATGTACCCCTGTGGGTGGACATGTGCCCCCAGATCTGTGAATGGGGTGAGGGAGAGCAGCTGTTGCATGCTTGGGGCTGGAGCTGCTCCAGCCTCTTCCAGGCAGCGTGGGCTGGAGCCACACCAAGATTTGCCATAGCCCCCTCCCAGTCCTGTCACCCTTCATCAAGCTGCTGGGCTGTTTATCAGCAATCAGATTGGTATTGGCCGATATGACTGGTCAATAATCGGGCATTGGTATGGGCCCAAACTTTTTTTTTTAATCAGTGCACCCCTATTTTAGTTAATGCTAGAATAGGTAGATTGGATTCTACAGGTTCCCCTTGCTTCATGTGGGTTTTGGATTCTACAGGTTTCCCTTGCTTCATGTGGGTTGTGACCGCTGGGTTGCGATTCCCCGTTCTCGGGTGGTTCTAGTCCTGTAGGTAGATGACACTACCCTCTTGGGACCGCTATGGTATCGGAGCAGCTCTCTCTCGCCCAAGTCCCCAACCTTGTTCTCGCCCGCCACGACTTGATGTTCTACAGTGTCAAGGTCGGTTCGTGGTACACTCCATGGCCCAGGTCCCTCGGCGGTCACATCACGGGGCTCCGCCACCCCTGCACCCTGGCCTCACGCCACCTCTAATGTGTTCTTCTTCTGTGGGTCCGGTTCCTCGGTGGTGGCGTAATATTCCCTCCCCACCTGGTCTGCCCCTGCCGTGGTGCTCACCCGACCAGCTTAGTCCCCGGTCCTCCTTGCCTTCTCCCTGTTTGACGCTGTATGAGGTCGCAGCACAGGTTTGGCCTCACCAAAGCCCCAGCGACCCTCTTTCTATGAAGATGCTACCTTAGCTATCCCACACTGTGTCGAAGGCCTTCTGGAAGTCCAAGAAGATGACATCAACTTTCTCCTTCCCATCTAAGCTCTTTGTTACCTGGTCACAGAAAGAGACCAGGTTAGTCAGGCAGGAT
>NW_017729004.1:57151438-57154015 GCF_001723915.1 Gavialis gangeticus | reverse complement strand
ATCGTTCCCGGGCCTCTCTACGCTATCACCTGAGAGCACCCCGTTGTCAGTGGACAGGAACACGGAGGCAAAGAACTTGTTAAAGAGTTCTGCCTTGTCTTGTGCGTCCGTCACCAACTGCCCTGCCCCATAGGGGTCCAGTGTTACCCCAAGACTTCTTGCTACCTTTAGCCTTCCTTACCAAATCCCTACAAGCTCGGATCAGGGAGGTGTACTCCTCCTTTGTCCCTGCCCCCTGCTTCCACTGCCAGTATGCTTTTTTCTTTGCCCTTAGGCCAGCCTGGATATCCGCGCTCAGCCATGAAGGTTTCTTGGACCCTTTTCCCGCCTTCCTGTGCAGTGGAATTGTGTCCTGCTGCGCCCCAAGGATAGCTTCCTTGAGGAAGGACCACCTTTCCTGGCCCCCCATGCTAGCTACCTCCTGGGCTCTGAGTGCCTCCCTGACTATTGCTCTGAGCACATCGAAGTTGGCTTTCCTAAAGTCAACCATTTGTGCTGTGCCCCCTCCCCACCTTTCTCTGAATGGCAAACTGGATCATTTCATGATCACTGTCCCCTAGTCTCCCTTGCAGTAGCACCTCCCCCACCAGGTCGTCCCCAAAGGCTAACATCAGATCCAGAATGGCGTTTCCCCTAGGAGGTACTTGTCCCTACTGCACAAAGTGTAGGTCCTGTACACGTCAGGAAACTTCGTGAGTGGCTAGACTGGGCTGACTGCTCCTCCCAATTGATGTCAGGGTAATTCATATCACCTATGACCACAACATCCTTTGCACGCACGGCCTCCCCAAGCTGCCTGGAGAATTCCAGATCCAGCTCTTCCTCCTGATGTGGTGGTCTGTAGTAAACCCCTACCACCAGATCCCTCTCCCCCCGCCCTCCTTGGCGCGTGACCCACAGGGTCTCAGTTAAGCCTTCCTCTGGTCCCATTTGGAAGGTAGAACTGGTATACTGTTCTCTAACATAGAGCGCAACCCCCCCCACTCTTTTTCCCCTTCCTGTCTCTTCTAAACAACCTATAGCCCTCTATGTCTAATGCCCAGTCAAAAGTTTCATCCCACCATGTTTCCACTAGGCCAACCAGGTCGATTTTACTACTTGCAAGCAGGAGAGCAAGCTCCGTGCTTCTTGCATTAGTGAAGAGACACCTTAATCCCCCTGACATCGCTCCCTGCCTCAAGCCGTCTAGCATTGTTTTAGAAAAATAATCTGCTTTACAATGAAAAAAATGTAAACAAAGGAACAGAAAATAGTTTTAAAGACATCTCTAAACCTGCCATGCTTTCCTAACTGGTGTATCAATAAAATTATATGTAATGAACAAAGTACAGAGGTTTTATTGGGTCTCCAATCTGAGAGTGTTAGTATGACATTTCCTTTGTGTTAGCACACACTATTTTAAATGATGAATCTGAATGGAAGAAAGGTTAAAGCAGGATAATTATTATTACTTTTTCCACACCACTGCAGGGTGGATTGATTTAAATCACTATTTTTTTATCAACTTTCCCAGTGTCTGGATGTCTACTTTTTTTTAGAGAGAAAATTATTTTCATTACTTGATATAACAAAACATGTTGATTTACAACTAAATACAGTTTTTACAGAAGATTTAATTACATTTGGTGTGTGTTCTTTTCAGCTGACACAATTTTTTGGAAATATTTCCAAGTAGGGTCATCTTTGCAACTTGCACCCATGGCAGTTTTTCCCTGCAGTTTCCAGGTGTTGAAATCAAGACTAGCCTATGCTCCACAGAATGTTGTTCCTTTTCTCTGCAGTTCTGAGTCCCGCATTGGTCCTTTTTGTTGCACACACTACATAAGATGTTTTCTGCAGAACTGGCTAATTAGTAGGGCTGTGCAAAGCTTCGACTTAATGTTCGGTTCGACAAATATTCGACCTTGAAAAGTGAAAGTCGGGTCGAAAAGCTGTCGAATCGAATACCAGAAGTCGAATATTAACAGCACAAGTCGAACAGTCGACTTGCCTATAGTGGATTCCCTGTGGGGGGCAGAAAAAAAAGGAAAGGGGGGAGAGGGGGAAGGAGTGCTTTCATGACTGACGTGTGGCTGGCCAGTGACCTGTCAGCATTCGCTGAGGTCCCTTCCAATCCCAGTGCTCTGGTGGAGGGCCAGAGAAAATGCATAAAAGGCAGCAGTTTTTCAGCTCCCTACTTTCTGCCTTGGGGTCCGTTTCTGAGCTGCTGGTGCTCTCCAGCACCTCTGCGTCAGACCACGATGGCTGGAAGCCCTGATCTTTCAACAGATTCCCTGCTTGCAACGCTAGCAACAGGGATTTCTGAGAACTTGGTGCTTTTATTTTATAACTACTTTTCATATTAGTTTACACTTATAGGGTTAGTAGTAGCATAGGATCTATTCTATATATAGGAATTTAGTTTATATATTTTTTATACATCATTCATTCTTTCCACCACACCAACGCTTGTCAATATATTATCTACACACACAAACACATTTACATAACATCCAGAAATCTAACCCACGGCGCACAGCACACTTAGAGGTTCCAGTTTACATGCAAAGGAACACATTATGAAGCGGGGTGGAAAAG
>NW_017729004.1:57129765-57151427 GCF_001723915.1 Gavialis gangeticus | reverse complement strand
GCTTCAACCTTCCCCATTATAGCCTATGGGGAAGTTGAAACAGCTCGAATATTTGACTGAGCTTCAACCTCGAGTCAAAGCGGACCCACTTGGACTCAAAGCAGACGGCAAATCGAAGCGGGACCCCGTTTAATATTTGACATGGATTTTGAATCGATTACCTGCTCTGCACAGCCCTACTAGTTAGCCCCACAGTAAAATGTTGGCATCTGCACATGCGACACTATTAGGCTAGAGTAAACTAATTTTCTCCGCTGCAGTATAGTTCTTGTATAGACTTGTACTCTGCAGCAACATATGTATAGATGGGGACTGGGCTGGCTTGGGCAGGAGGGTGCTTCAGTGCAGGGGCTGCCTGCCAGCTAGCTCTGCACTGGAGCACCTTTGTACCCCAGCCAGCCCCTCCACAGCACAATGAGCAGGGCCAGAGCAGCTGTGGTGGCAGACTGTACTGCCAGGCCTCCTGCCAGCTGGGGCTGCTCTAACTCGGCTCAGAATGCTGTGGTCCCAGTTACATGTGTAAATGTGGCACACGGGAGTAATAAAATCCAGCAGGACACATGCCAGAGTGTATTGCTTTGCATAAATAGCATGTGAAGATGTACCCGCTGCTGCTTACGCTGCTCTTTCTCCTTCACACACGAAAATAACAAACATTCCTCCCTGTGATATACATCCCCCCACCCAAACCCCCCCAAACAAAAAACCCTAACCATGAATGATTTCTACTATAGTAACCCCTAGCCTCATGGGCTGCAGCACTTTCATTTTAGAGACATAGATAGAACACTTGAGAAGTTAATTTTTATATTTTTGTACATATGGAAAAGGGTCCAAGAAAGGCCATTTAATGGAAGTACTCAGAAACAGGGGGCTGGTACTTACTGAGCAGATGGTTGTTTTTATTGATGCAGAATCATAAATACTCATAATTTGAGAATTTACCTGAGCTCTGATTAGCTAGAATAGAACAGGAGTTTGGTCCCACCCAGGTGGGCTCAGTGTATACATAATCTTGATCAAGGAAGTACATATGACGGTGTCTGCTGGAGTCAGAGGCCAGGTTCCAATAGCTGTAATGACTCTGCTGCTGATCCAGTAGTATAAGTCCCTGCATTCTTTGCCCTGATACATGAAATATTGTGTCATATATTTAAAGCTTGACCTCAAAAGCTGTATGTTTTCCCCCTCATTCTTATATAGAAAAAAATTGGCTTTTAGCTCCAGAGTTTTTAGTAGAGGCTCAATTACCCAACACACAGAAATTTTAATATATACAGCTATACCCTAGCCTGTATTGTATTAAATTCAAATTTCATTTTAAGCTGGTTTATTTTTAAAAAGAAAAAAAAATCCAATTCTTAATTTAAAAAAAATTACCTTAGTAGTATCTGAATTTCTCTGGGATGTTTTGATACCCTGTAGCCCCCCAAATTTGGGTTTTGGAGGCAGTTAAATTAGTGCTATGCAAGCATAGTTCTATTGACTTTATCAGCGTCATAAATAAGTGTAAACAGTCTCTTATCACAACCTATGTAGTAGAAAGATAGATACTATAGAAGAGTCTTAATGGAATGAGGTATCAATTAGAATTGGTAATTGAATAAAGTACACTGTATTTATCCTTGATATTTGCTTTTACATTTAATTGCTTTGTCTAAAAATTAGCAGTTTATGATTGTGCTTAAGCTAATGCATATTAGGCTCTATGGTATCAGGATGAGACGCATCTTAATATGAAAGGAAATACTTTCAAACTATTAATTCTGCAATGTTATGGAGCTTTTATAAGGAAAAAAAAATACCACTTATGACTTCAGTAAATTAAAAACATTCTGTTAAATGGACAGTGATCACAACAAAGCACACTTGGAATGAGATAGTTTTGACAGGTCACCTCTTAACATGAAAAAGCTGTGTTTTTGACTAATCATGGAAAGAGCTACCGAAGTTATTTTGAAGTAGTAATCAGAAAGAACTACTTTTAAGTTGTAACGTAAAACTAGAATGTTACATTTATTGTGAGGAACTGTACACTTTATTGCAATATTTAGAACAGATGACACAAATTTAGTGAAGCAAAGACATGCAATTGTTTACATGTTTGTCATCTAAGGCAATTGCAATGCAGCATGTCACATTTTTTTCAACTTTAAACCAGCATACGTGTGATCACAGTGTTCTCATGAATCAACATTCAAAATAAGCAAATTACTGATTTCCTGTAAAAAGACCAGTATGACAAAAATTGTTTTAAGGTGCTACCTCATTGATTCTCTACCAGGATACCAGGGCATCCTTGTATGCAAACATGATTTATGCAATTCATTTTGAATAAGAATCCATAGTGTTAAGAAGTTGTGGTCTGTCTGAGGTCTTTGCAACAGATGAATTACTTTATTTTTCTGTAGTCAAACAGTTAGTGAAAGTGAAGAGCTTGTATTTTCTGAGAAGTGCCGTCAGCCTATCAAGGGGTGCCTTGAGTCCAGAAAGGTTGAGAACCACTACTTTAACAAAACAAACATATTAAGAAGTATGACTGCAGATTGTAGAAAAAAAGTCTTTTAAAGGCAACACACACCTTATTCCACTGGAATAGTGGCCTTAAGTACCAACTGGACACTGGATGTTTTAAAGTGAAAGTCGTTGTACAATATAGGCAAATAAGAACAGAAGCTCTAAGCCAGAAGCAGTGTATTAAAAAAGGTATTGGCAAGTTTAAGAAATAAGGCATGGGGAGAGTGCATACCCTAATTTTTTTAGAATAGAAGTATTTACTTTTACACTCAAACTGAAGCAAGCTTCTGGTTGAATTCTTTGCCACATCTAAGTAGGTTGTTGTTTTTGTAAAAACAACATGGGTATAACATTTTAGAATATGGTCTCTGGTTACTTAATACGGATTAGATGAATCAAAAGTATCTGTTCAACAAAATGAAAAAAAAAAAAATCGAGAGATTCTAAGTTTTCAGGTAATTTTCTATCAACCTAAAGTTCAGTATTAAATTGTATATAGACCAAGCAATGGTGGGCAAAGGCACAGACTTTTGTTTCTTTGGCATGAATGCAAGACAGTTTTTTCACTTGAATCACCTTTTGCAATTTGTGTATTGCTCATACTCTCGATTTGTCGTAAATCCATAATTTCCCATAGCCAATAAAGAGTTGCGACTTTGCTGAGCATTACTTCTTTGGAAGAATATCCATATATTTACATATAATGGAAAGCATGACTTCATCAGCACCACCTCCTATTGATGTTAATCTTGAATCTCTGCAGAGATGGAAAGAATAGATGAAAAACTGTATTCTACAGCATAGAAAACAAGCACAAAGTAAAATGTGTATCCTCCATTTGCAAACAGATACAGTACAAAAATACTTGCTATTGAAACATACCTTCTCCCTATAGAAATGGATATAATTCCTGCTTATAAATTCAGTTGATACTGTATATGCACATGACTTAAGAGTGGAATAACAATTTTATTCTGGGGGAAAAAGGGGTGTTGTTTCTGGTGCACATAACTGAGCAATTCCAAAATGTTAGGTTTGAATCTCAGGACGGCATTTTCTTCAAACAAATTTACTAAGGCTTTTTTCCCTTTTGTCACTGTTGCACAGCCCTGGTGGCACTTCCCCAGCTGAATCTTTACTAGACTCTTTAAGGTTCTACCATGCTGCCCTGTATACTCATAAACTTTCTCCCTGTCAGAACAGGATGCACTGCTTTCTGTGGCCTTTCTGATAGATTCCTGGGCACAGGTTCTCTGTCACCTTCGGAGAAAAGTGAGACCCAGCTGGAACCCACCTTCAAAGAAAAGCGAGACCCACACCCCTCTGGAACTTAAGTGCAACCTTTTGAGAGCTCTAGCCTTGTGGGTACTCTTAAATTTATACTTATCTCTTAGGGGTGCATGTTAATAAAAGCAGAGACAGTATGCTGGCAAAAAAGGACGCACTAGTGTACTCCAGTGGCTACAGCATTCCTAGGGCTATTTATGTATTTTACATTAAAAAAGGCTATTAGGTAAAATACAATTATATTATCGGGGGGTAGGGTGGCATGGGCACTAAGGTTGTGGGTTTGAGGCCACAGCAGAACCTGGTACAGCACTTCCAGATTCCAACAAATCTGTGAATTCTAAATCATTTTTCACAAGGACACGAGGAAGGAATGGCACTATCCTGGAAGATGTGGACTGAGCCCAGGATGGGCACGTCCTGGATATATGCCTCTATGTTGTTTTACAAATGGTGGGTGAAATTGGTACTACATTTGAGCACCACGTCCTCCTCTACTAAATCTAGCCCAAATAATCCTGCATTACAAAACCATGGCTTTTTTGTTCCTCTCGTTCTAAGATCCTTATAAACCCTGTCTAGTTTCTTTCTTCTGCATCTAGAGAAATTCAACTGCTCTAAACCCACTCCCCTTCAGACAAGCTTAGGTTACACAGATACCCTGCTCTATTGAAAGAAGTATTAGCAGCAGACAGCAGCTACTGCCTGTTACCAAAGGGCATGAACATCCATGTGTTTCCAGTGGCGGTGTGGCTCCACTCAGCACCTGTGCTCAAGCGATCCAGAGGGGATATGGGGATGTGGACACATCACACCTTTAACAGGACAATAGTGCAGCAGCAGCTGCATGCACTTTAAAGTTTCCAAATCAGGTAAGAATCCTGTCGCCTGTCCCCACAACTCACTTCCCCTCTGTCCTCTGCATCTCATCCCTTCCCCTCCCATTCACCCTCCTTTCCTGCCCACCGCTGCTGCTGTTCCCAGCTGATGTGGAGATGGGGGGCTCCAGAGCCACTTCTGTCCTGGCCTGGTTGGGAGCAGTGATGACAGCAGGTGCTTTCTCTCTGCCCAGGGCCCACCGGTCCAGGAGCAAACATAGGGAGAGGGAATCCACCTGGCGCTGCTGTCCCCTGAGCCTGGCTGCAGTGGCTCTGAAGCCAACCTCTGACTTCCTGTGAAATGAACCACGAGGGTTATGGCTAAGGTGGGCTGAGAGGGAAGGAGCTCCAGAGCTGTTGTACCTAGGCTCAGCAGGGGACAGCAGGGGACAGCAGTGGCAATGCCAGGCAGGTTCCCCCTCCCTGCACTCGGTTCTAGATTGGTAGGGAATTACTAGTGGGACCAGGCAACCTGCCTGCTGCTGTTTCCAGCTGGAGCAGGGCAGGAATAGCTTTGGACCTCAGCCCAGCCCAGCCCACCCCTCCCCCCCCAGATCAGCCAGGGACAGTGTCAGTGGTGGGCAAAAGGAGGGGATGTGGAGGTGGTGGGGGGATGACAAGATTGTTAGCTAATCTGGGGACTTAAAGTAAGTCCTCATTGTTGCTCCCATGGTGTGGCCTGCCACCTGGGTGTGAAGGGGGAGCTGGGAGGGGTGATGCAGCCATGCCTGCAGTGTTAGTTGCTGCTCCTGCACCCTTCTTCACAAAATCCTAGATCCACCCGTGCATGTGCTGTCAGAATGTAAAGTGCACTTTGGGAAGGAATCAGGACACAGTGGAGGAATATAAGTCTAAAAATGACTGTTAGCTTTCAATGGGTCAAGAAAATTAAAACAGACTATGAAAAATTGGTAGCTATGAAAAAGAAACAATAGCAAATGAAACTGTGGGAGGAACTAGTAGCTGTAAGGAAAAAATATGACAATTAACATTTTTGGCAAATTATAGCCAAAGGGATAATTTCTAATGTGAATATCCCTGAAGATACATGGGTCTTGTTTTTTAAAAGCAAGTTTAACAACTGATCTACAGATGGTGAAGGAAATGGTAGCTTCTTGTTGAAAGAAATTTTATGTGTTAAGCTACAAGTAGATCATTATCTCACCTCTGAACCTCAAGTAAGAGCATATATATCCCTACTGAGAAATGGAAAAGCTCTCCGTCTTGATTTTCTCCTCAAATCATTGACTGGTTGTGTCTGAATCTGACCAAAAATTTTAATACAATTATTTTAGAAGGTATTTATCAAAAGTACTGGAATGAAAATATAATAGTCCCAGTTTTAAAAAACAGTTATAAGAGATCCTGTGTCTTGTCACCAGGGATCTGGGTTTTCTGTTCCCCACAGAAAAACGTAGTAAAACTCAGATTTTCTCATTTTAAGGAGAAAAACCTGGATTTTCTCCTTTAAATGAGACAAACACGGGAGACATTAAATTTTCCTTTGCAGGCTGGCAGAGTTCCAGCTTGCAAGGGGCTGGGGGGAGCAGGATGGTCAGGCAGGGGATGCCATGTGGATGTCCAGTGGTCATGCACGGGGTGCCATGTGGATGTGCACAAGGCCTCCAGGCAGCCTGGGGAGCAGCTCACCACAGGTAAGTTTGGCAGGATGAGGAGGGGGGAGAACTGAGGCCCCCAAGGTGAGGGAGGGAGAGAGTTGTGGGCAGCTCATTCAGGGGGTGAGGGCTAGCTCCCCACTGCTATGCGCACTCCTGGGGCGGCATGGGGGACACATGCTTCCCAGATCTGTGTGCGTCTTGGTGAGTGAATGAGGCAGGATTATCTCTGTTTTTCCATTGTAAGAAACCCATTATAGGTATTTAGAATTTATTGCGTTCAATCGATGCATAAATATATATGTGGCATTTCATTTTAATCACGGAAAAACCTGGATTTTGGAGTTTTTAATAATAGAATTTGTGACTTTCTTCTTCTATCAGAGAATTCATGATTTTTACAGAGAAAACCAGGATTAGCCTTATGTGTATTCCTGCCAAAATATCTGAGACACATTTACTTTTTCACCTTCAGACATGGATCTCTGAAAATATTTGGGGAGACGAGCATACTGGTTTTAGAGAAGGCTATTCCTGCATGGGCCATTGTTTGGCATTGTATTATTTAGCATCCAAAAATGTTAAAAGACAAAATTATCTGTATGTAGCCTTCACAGATCTCAATAGAGTCTTCTACTCTACAGACAGATTAAAATTATGGAAGAAACTGGCACTAACATCAATAGACAAAGCTCTCTTACAATTAATCTTCACTTACTATTCGATGCAGCATCAAGGGTGTGTTATGTGACTGGCATGCCCTATCCAAAGTAACAGTCTTTGGAAATGACCACTGGAAAGAAGGAATGGGATTGCTTTTTTTTTTTTTTTTTTTTTTACAGGAAAAGAAAATACAGGTGGTATCTTTCCTTAAATACCTTGGAATATATTTTAGCAAAAAGCTGAACTGGAATAAGGCAGGCAAGGTTCTTTGGTTAGATGTGATATCTTTTATTAGACCAACTGAGTAGTTGGAATAAAGTTCTTTGCAAGCTTTCGTGCAGTCATCCTCTGTCAGGCACAGGAGTCTCTGTTGGTCTGTGACTCCAACAAATGAGAGAAGCTAAGTGTGGTAGGATGTCAGTGAAAATGTAAATAGGTGGTGATAAGCAAGACAAAAGGTAAAGCAGGAGAGGGGAGGGGGAAGAGAGTAGGGGGAAAGAGGAAAAGAAAGGTCAGTACCAAAAACTCAGAGCACTGAAATAAGTACATTGAAAATGTAAATGTTAGAACAAAACAAGTTTCGTGTGGAGCTTTATCATTCTACAATAAAATGTGCAGAAGAGCAATTCTGGCAGCACTATAGAGCAGCGATTCTCAACCTTTTTTGTACCAGGACCCATTTGTAAACACTAATGGCCAATCTTAATCCAGTGCCCCTCATTTCCAACCCACTGCTCCTAAAGCCAGCCCCCCAGTGTGTGGGGTAGGAGGTGTGTGTATGGGGGGCAGCCCCTTCCAGGCTGGAACTCTACCTGCAAGGGAAAACTCACTGTTTCCCACATTATTCTCCTTTAAAGGAGAATCCATTTTTAAAGTTTATGTGCAACCCTTCCATATAGTCTTGCAACCCTCTTTTGGGTTGTGAACCATGGGTTGAGAAATGCTGCTATAGAGTCTATAGATCCAAGGTAGATTCCATTTTATTGTACAGAGCAGAACTCTAGGGTGTTGACCCTACAATCCACCTGATATTTGAAAAGATTCCTCATGTATTTTTAAGGCAAATTTTACCTTTACTTCTACAATAGATTCTCATGTGCTCTGAAACTTGACTATAAATGTGAGCACTTTAGCCCAATTAAGAACCCTAAACCAGTGTTTCACAACCTTTTTTATACTGCAGACCAGCACGGGAGTGGGACGGGGTGCACGGAGCTGGCTGCCTCCCCCACAGGGCTGCCCAGCTTTAACTCCATATGTGACTGGTAGCAGCGGAAGCTGCTTGCCCGGGTGGACAGATGGGGGTCCAAGCTGGGGGCTTGTGCCGTGACCCAGCAGCCAACACTTGCAGCCCAGTGGTTGGGAATGTCTGCCCTAAATTACTGGATGAAAGTTAGATCTTTTATGCCTACCAGATACCCCAAGAAATACATTGTAGAAGGCTCTCCTCTGCCAAATCCTAGTTTGGATGGCTAAAAAACATCTACACAGTCTTCTGTAGGTAAATGGCCTGGGAAATGTACTGAGAGTAAAACAAGACATACATTTAAGAATTAAGGAAGCCAGCATGCAGACAGATATGCTGGCAGTAACACTGTCTCGAACTTCCCCCATTTTAAGATTAATAAAACACACCTTTGCCCAGACACTTACATCTGTAGTGCAAAACTACAAACAATGAGAGGCCATCACTAGATTGAGATTCACATCAATGAGATGTGCAGTTGTCATGGGCAGGTGGTATTGGATTCTAATTTGGACAGAACATGCTCTTGCAGGAAGAATGAGTTTGATAACTAAGACCTTTATTTGTGGTCTTGTATGTTATTTGAAGAAATAAGAGGGAAATGGATCTCTCCATTAATGGGAAAAACTAAAAACTGAGCTAATGAGGAAAAACAATCTGGCTTCTTTCTAATGTTTCGGAGCCTGTCTTACACTCCTTAGGTATATTTACTCCACTTGCAGAAAGACTGAGGGCCAAAATCGAATGGAATTTTCCTGTCCTGTTCTATTGTTCATTTATACATCACGTTCTAACTTTGTCTAAACTGGTAAAACGGATGTTATTTTATGCTTTTAGTAAAAATTATGATTTATATAAATGTTATTTAATATGTACGCGTGTGTGTATATATATAATTTTATTGTCCATTTTATTATATTGCTTGGCGAAAGCTGTAAATACTGCTACTACTACTACAGTACTTATTTACCTTGAAGAGGAAAGACTTATCTTACCCTTCCTACTTGAGTGGTTCCAGTGAGACTAATTTAAAAGCTGGCATCTACATCACTGAGTCATCTTTACCAGCAATGCCTAAATTCCCATAGCTACTCAAGCTGCAAACTACATCCCATCCCTTGCTATTTTTTCATTGAAAAGTTGATTCTCGCTGAAAAAAACTGGTTCTGCTAAATCTTGGTTCAACAGCCTGATAATCCACTGTTCCCCTCTGGGCTCTGTGGAAGGCAGCAGAGCTAGAACAACTTACTTACTTTATCTCCTCTATGTAGTGGTGCTCTCTGCTTCTGTGATCTGCAAGCCCTTGATAATGTTTAACATTATACACCTTTGTAGCACTGTACTAGCTGCAAACACTTAATCATCAAAGCTCTTGGAGGCATGCAAACAACCCTCCCACGCTACCCGCCACTCCTCCTGTTTATGGATTAGATCATGGCATAGATGGTTTGTATATATGAAACAGGAAACTGCTCCTAGGCAGAGCCCAAGTAGTGATAAAATTTGCTTTGCTACTCTGTAACAGATGATATGGAATATTCAAAGAGTACTGTAGAAATGTTTTAGATCAGCAGTTCCCAATCTGTGGGATGCATACCACCAGTGGTACTCAGATAACCTGTCAGTGATATGATTTAACAGATTTATTATAATTACTTTATATGACAAAAAATTTGTTGTTGGTACTTAAGGTTGAACTGAAAAAAAATTGCTGGTGGTACTTAAGGTTGTATCATTTTAAATTGATGGTGCGCAATCTGTCAGAGTTTGGGAACCTCTGTTTTAGATGCGATCTGTATTGTGGGCTTCCTAATGACTGGGTCAATGAGTGAAATCCCTGTGGGATCTAAGGAGTAAAGTAGAAAAATGCAGGCAATACATCTTTTGACATTTCTCTCTTGGGAAGGAAGCATAGACTGGCTTCACCTAGTTTAAGAGAACAAAGAACGCCAAGGACTTGAAACTCAGGAACAGGGGAGTTGCTCTCATTTTTTAAACAGACCTGAGTATGTGACCAACCTGCCAATGACTCCACATAGGAGATGGTGGGTCATACAGCAAGACAGGTAAGTGTATCACTTTAAGATATGTATTCTCTTACATGCGTTTGTTCTGAATAAATGATACTTGGCCTAATGAGCGCTGACAAATCACTAAATAATCCTGCCATTGCCACCCATACACTTGAACTGCAGGTTCTGAACTGAACTCAGACCTGCTGAGATAATCATGGTAGACTGCAGGAGCTTGCAGCCTCTGGCCTAGCTGGCCAGGAAAGGATCATGGATTTTTCTGAAGTACCCCTGAAAGACCACAGGTCAGAGATCCAGTTAACCCAAGAACTGTGACACTGATAGATCCAATACACAAATAATGGACAGGAATTAGTTCTCAGCAATAGTGAAAAAGGAGAAGTAGGGAGGAATAATTCTGAGGAGTTGAACATCCAGCCCTTTCTTAAGTTCTGCTTTACTGGTCTCTCAGAAGGAAACCAGATGGTGACAAGGTTCATGGGAAGCGGCTAAGGAAATAGAATAAAGATTTTAACCATTACATTTCTGTAACTTCCCCACCCCAAGTAATAGCCCTTAATTATTTCTATTCAGAAACATCATGTATCTGAAAATTAAGTACAGGAAACTGTAATCTAATCAGTGGATTTAAATGTGAACATCATTTTCCCTGCCTTCATTGCAAAATATCACTTTCCTCAACAGTGAATTAATGAGATGTACTAAAAAAAAAAAAGAGAGAGAGATCAGTTTGCATCATCTGTAACATCTGCTGTATGGAGCTAAAAGGTCAAAGGAAAACACTTCTGTGAGTCCACATTTTAAAAAGGAACAGGCATGCATAGCAGAACTGGGCCTGAAGGGCAGCTGTGACCCCCACCGGTGGCCCAATGGCTACTGCCCTGTACTAGTTCTAGGTACCCTCCCTTTACACTTGCCTTGATGTAATGGCTGATTTTTTAAAGGCAAGCTGCTCAAGAATCCTCGAATATGCCTTAGTCCTACATTTGCGAGCGGCTCCCCTCCTGGACCCTGCTAGCCCAAATCCAATCCTTCACTAGATGGGCCCTCCTGGCCCATATGTGCCCCAGGGTACCCACTGCCTTATGGGCTGTTCAAGACTCTAACCTCCCCTACAGCTGTGCCCATGCCTCGCAGGTT
This sequence comes from Gavialis gangeticus, assembly GCF_001723915.1. Lineage (NCBI taxonomy): Eukaryota > Metazoa > Chordata > Crocodylia > Gavialidae > Gavialis > Gavialis gangeticus. Next base: position 57,140,047 of record NW_017729004.1, on the reverse strand, counting down.
TTACTCAATACTGTTAAGTCCCTTGTAGAGGCTTTGGCCCTCTCAGTTTTAGCTGCCCTTTCCTTTGGCTGCAAGCCTTCAGCTCTGGCCCACTCATTCAGTTCCACCTCTCGGCTTCAGCCCTTTCAGTTGTCAGCATCTCTGGCCCTGGTGTCTCTCGCTGTGGGCCCTTGGCCCCAGAATTCACCCTTCTTGACTGCTGGTCCCCTGTCCCTGGTTTCTGTGCCCTCCTGGGCCAAACTTGCCCCTCTCAGGCTCCAGGTCCCTGACCCTGGTTCTCACCCCTCTTGGGCACTTCTTTCACACTTCTTGAGCTGTAGGTCCCTGACTCTGGTTTGTGCCCTGCTTGGCCACTGGGCTCCTGGCCCTGCCTCTGCTACGCTTGCAATTTTAAGCTCTATCCCTGGCAGCGTTCAAGGCAGTCACATGCCCTTCCAGCATAATTGGGACCTCCACCTGAATAGTCCCAAATCCAAGCCACCAGTTCAAACAGTACAACAAAATATAAGCCTCCAGCTGTAACTCAAACTATCCCCACACTGGTCTGAAGATAAATCCCAGCTCACTAGCTGTACACACACAGCTTCCCCTACTCTGGGCTACTTCCTCCCCCCTGCAAGCTCTCAGAGCCTTCAAAGCAGCTCAGTGGTCAACCACGTGTTCCCTGGCAGCAATCCTTCCAGGAGCTCCTTCCCCTGCAGCTTGCAGGGCCAGACTGCTCTGCGTACTCTCGTTCATGGACTTCATGTGCCGCCTAAGCCCTGCCCCATCCAACAGGTGACCCTGTAGCTCCCCACAAGCGTTCCCTTCCTGTGACTGATGACCTGCCTGCTTTCTGAGCTAGGGCTTAGCTAAGCAGCTGGCAGCCCCTTGCTTCTGGGCTTCCTACCTGCCTGCCTGGGTACAATTTGCTACTCCACTTCCGCTCCCTGAGGAAGTTACCTTTGCAGGGTAAGAGCTTGCCTGCAGCTTCACCTCTCTGTGACAGGCACTCCATTTGCTGGCATCCCATTAATAGCTAACTGATCTCCTGGCTGCCAGTTCTCCTATAGCCAGCCTATTCTATAGAGAATAGGCTGCAGGTTTTCCTCATTTCTTTCATGCAGCTCCCTGCCTCTGCGGCAGGGATTCCTGGCTGCCTGCCCTTTTGCAGCTAGCCCCTATTCAGATCTAACTGCTGCGGTCTCTCTCCTTAAAGTGACAGAGGTCTCCAGGCTTTCTGTCATAGCATGTTTTCTCAAAGAGGTGTGAACACTCATGGGAAACATTCCTTTTGAAAGGCACCAGGTCCAGAGAGGGTTTGTTACATTAGCACCACCGTCATCTGCAGAAGCAGATGACAGTGGTGGTGCGTTCAGTGCATCAATAGCAGTAGGATCATTACTGGGTCACAGGAGTAAAACTGGCCAGTCAGCAGCAATAGGTCCCTGCATCCCATGATTTGGAGAAGCAGGATTGGTACCAAGTGCTAAGAGTAGAAGGAGCAAGGGCAGGTGCCAGCTGACGCAATATCCTCCTCCCGTCATAGATCAAAAGCAACAGAACAACTGTCCTTACACCTCACAATGTCTCTACTATTATCCCCTTTCTTTCTGAACATTTGTGCCAAGTTCATCACTGTAGCATCTGAACTCCTCAATGTGTGGCCTTGGGCAACTTGCTATCATCTCTCCTTCAATTGTATCATAACGATATTTACATATGTAACCAGGTTGTGCTCCAGGGGCAGCTGTGACGTCCCCTGGTGACCACGCAACCCTTGCCCTGCTCTGACTCTAGGGTACCTTAGGATTCTTGCAGCCTTAAGGGCTATTCACAGCCTCCAAACCTCCCTTACAGCCATGCCCATGCCTCACAGGTGTTACCGATTAATGATTTTGGTGGGCACCTGGCCCCAATCCAATAGTAGGCCACCTCAGACCTCTATACCCTTGATGGAGTCTCACCTTTCCCGGCCTCGGCCCTTTTTCTCTCCCTGGTTCCTTTAGCCCAGCCCCATTGTGCTGGACCTGGCTTCTGGGTTCCAACCCTTATCTTGAATACTTTAGGCCTGGGCCCACTGGCTCGGTCTCTGGCACTGAACATGCTTCAGCTCTGTCTGGGCCCCTGGCACTGTCTCAGGTCTGCTCTGGGCACAGAGACTGCTTTGGTTCTGTCTGGGACCCCAGCCCTATCTTATTGGGGCTGCCTGGCCCTCTGTGGCTTGAGCTGAACTCAGCTGCTGTCCTCCCCTCGGCTGCTGCCCTATAAGGCTTAAGCCCAGTCTATGTCTCAAGCCCCTAGCAAGGCTCAAAATGCTGGTGTGCCTCTTGTATCCTGCTGCGGGTTAGCCCATATGTACCTCTCTGCTGCCCTGATGTAGCTCCCCTTTCAGCTATGCCCAAACCACCTCTATAAACCACAACAGGGGTGGATCTGGTGGCCACCTATAAGTTTATCAGGGGTGACCACCAGTATCTGGGGGAACGTTTGTTCACCAGAGCGCCCCAAGGGATGACGTGGTCAAACGGTTATAAACTACTGCAAGACGGTTTCAGGCTGGACATAAGGAAGAATTTCTTTACTGTCCGAGCCCCCAAGGTCTAGAACAGCCTGCCATCGGAGGTGGTTCAAGCACCTACATTGAACACCTTCAAGAGTAAATTGGATGCTTATCTTGCTGGGATCCTATGACCCCAGCTGACTTCCTGCCCTTCAGGCAGGGGGCTGGACTCGATGATCTTCTGAGGTCCCTTCCAGCCCTAATGTCTATGAAATCTATGAAACACAATAAGAAAGCACTCTGGATGTAACGAAAACCTGTCCCCACAAAGACCCTAGCTCCCTGCCACATAGACCCTAGCACTCCAGTTGAATAGCAAAGCTTCACCTCTCTGTGACAGGCACTCCTAGGTTCTACCTCTTCCCTTGACTGGCTCTTTTTCTTGTAGCCAGCTCCACCTGCTACTCTTTTCTCATGTAACCAGAGCCTTCTGGCTCTCTGTTACAACCTACCTCATGGGTATTTTCTGAGAGTCAATTAACATTAGTAAAACCTTCTGAAAACATGTAAAGGGCCATGCAAAGGCTATGGATTACAATTAATTCCACAATGAAAAGCCCGTGCAGTGCCATGCCAGTAATGCTATATATAAAGTTCTGTTCAGTGTTTGTATCCACCCCCAAAAATTACATTTTCCACTTGAAATAATCTCTGTGATCTTAGAAAGGTATTTCTTTGTTCATTAACTATATGAGAGAAGCTGCTGCAGTTTCAGAATGTCTTAATCTTCAAAACAGGCTGAGTTATTATGAGGAATTAAATAATTTGAAGTTTTCCTTTTTTGGAAGGGTTTTTTGGAACTGCTAACTCTCCTTTGATGTGGGAAAGAAAAAGATAACTTGTGCTGAAAGACAGAACCGCTTGTAATGCACATGTGCTGGTTCAACTTCTATGTTTCATTCTGGCATCAGCTTCATGACAGTGATTTTATCATAAGAAGGTCTTTTATTCCCTTTATCCTTTTCGAAGGTTTCTTGGTTAGGAAGGTGTTCGTATCATACCTTGCTTAATTTTTTTTAATGACTTATGCATCTTGGGATATTACTATTTTCTGGCAGGCTGTTTTAGAAGCTGCTGCTTCTAGTATGTGACTTTATTAGCAGTTACTGATCTCCCCATTTTGGAGGGACAGAGGAGGGCAGGGTTTTTTTTGGCTAGCTACACCCAACTAAACTGCAGGATAGCAGCATGACTTTCTTTACACTGCACTAATCCACTCTCAAGTATTTATCTCATGTTCTTTCAAATTTTCAGATATAGGCAGATACGTTTTTTAAAAAGATCAAAGGTAATATATTCAAAGGTATATATTAAAGGGAAATTTTGGTACTGTGTAAAAAGTTTGAGCTGTTTGTATCACCCATGACATTCCTTCATCCAAATTAGTACCGCACAGGCACTAGCAATGCATTATAAAGAATTTAGGCATGGATATGAATGCTCATTGCTGCTACCCAAGTTTTTTTTCAAAATTATCCTTTACAGATCAGGTGAAAGTAGAAATTGGTTTTGTGTATAATGGAAGACACTCCAATTGTCAGGCTGAATTTTACTCAGTTTACCCTGGTTGTTAAGAGTTAGGCCTGAAATACCATTCTCTTTGAACCTCCTTCTCTAAGATGATGGAGTTCCAGCAAGACATTAGAGGTTCTGAAGGTGCAAAATCCTCACATTTGGAATCAGCAAGCTCAACTGTTTTTCTTTCCCCCACATACAAAACACCATCCAAAAATGAAACAAAACAAAAGCTTCCATTGAAAAACAAAGAGGAGAAACATTTAAGAAATGTCAGCTGGGTGCAGGGGAACTAGCCTTCATTAGTTCCTTCTATACAATACAATAAGTACACTTTAGAAATATTTCGGAGAACAACTGACTTAAGGACTACCGTTCTAAAAACATCACCAGTTAATATAAACAAGTTGGCCAACAATTTTTTACAGGGTCTAGTTACTATCTCCCTAACAATATCATTAATAAATTCAACCTTTAAATGGTGTGACTGAATGCAGTGCTTAACAGCTGCTAGCTACTTTATAAACATCATGGTGACGTGAACCAATTACTCAGACTTCGTTGTAAAAGGAGACAGTATCGGGAGACTTGTGGAATTGCTTATTGTTCAAGATTAAGAGGAAAATGGGGTGAACCTATGTTAGTACTTTTAGGAAACAGTCTTACTTTTGTGTCCCTGACAAGTATGATTCCCTAACAATGGAATTCCACTACATCATAACGAAGTTTTGGAGTGTAGACATCATGCTTCCTTTGAACTCATTTATCATGCTGTTTCCTTTGAGGGTTCAAAGATCTGCTTCTTTAATACAGGGTGGCAGAAACAAAGTATTCTGGATTTTCAAACTGGGGAGCAAGTGCACAACTACACTATTCTGCTTAGTGACTATCCTAGAACACGTCCAGAACAACTATATCACAGAGTTGGCTGTAGTGCTCCCCAGAAGAAGCAAAAGTACTAACACTTAGAATTCAGAGCTCCTAAGTCAAATGTAAGCAATATACATGTATGTGACTCATTTCCCTCTTAAATATGAAAATACTTTGATGAATGTTTCTATGGTTTAGGGGCCTGCTTGATTTGGAGATTTGGCCAATTCAGTGGTGGCCAAATTTCCAAATCAGATTTGGCCAATTCAATTTGGGACAGTGGTATGAATCACCAAATTGAATCACTGTCCCCTGAATCATCCAAATCCAAAGCAAATACTAGCCACTTTGCACAGGCCTAGGCCTAAGTAACATGCTCTAAAGAAGGAAGCTTTCTATAACTTTATGTTTTTCTATTGTCACTTTATGCAGGAGTAGTATATTTAAACTCTAACTCCACTAACATATTATTAGGTGTATTATTTTGACAGTTGATATATGAGCTGAAATGTGCTGTATCACGAAAATTTAGTTTACATAACAATGAATACAGCAATAGTTTAATAGACAGAATATTGATATCCTCCAAAAGAATACAATAATTTGAAGCCAGCAATCTACTTCAAGCTGCTAGCTTCTCATACAAAACATGTTTCTTACAGACTATTCTGTTAATCTTGAGATTCAGTTTTTCTCTTCCACAATTATTATTACTAGGTGGTTCTCAGATAGCTCCGCCTTTGTAGTTTGCCATCTTCCCTTTGATACTTTTGGGAATCTCTGGGTAAAATTTACCCATACTGTGTAGAGTCAGTGAAATGTTTTTTTGTACCACTTTAAGATCAGAAATGACATGGGAGGAACACACATCTCCTATACAGGCAGTCCTTGACTTGAGATGTTTCAAGTTACAACGCAGGGTACTTAAAATGTTTATAAATTGACACCCTGTTTTGACTTTCTGACATCAGTATTGACTTTACGACGCTTGATCTGACCCAATGCCATGCCGGCAAACAAGTTCACTGTGTCGCCCATCTCCCTGAAGAACATCTGTCCAAATTTCCTTAGACACTTTCTTTAAGAAAGTAGACAAGACTCCAGAAAAACCTGCAGCCAAGACTCCTGAGAAGACTCCAGCCAAGAACCCTTCAAAAAGCCCAGCAAAGTAACTTCAAAGAAGTCCTTCCAAATCAATATGGTTGCTATTTACAATATACATACATTAATGTAGCTATATTACTCATCTATAATTGACTGACTACAAAATTCTGGGATATTTTTTGTGAAAATAGGGTATTGGGCCTTGGTTCAGGAACCAATCCCCCATTTATAACATTGTTCCTATGGGAAAATCGGTTCCAAGTTATGAATTGTGTTGTAAATCCAAGGACTACCTGTATACTAGGTAGGGGCATCTGAAGTAATTCTATACAGATGACTAGAGAAGAACATTGGGGAACAGAGCACAAACTATAGGTAGGCTCACAGGAGCCTTCTGTGTTTACACCAGAGTGGAAAGTTTAAAATATAGAAACCTATAAAAGACTCAAGCAGATACATATACTTTTGTGAGGGATTGAGTTCTGTTGGTTGTTGTAGGGTTGAGGACCAAGCTGATGTTTCATTTTATATCTGTTCCTGTAATTTGTACCACAGGCACTTAGCACCTTGGATAGGCAGGCGACCACTAGCCAAACAGGAAGGGACTGGTCAATGAAGTATCTCTCTCTCTGGTCCTATTGCCTAAGGGCAAATAGAAAATTGCAGAAGGATGTGGAGCGCCACTTGTGGCCATTCCTTTCACTTAAACTTTACACCAGCCTTTGGGTAAATCAATCTATACAATTATCATGTAAGGCCCTGACTGATTTAGGAAGCAGGATATTCATCCATGCTCCCTTATTTTGACACCTAAGCTGAATCACACTAACATCAACAAGATTACCGTCTTTTGGATCCCTTTGTACAAGGAGTCAAGGAGTCAGCAATTTTTTCCAGAGGGGGGAGGAGGGGCGTAGAATAACTCAGCTTGAACTGGGGAGAGGCAGCTGTGTCCTAATGTCTGCTACCACTGTCACTTGGCTACCACTCAACTGCAGCATGTCATAGTGCAAGCCCCTCTCTGCCACAGCCAGTGCTGCTGGACTGCAGTGTGACATGGACAGAGCTCCCACAATGCCAGAACCCCAGGCAGCTGACAGAGGTGGTGCAGGAAGAGCCCCTACCACCGAATGCTACCAAAGCCACTGCTTCATGGGCCAGATCCAAAGGCTCTGCAAGCCACAGGTTGCCAACCCCTCCTTTACAGGATTAGGTCCTAAATTGTTAACAACAATCAAAGCATTAGGGCCTTGCCCAGTGTAAATTAATGCAACTATACTGAGTTCAAGGGAATAACATTTAATTCAACTGAAGATCAGGCCCAAGTCTTTTACATTTTGTAGAAAAACTGGAAAAAAACCAAGCATCCTATGTCAAGTGTGTTCTGTGTTCTATGTTATTCATATCAGTTAAAGCAGAGTCAAGGCCTGTACTGTTCTTACCAAATGCTCACCTGTAAAATCTGCTCACTGACACTTCATTGGTGAATCCCATTCCTCCCCAGAATTGGAGACAATTATCAGACAGCTTACGGGCTAGGCGGCCTGCCTTTAGCTTACCCATGGAAGCAAATTTGGTCACATCATTGCCTCTTATATACAGAGCTAAAATTAAAACACAAGTTTTTACAGTAAATCAACAACCACTATTTTTTCTCAGTCCCAGACCTCTCCCCATATTTTTCCGAGCAAAACAACGTCCTTAATATTAAGAAAATACTAGGTAAATATAGAAGCTTACCAACTAAATATAAGGTAAATATAAACCAAATATAAGCATAATTTCTTACATTATAGAAATATAAGCTAAATATAAGGGACATACAGAAGCTTACCAACAGCCCGGTAGAGCAGAGAACGAAGAAGTTCCACTTCAGTTGCTAACTCTGCCAGGCGAAAGTGCACTATTTGGTTGTTCAGCAGTGGCTGGTTGAATATTTTTCGTTGCCGAGTGTAGATGATAGTGTCTTGTATAATATTATCCATTTGTTGCACAACTTAATAAATGTAAGCAGAAAACAGTTGTCATTCAAGTGGGCTTTTTTTGTTCATATTCCCAGGTTGTATAAAATAGGGTTGTATACAATGAACATGCTTGTTTTTCTAAAATAAATTAATCTATGGGGATCATTTTAGCACTTAAGAGTTTCAACTCCATTAACATTCCACATAAAGCTGTATTTAAAGGTATATGGGAAACATACTCAGAATCTCAGATCCAAAGAGATCTTTCTTTCCAGCCATATTGCTAAAACCTTTGTCCAAGCCTTGACAGTCTCCTACCTGGATTACTATAATCATCTTTTCCCATTCAATTCATGCAAAACAATCTACCCATATAGCCTATTCACTTATAAGTCTTTCCAATAACTCCACATCTCCCTCTGCATCATTTTCAAGGCTTTACTGGGCACGCATCACTATCTTGTCTCACTTGACTCTTTACTGCGACAGTTCTGCCGCCTTCTTATTAAATGTCTCTATCCTTCTCCCATGCTCTTCCTGCATAGTTTCATAGTTTCTAGGGTCGGAAGGGACCTGAGTAGATCATTTAGTCCGACCCCCTGCCATGGCAGGAAAGAGCACTGGGGTCAAACGACCCCAGCAAGGTGTACATCTAGCCTCGTCTTAGAGACCCATGTTGGAATGACTTCCAGTACACCATTTAAAAAGTATTTTGTCATTATCTAACTTTCTGAACGCTTTCTTAAATAAATATCCCTCACTCAGTTTTGACCATAAACTGCAAAAAAATGCCTGAATGCCAGAGGAATTAATATGCTACATATTATACCATGCTGCCTTCTGTCCTTTTGGAAAGGAGTATAGTTCATCCTTGGTGTGGGACTTGAACTTTACAGAAGGAGCAATGAATTTTGCTTAAAGGTTCAAGTTACACAATACTAAAGGCTTAGCAATGAAAAAAGCTAATGATCATTTCACAATTACACTGGTATGTTGCCAAGATCCCCCAGAATGGAAAAGCAGCAAACTAATAGCTACAAACACCAAGATGGGAAAAAACTTCTGGATATGTTCTTTTAGCCCAGATGTTATACTAGAAGAGGCACAAATTCTATTACCTGGAATTCTGTAGAAAATCTGGTTGAGCAAGACTTATACAAATTCATTTACTGTGAAACTACACAAAAAAAAATTAAAGAAATTGCAGGTGTTCATATTTCTAACATGGCAAAGCTAAAATCTACAGCAAAAGCACCTGAGATGCAGCATGTTGACTATGTAAGTAAGTGGCAAAAGTCTTATACAGTATGAAAATATATAAATATTTTGCAAACTATATGATAAATACAGACTGTGAAGTCTTTTCTGCTGTAAGACTGAAGTCTGCAGTCTTTCTAAGTTCTCTACCTTCCTTCAGCCTAAAATCTCACCAACACCCTTATACAGTAACAGCCGTGTTAACCAGCACTTGATTAACCCGTATGGCTCTATTAACCAGCATGCTGGTTGACGCCGGTCGATGCGGCAAAAGGGAAACCGGAAGTGGGACTTCTAATTTTGTCGAATTCCACAGCCCAGGGGAAAGCAGTCTGCTCAGAGCCTTCCCCTCCCTTTCCCCCAGCACACTGACATCAGGGGAGGGGCAGCACGGTTAATCTGAGACGTGGATGCGCTAGACATGGCAGGAGGGGAGAGCAAAGACGCCTCTCAGATAACTGGCACATTTGGTTATCTGGCATGCCCCATTTCTCATGGGTGCCGGATAACGGAGCTTTTGCTGTACCATATTTTTTCACACACAACACACTAATGCTGAAAACTGGAGAGCATAATGTAAACAAAGAAATAGTAACAGCACTTTCTGCTACCTAGGCTTCTGCTGTGCAAAAGCCTAAGTAAAGTCTGCACGTAATCTAAAGAAAGCAGGAAAAAAAAAAAGAGGGTGGGCTCCATAACTGCTGCTACTCAGTTACTTACTACACAGAAGGAACTTTTTAAAATTCCTTCTGCTTTTCAAAAACAAGGTACTGTATCTTATTCCAGGGCATGTTATAAGCAAGAAAATATGGTAAATGTACTATTTTTCTGTCTCTCTTGCCATAAAATCTTCCCCATGTGTTGGATCCATCTAGAAACCAAGGTTGAACTGAACCTGTACGCTAGGACTGCGTGACGTTTCAGTAGCCGATTCAATTTAGAGGAGTTTCAGCCCTGTTCAGGGACCGAATCTCCAAATCCAAATCGAATGGGGAGACCAATTAAAATCTCTGAATCAATTCAAAGCATC
>NW_017729004.1:57114004-57124765 GCF_001723915.1 Gavialis gangeticus | reverse complement strand
TCTGTCTCTCTTGCAATAAAATCTTCCCCATGTGTTGGATCCATCTAGAAACCAAGGTTGAACTGAACCTGTACGCTAGGACTGCGTGACGTTTCAGTAGCCGATTCAATTTAGAGGAGTTTCAGCCCTGTTCAGGGACCGAATCTCCAAATCCAAATCGAATGGGGAGACCAATTAAAATCTCTGAATCAATTCAAAGCATCCTAATTGATTCAGAAAAAGATTCAGAAAAGATTCAGCCATAGACTAACCAGGCTTATCAGCTGGGAGGGAGGGATTGGGGCTGGGAGAAGCTGCCCAGCTGGGGCGGGAAGTGCAGGACTTGGGCAAGGGGGCAGGCAGGTGCGGGATGTGGGTGCAGCAGCACTCGGAGTAGGGGCTATGCCCTGCTGCTGCTTGTCCAGCCAGGGCGGGGAGGGGCGGGATGAGGGCACGGCTATCTGCGGGCGGAAGGGGGCAAGCGGCAGCAGGGCATAGCTCCCACTCCCAGCACTGCCACATCTGCATCCCGCACCCCCTGTGCCAGCTGGCATGCAGCAGCAGTGCAGAGTCCCCACTCCCAGCACTGATGCAGGCATGGCAGCACTGGGAGCAGGGGCTATGCTCTGCTGCTGCTTGCCCAGTGGGCGCATGGGGGGTGTGATGCAGGCACAGCTCACTCCGGGAAGAAAAGGGTAAGCGGCAGCAGAGCATAGCCCTTGATCCCAACGCTGCTGTGCCTGCGTCCTGCACCCCCCTCCCTGAGTAATGTGCCTCCCAAACCCAGCTGAGCAGCTTGTCCCAGCTCCAGCCCGTATCCCCTCCTCCCCCAATCCCAACAGATTTACCAGCTGGAGGAACCTGTGTCAGATGCCTGTTTAGTCTATGGCCGAATGCCATCATTTTCTGAACAGGCCTTGGTTGTAGCTAGGGACAGAAATTAACCATAAAATGGTGTAAGTGATAGGAAACTGGTTCAAATCTGTAACACAACAGAAGTTCAGTGCACACAAACTGCTTTCAAAATGGCTGAAACTGGTTTAAGATAAACTTGGATGGATGTAGCATCAGACTTAACTGATTTACATTACAGCAGTTTACTGAACTGTCCCAGATCCCCTCCAGATTCAAGTTAACTAACAGTCTCCCAGCATCCCAGGATGCTTTGCATCTCCCCTGAAAACCACTCCCTCGCAGGGTAGGTGAACTAAGCCTTGGCTCACGCTGTCTGCTCCAACTAGGCAGTGCGGCATACTTCAGCGCTGCCTCCCTGCCCCCCAGGCTTCTGGCTTGGGACACTGCAGGCATGTAGCTGCATTTCTGGAATCAAAAGTGAGCGTCTGTTCACTTGGTTATCTTTAATAATAGATCATGTATTTAGTGAGCTATCCTTATATGCAAATATAAGACGAGGGGCTTTTCCCCTCAAGTGGATGGGGGGAGGGGGAACTAAACTTATATTTAAGTAAAAATGGTAAGATGTTCTTATTCTCTCTAAATACATGCAGCAGTTCACACAAAAATATCTGTACTGTCCTGCCCACAGGTCTAGTCTTTTCCAAGGTCCTACTAACTTCAACAGGACCCAGCAGAACCTGTTACTAGTATGACCTAACAAATAATGAGTGGTACATTATGAATACAAATATATGTTCAGTTATTTTTTAATAAGCAAGAAACAGTCTTTATATATGTCTGTGATAAACCTGGCCAAGAAGGAAAGCAGGGAATGTTTTAATTCTGGAGATCAAATTTTGGTTTGGCAAAATAAGATTTTTGCAAAATATAAATCTGATAGAAAGGCTTACTGGAAACTATTCTTTTTATTTCATGTTATTAATAAATTCCAATAAAAATATTTTAAAAAATTGTGAAGGGAAAAGAAGAAATGAGGAGAACAAAAGAGACAGTACATGAAAAGAATGATATATTTAATAATAGAAAGGTAGGAAGCTAAAGCTTACAGTAATTGGGAATAAAACTACTTCACAGAGCTGTCTCTGAAATTTAAAGAGCCAGTTACCACAACAGAATGATGGAGAGACTCTCCAAAAATTTTAAATCTAAAGTAATGGCTTCAGTGGTAAGCTAATCATCAGAGAACTGGAATCTCTAGGGAATCAGGGGTCCTTTTCCTGACAGTAGAGTACAGGTGAAGGACATCTTGATATTTCCTGCACTGAAGACTAGCATGCCATGTACAACTCTAATCCTGCAAATGCTAGCAAATACTTCATTTCAAACATACAAAAGAAGAAGTGATGGGTGGTGGTTATTGAATGGGAGAGGCAAGTGACAAAGTATACCGAAAAGGCTGATGTACTCAATGCATTTTTCACTTCAGCCTTCCCAGGCAAGGTCAGCCCCCAGACTACTGCACCTGACAGCACCGTTTGGGGAGGAGGTGAGCAGCCAACTGTAATAAAAGAACAGGTTGGGGACTATTTAGAAGAGCTGCACATATATAAGTCCACAGGGCTGAATGGGATACACCCGAGGTTGCTGAGGGAGTTGGCCAACGTGATTGCAGAGCCATTGGCCATCATCTTTGAAAACTCATGGTTATTGTGAAAGGTCCCAGACGGTTGTAGAAGGGCAAATATAGTGCCCATATTTAAGAAAGGGAAAAAGGAGGATCCAGGGAATTACAGACCAGTTAGACTCACCTGGAAAAGTCATGGAGCAGGTCCTCAAGAAACCCATTTTTAAGCACTTGGAGAAAAAGGTGATCAGGAACAGTCAGGATGGATTCACCAAAGGTAAATCATGCCTGGCCAACCTGATTGTCTTTTATGATGAGATGACTGGCTCTGTAGATGTGGACAGACCAGCGGATATGGTATACCTTGACTTTAGCAAGGCTTTTGATATGGTCTCCCACAACTTTCTCACAAGTAAGCTAAGGAAGTACAGGTTGGATGAACGGACTGTAAAATGGATACAAACCTGGCTGGATCATCAGACTCAGAGAGTAGTAATCAATGGCTTGATGTCTAGTTGGCAGCTGGCCTCAAGTGGAGTGCCCCAGGGGTCAGTTCTGGGGCTGGTTTTTGTTCAATATCTTCAACCATGTACTGGGAAGATGGCGCAGAATGCACTCTCAGCAAGTTTGCAGATGACACCAAGTTGTGGGGAGTAGAAGATACATTGGAGGGTAGGGATAGGATTCAGAGAGACCTAGACAAATTGGAGGATTGTCCCAAAATAAATCTCATGGGTATCAATCAATAAGACAAGCATAAAGTCCTGCACTTAGAACAAAACAGTCCCAGGCACTGGGTGTACAGGCTGGGGGCCAACCGGCTAAGTAGCAGCATTGCAGAAAAGGACCTGGGGGCTTGCAGCAGAAAATAAGCTGAATATAAGCCAACAGTGTGCCTTTGTTGAGAACAAGGCTAGCGGCAAAGTGGGCTACATTAGCAGAGTGTTGCCAGCAGACTGAGGGAAGTGATTATTTCCCTGTATTTGGCGTTGGTTGAGCTACATCTGGTGTACTGTGTTCAGTTTTGGGTCCCCCAACTACAGAAATGATATGGCCAAATTGGAGAGTCCAAAAATGGTGAGTGGGGGGTAGGGCACCTTACTTCGGAGAGGAGGCTGAGGGAACTGGGCTCATTTAGTCTAGAGAAGACAGAGAGGGGATTTAATAGCAGCCTTTAACTACTGGAAAAGTGGTTCCAAAAAGGATGGAGCTACATTCTTCTCAGTGGTGGCAAAGGACAGAACAAGGAGTAATGGTTTCATAGATAGATTGGCAGGGGCTGGAAGGGACCTCAGAAGATCATTGGGTTTAGCCCCCCTGCACTAGGCAGGAAAGACAGCTGGGGTCAGGTGACCCCAGTGAGATGACTGTCCAGTCTCCTCTTGAAGATTTCCAGGGTAGGTTTCAAGTTGCAGGAAGAGAGGTTTAGGTTGGATATTAGGAAAAACTTTCTTACTAGGAGGGCAGTAAAACACTGGAACAGGTCACCTCAAGAGACTGTAGATTCTCCATCCTTGGAGGTTTTTAGGAACCAGCTAGAGAAAGCCGTGGCTGGGATAATATAGTTGGGGATGGTCCTGCTTTGAGCAGTGGGTTGGACTAGATGACCTCCTAAGGTCCCTTCCAACCTTAATTTTCTATGATTCTATGACCTGTCTTGCTGATTTCAACAAAATACTTCAAGCACATGTTGAGTACATATACAAGTTTTCAGGATTAGTTTCAGAGTTGTGTCTTTTGTTTTCTTGTAACATAAATGTACAAATGGCCAAATTACTTTCTTTTCTTGTGGTTTGCCACCGCTTAATTAGTTTCTCCAAAATTGTGCAAAAAGAACACTCCAGAACTCTACTTGTGCAGAATACAAGCTTTCAGACTACAGACTCCAGAGTTTTATTTCACACAGACTTTGACTCAGTCTCCATTTTATGGAGACAAGTGTGTCCTCAAACAACAGAGCTCCCTTGAAATGCAAGAGAACACTCACATAAAGACTTCAGATGGCTAAAGTTGTGGCTACAGGCAAGTGAATAGATACCTATAAATCTATAATCTGCCATTATGAAAAGAAAATGAAATGGATAGATTAGCCAAAATGTGGGTTTTTGCAAGTTGTTTCATTCAAGAGAATATTGGCGATGGTGTAGGTGTTTCTTTTATATGGTTCTATTTATTTACAAAGAAAAATACAGTCCAGTTTCCCTCAACCAAGAGATATTAAATAATAAGAGACAGTGCCTCTGCTGACAGCTCTACCCTCTTCAGCCAGTGCTCAGCCCCAAAAGTGCTCAGTCTCTACGGTTTTTACTGGGCTGCTGTTTGTCAAGCCTTCAGCCAGTGCTTCTTTGCAGTCTTCTCTTAGCTTCTCTTTGTATCTCTTTACTACAGAGAAACCCAAGCCTTCACAAGAGAACAGACAACAGCAAATATGTGCCAATTGCTCTGGGCAGTGATGTGTCTGTGTTTGGAAGAATGACATGTGAGTACCATAAAGAAACTTAACTGTATACCCCCGCAGTTTCAACAAAGCTTAACCCAGATAACCCAGAGCCTTGCCAAGCTTGCTTGTTTATGCCCATCATAGCAGGGTTGGGCACTCTCATGCTGTCCCCAACTCCTCCTACTTCAGACACTGCTGTGCTTTCCCTGCCACTGACTGTCACTAGCAAGCAGGATTGGTGGTAGTTAGCATCAAAGAATGCAGCAGCAGCTGCTAAAGTAGGGGGTCTACAGGTGGAACTGGGAGCCATGATTTGCACGTGCCCAAGGAACTTTTCATGCCTGTCCCACTACCTAAGTTGAAACATACTATACTTTGGGAATTGCTGACATAATCCATAAAGGCCCAGTCCTGCATCTAGCTTCTATGGAGGTGCCCATATCTACAGCCTGCCAGTTGCAAGGTTGAGGTGACATTTTTATAAAGATCTTTTCCCAAATACAGTTTTTAACCACAGCTCCTTTAAAAAAAAAAAAAGAGGAAGATGAAATACAGATTATTCTCTCACTTGATTATTCTTTATACATTATAAAAAATGCTGTTAGCCTATTAAAGGCATGGCATCACATCTTTAGGCTGAACAACAGCATTAACGTGTATTTAAAAAATATCCTCTACTATCCTAATAATGCATTTCACCCTGAGGCTGTGCTTAGTTGACTTTCAACATTACTTACAAGTCTACTGGCACTAGGGCTCCTGAAAATGAATGCCTTGTTTTAAGACAAGCAATATCACAGATTTTTTTCCTAACAAGATCCGTATCTTTTAAAGAAAGAAAACCCTCTTGGCTTTATTATGCCCTCTGGGAAGATTTTAGGAACATTTTTCATAATAGGTCTCTTTCCTATAGTTCATTGCTATTTTCACATAACAGAACATAATTTGAGCTCCTCCAGTTTTTTTTAATGTCCTCAGTCACTTATTTTCTTTTGTTGCTATATCATTTCAAAACCTTAGTTAAAGCTTTACATTCAAAAGAACTCTCAAAGTATTCAGAAGAAAACTGGTAACGGGTCCTATTGAATAATTCCAAGTTTCTCATCCTCTCTGTCTCAATAGGCATGCATGAAAGTGTTTAAAATTTGAGCTGCTTTTTGCTGGGACAGCTGTTGGAATGTGCAATTGTGCCAGCGGAAAGAAGGGTAATGCAGATACTTATTCATAGAAGTAATTACAAGAGCAAGTCATAAAAAAGAGATCTGCAAAATAAAATTATAATAATAATAAAAAAACTAACAAGATTTTAGTGGAGACAAATCATTCTTCTCCTCTTATAAGACCCCCAGGGGATGCACAGTAATTGCTTTGTAGTAACATATTAATTAAACAAAAAAAAAAAAGACCCATCTTTGGTTTTAATGGTGCTTGTGGGAAAATGGAATAATAAAATATATCTTGCTACAGCCAGACTCCTTTATTTTGCCTTATTTTTCTGAGTATGTTGCCTTTCACAGGTTCAACAGTAAACACTGGCTTGTGGGAAGGTAAGACTTTTGAAGTTAACATAGATGGCTTAGGTGCAGTTTATAACTGACACTTTTTGGATAGTCTGAGCTGATGGTGGAAAGGGTTACTTCAAACACAGGAACCAGACATAGTCATAGTTCTTGCATTTTAGGAAAATTGCACCTTGGAGAGCTGGACAACACAAAACCAATACACCAGTAGACTGACCTTTTGCTTAGGAGTAGATTTCATTTGCCAAGACTGCTCTAGACCAGTGCTGGAAGCAGTACTAGCCATTCCAAAAGGTAAGAAGGGACAGCACCACAGTTGCATCCTCCCTTCCGCACAGGGAGTGTTTGTGGGCACCTATTTCAAAGTTCCTGCTCTGGAGCATGTTTTCAAATATTCCTAAAAGAGTTCTGAAAGGATTGTACCCCAGGACTCTTGCCCTTGACAGCTGCAGCAGCAGTTCCTCCACAGCTAGGAAAAGGATGACTGCTATACCCAAATTACGACAAAGAGTTCACTTTGTTGAATGGGGCCCTGGAGTAAAGATGGAGCATGCCCGTCTCTTTTCAAGAGAACCACTTTTCAGGGAAGCTAAAGATAAGTTTAACTAACATTCAGATCAGGCAATGGCAATGCAAAGACATACTCATGCCTGGGAGAATGGATGTAGGCCAGACCCCAGGAATTCTGAGCTGTTATTAGTTGTTCAGTTTCCCCAATAACTCAAGTCATTAATTCCCCAAATTTGCCAGGTTTACAAAAGTTTATATCCCTTAATAAGGATGCCTGAGGTGTGGGGGGCGGGGATGGGGGGTGCTTTATTGGGACAACTGCCATCTTTTCTGGTCTCTGACTTTTCCTGGTTGCCTGTGGTCCTGACTCAAGGAGCTACCATCCAGTTCTGTTCCTGAGAGAGGGAATTCATCTCCTGTTGAGGGGACTTGGTATAGCTGAAACTTCCAAGCAGCAGAGCAGTCTTTTCAGTCTCTTTGCTAGGTGTCATATCTGTCTACGTTCATTCTGAAGTCACTCAGAAACAGGCTTTTGGGGACTTCTGCTTTAGCCACACTTCTGCAGCTTAACCCAGAATTTCTAATATTTAGCTACACATTTATAGCAACAACATACAATTCCAATCTTTATATGGCAGAGGATAAATACAAAGTGGAGGCACGTATGCCAAGGCCTCTAATGTGTGCCTTACACTTAGGCTAGAAGAATATTTTGTTGGAAAATAGTTTATTCACTGAAATTAGTTCACTTGTGTATTATTCAACACAAACTATTAATAACAGTCAGGTTGAATTCAGTGAATAATTTCAGCTAAATGAAAAATGAGGACAACATTTTAGAAATGTCAAAGTAAATGTTCCTTGGGATAGAGAAAGCAATGCTCACAAGACTCTGGCCTGTGAAGTGCAACACTTGGGTTCCAGCCCTTCACTGAGATTTGTGGCTGAATCAAAAAGGTTTAAAACTGCCCTGGGTTAGTAATGACCAAAATTTTATCTCCTGACATCCCAGATTAAGTTGGTATAGATATACACATCACCTGTTGATACTCTAATTATTATGCACATTATGGGCTTATAAAGTACTAATAATGCTAGATGTGACAGCTCAAATCTCCCTCCACAAGTGTCAGAAAACCAACACCACATCATGAGAAGGAGATACCATGAAAAATACTTCTGTTCTAATATTAAAAAAAAAATCCAACTTTCCTTAATGGGAACAGCTGCAGGTTTTAAACAGGTGTGGAGAATGAGAAACTGGGCATGTCTACACAAGACACTTTACTGAGCAGTGGAGCAAATGACTGCATAGTAAGTGCCACTGTCTACATGTACAGACCATTACTGAGCAGTCATTTGCTGTACTTGGCAGTTAACTTGCTACCTGCAAATGCAAGTAGCAAATTAACTGCTGAGTAATTACTATGCAGTAAGGCAAGTGTACACGGTGACAGGGAGCAAATTTGCTCCCGGTCAGCTGAGCAGCAGGCGGCGAGAGATTGCTCCCTGCCCCCAGAAGCTGCCTGCTGTCAAGGTGGGCTCTGCCACTGGAGCTCAGGAGGGAAACAATGTCCTGTTTTGGGCAATCTCCAGCCTGATCCAGACTGCACATGAAGACTTCGCTGCACAGCCCAGGGCTGGCTGGGAACTGTTTTGTTCTAGGGCAGCTCCCAGTCCCGCAGCCTTTCCCCACCTTGAGCCCTGACTGAGCAATCGAGGCAGAGAACTTGGAAAGAGCTGCAAAGGAGGGGCAGATCCCAGCCCCCTGCCCCAATCTGCTGGTGGGCCAAGTAGCAGCAAGCTCTGGCTGGGCAGGGAATCCCTTGGAGGGGGACCTGCCCCTCCACTGCAGTTTTTTCCAAACCCCTTGCCCGACTGGGGAGCCACAGCTGGGAGCTCCCTGCTGCCATGGCAGGGGTACATTTTCGCCACTGGAGCCTGCCCCAGCAACAGGCAGCTCCTGGGGGCAGGGAGCAGTCTCCCGGCTCTTACCAGAAGACAGCTGTCTCCTGGCCCTGTGCTCCCTGCCAGCCCCTGGGCTAGCAACCAGGGGGAGTCTAGACCTCCCTCTGGCTGCTGCAGTGGGGGCAGAGCAGGGCACTGACTCCTAAACATGATTTTTACTCAAGGTTGATAAAGCAGAACTCTGTGGGTAAGTTTTTATTGCCACTGCTTAACTTCCATCCATGCTGAAGTAAAGCAGAGGTGTTCAGATGGCAAAGCTATTAAAGAACGGCATTTTTATACATTTACTCAGGGAAAACCTAAAGCAAGACAGAAAAATGACCTTCTCCATTACAAGAAATTTCAGAGGCAGCTTTATGGTAGGTCCAGGTTTGTTATTTCTCCATGCTGTAATAGCCTTTGTGTTCAATTTGTAGCCCACACATTTTTAACACTGCATCTTCATTTTATTGTTTATTATTAGATCGCTCCAAGGAAAATAAAAGCTTAAAACATCACCTACAATGTCTTCCATAAATTTCTTTCTGTTTTCTGTCAACTTATGCAAAGAAAACCTTCTGTGTCCAGAATCTGACTGATCAGTCATGACAGAATTTTATCATAAATTAAAATAAAGTTCTTTTTAGTCTTTCTGAGAGTCTTGTACCCTTCCCAGAAGTATGAGCCAACTTACCATTGGCTACTGCCCAAAGACGCTCTTCCTGGAATTGCAACATCTGGTATGTAAAACCCATTCCTTCCTCCCCAATTAGGTATTTGCAGGGAACTCTGACATCTTCAAAAAATATCTGAGCCGTATCTGATGATTTCATGCCCAGCTTGTCTATCTTTTTAGCAATGTGAACACCTAGAAACAAAGGTGTATTAGAAAAGCTATAGGAAATAAAAGTCTACAGTACAAATCTTGTATTTAAAAAGAATAACAAAGAAAGTTCTATACTCAAACCTGTAAATTAGAAAGTTTGTATGCTTAGCCTAAACTAAAATTGTAGGTTAATAAAACATAAATATGCCTTTTTTTGTGATCAATGTAACAGAACATCTCTATGCTATTTTTAAGAATGCCACCTTTATTTTAAATTAGTAAATTAGTTTATTTTTATTAATTAAAAAACTGAAGATTTTCTAGCAGAAACCACCTTTTATTTTAATGGACCCCCAAAAATCATACATCAGGTTTCCCTTTATGTGCTACTTTTAAATTCAGAACAAAATACAGAAATTAATGTTAATTGTCGAGAGCCCATACTGCAGTAAATCGGTAATAAAATATTTGTAGAGTATGATGGAAAACAGAAGGTGCCATGCTTTAAACTAAAACTTATCCTTGTCCTTTAAATGAAAAGGCATTAGGCATTCTGTAAGCACTTCATATATCTGCTCCTTTAGAATAGAAAGCTGAAAGTAATTATAAATCAATGTGTATGTGTGTGTACATTACACACACACACACACACACACACACACCACAATTCACAATCAACTTAATTCCTTAAACTATTTACAGTACTGACCCCCTTATCCCATCCACTGAAATAATACTGAATGGTGCATAAAAGAACAAGTCTTTCATAGATTCATAGATTGTTAGGGACTGGAAGGGACCTTGCAAATCATCGGGTCCAGCCCCCCTGCCCCACTCTAGGCAGGAAGACAACTGTCCAGTCTCCTCTTGAAAACCTCTAGGGTAGGTGATTAGCTTTTCAAGACTATGGGTGATTGTACACGCCACAAAATTGGCCTTCAAAGCACCTTAAATGCCTTTTTGCGGAAGATAAATGGCACTAATGGTGTTTAACAGTGTTGCTGCTTATTCTGCTTTAATGGCATTGCTGTTTGCACTCTCGGTGGCGTATTGTGCT
>NW_017729004.1:57096908-57109004 GCF_001723915.1 Gavialis gangeticus | reverse complement strand
CCTTCAAAGCGCCTTAAATGCCTTTTTGCGGAAGATAAATGGCACTAATGGTGTTTAACAGTGTTGCTGCTTATTCTGCTTTAATGGCATTGCTGTTTGCACTCTCGGTGGCGTATTGTGCTTTAAATGACTTTGGTACGTAGCAAGATAAAACACCTCTGAGATTTTTTAGTTTGCTACCTAACAAAGTGCAATAGTGCACGGGGCGCTGGAAGCCGATGTGCTCTGGGCTCGGTGGGCACCACGCAGCTCAGGGGCTGTGGGACCTGGCAGCAGCCCATGCAGGCAGGCTCCACTGAAGAAGAAAAAAACAAATGGCGAAACAGCAAGCCTGATCCTCATTTTTTTCTCCCTGGACCCTGCCTACCTGCCTGAGCTGTGCAGGGGTGTAGTGCTTCCCTCTGTGGCTGTGGGGGGTCGGGGTGCGCTTCCCTCCACAGCTGCAGTGCCCCCAGAGACCACCTGAGCTAGGTGCCAGTGGGTGGGTGCCAGCTGGGAGGCCCCCGCGCAGCTCAGGGACCGCTCGGCCCATTGGCAGCTTGCTCCCCTTCCTTTCCCCACTGCCAAAGAGACAGATAAGGATTGGGCCCCCACTTTTGTGTACACACCACAGGGGTTTAGTTAGGTTTAATTCTCCCTACATTGAAGCAGTGTTTTTAAAAACCCACTCTTTCAATTTAGGGCGAACTAAACCAAAGTAAATCACTGTGGTGTGTACAAGCAGCCCATTATCTTATTTCTGCTGGCTTTCACGTACCCATGAAAGAGTATTCATAGTTCCTTACCATCCTGCCAAAGATTGGAGATGAACCCATAGAAGTCCTTTGGAATACCAATTAGCCAGGAGCTGCTGGCAAATTCTGAACCATTCAAACTTCCTGGAAGGTTTAGAGGAAATGTCTGTTTGCTGGTTCCTGTTCAGTTAATAATTCTGTTCTATGCCAAACACTAACATTTTGTTGATGCTGGACCTGAATTTAAATATATGATTTTCAAAAGTCCTTTCAGCTGGGCTACTTAGGTTTTAACAATATTGTTGCCACAGACAGGCATCTTTGGACATGGACAAACTTTAAACAACTTTAAAAGCCTTAAACAACTTCAAAATACTATAAATTAGAGGCCAAATGATGCACAGAATTATAGCACTACAAACAGGCCCAAACCAAATAAAAAATAACCAGGGATGAAACAGAGATACCTCTGAAATGTTTTACAAGGAAAATTTAGCTGTAATGCAGTTGTAGGTCTGTACGCTACAGAAGCATCTTTGAAAAAAGACGGCAGTTGAAGTGTTTTGTATATATCTACCCTTGCCCTTATGGGCACCTATACACATGCAGTGAGGTTACTCTGATGCACTGTAATTACAGTGCATCGGAGCAGACTCAATTAATTGAGTCTGTTGGAGCTTGGTAATTACTGCACTTCAGCAGACTCCAGCATCACATGCATCAGCATCCTTGCGCTGAAAAATGGTAGCAGGGATGTTTGATGAGCATGGACTTTTAGCGAGCTATAGTTAAAGTGCCCCCACCACCATTTTTCAGCATGGGGACTGTGGCAGGGCACGGTCGCTGCCTGCCATTTTAAGGGCTAGGCCAGGGTGATGCCTGATCTGGGTGCTCATTTAATGCTCAGCTCTCTGTGCTGGTTTGTGACCAGCCAGCAGGGAACAGACATCTCCCTGCTGAGCTCTACTGCTCCAGAAAGACCTTGGAGGTAAGAACAGGGGCTTATGGGGGTGGTTTTGAGGCTCTTGGTCCTGGGCATGACTTGAAACTGCACCCTGCCAGGGATGGGTGGCCTGGTGGGGCTCCTGGTGGCATGGGAGCCCCCAAGAAATGCCAGGCCAGTTACCACCCTGGTGAAAGGCAGGTTGGGGCACCTTAACAACCCCAACCCCCACAACCGGATGGGTAACCCCACAGTAGGGCCCAAGAAGACAGACCCATGTAAGAGACTGTGGGCTAGTGGCTCAGAAGCCTGACTTGAGTCACCCTTGCCTGGTCAATGATGGGGCCAGGACCAGAAGGGTTAAAAGGGCCTGGGGCCCACCACGAGGGATGCCCAGAGCTGGTGACCTGGGGTTCTGACTAGCCTTGGGGGTGAGACGAGGGCCTGTGTGGCCAAAGATCCTGGGAGGGCCACACCTCAGAGGAAGAAGAGTGCAGGGAGCTAGACAGCCCAGAATGAGGGCGGAGTAGACTGCCTGAGTAGGAGGGATCTAGTTGGGGTCCAGACTAGAGAGTTACAGGGCCCAGTCTGGGGCCAGAGATGTTAAGAGCTTAGATGCCATCTATGAGGCATAGGCTGCGGTGTAGGGGAGGTTTGGAGCAGCAGCTAACACCCCCTGGCATCAGGGCTGGAATTGGGCAGCCTCCTGCCTAGGTCATATCTTAATCATTTTCCATCAAGGCGTAGAGAGAGACCAGGAATATGTATTAATATAAGGGATCCTCAAAAAATAAATACATTCAGGCAGTTTGTGAATGGCTTGGTGCATATTTCCTCAACTTTGTTTCTAATGTAGAAACAGACCATATATGCCTATTGGCCTTTTTAAGTTCAGAATCACTAGATGAATTTCTATCCAGGATTCAAAGATTTTAATTACCCCTGCTGCAGCTTGTATTCAACACTGAACACACAAGAGGGGAAACAGCTGAGGCAGCAGATCCTCTGTCGGAAGCTAAGGTTAGTCAGCCACAAACACAAGAATAAAATGGCTTAAATATTAAAATCCACATGGCCTTGTCCTGGCAGAAATTTCAGCATCTGCAAATTGACTACAGCATATTAGAGGTGAACAACTAAAGCATGAAACTTGCTAGAAACTTATTTGATGCTTCTTAAGAGGGAAGAGTTGAATAAGTAAACTTCTGACACATTTAGTACCACATTGATAGGACCAAAGTGACCTTCAGGTGGCCTACCTATAAGTGAGCCACACATTGTGATCTCTGCAGTGCTTCAGAAAAAGATGCTTTCCAAAATCCATAAGCAAAAACAGGCATAAAGAATTGCAGTGTAGGAGCACAATTAATATATAAATAATTAAATATATATATAAATAAAATTTTAAAGAACTCTGTCCTTTCTTCAGTTGTCCAAGAAACTGACAACAAACATCCTATGTTTTGTTAATAGCCTACTTAAAATCATATTTGGTCTGCAGATCTCTATCCCTAGATCAGTTTTAAGCTTTTGTTGGTACCACAGAGACTGCTTGTTTTACAGTGAATGCTTCAGCCATGTAGTCATACTTTTGTATAAAGATACTGCCTGTTCTTCTGAGACCTGATTTTTAATTTAATCTAAGATTCTTTCTGCCATACTGTGGCCAAATGGGTAGTACCTTGTCCTCCCTTACAGGAGCCAGACTGGACATTCTTGCTGACCCCTGTGGATAATTGTCTGTGAATATAGGGGACTAACTAGAGTCAGTGACGTGAAAATCCCCTTAAAGCTCTGTGTTCCCGTATTCCAAATATCTAGGAACTGGGATTTATCATCGTCCTTTGACAATGCTTCCTCTGTTGAATCATTTCTGCTACTCTTAGTGAAGTGCATACTAATGCAAAATATCTCCTACCTTCTGTCTCTTTGGTGGGACAGTACTGCTTGCTGTGGTTTGGTATTTTGCCCCATCATTCACAGCTTCTCCATTCTTCCCTCATATTAAAATACTTCAGTCTCTCATATCCCAACTGTTCTTATGTTACAGATTTGATCCAACTGCCTCTTTCCCACTTGTCACTTTCCTCTTTACTATTGTACTGTTGCCTGACACACAGCCTACTTTATGCTGCTAGCGTGGAAGTCACAGTGATCTTTCTTTCTAGGTTTTGTATGCCTTCCTATTATATTCGGACCTTTCATATTCTGTCTGCCTGTGAAACAGGTATCCAAAACCTCTTTCATTTTGTTATACTCTCTTTTTTCTTCCTCAAGGAGAACGTAAGGTACATAGGATACTGTTATCTCCCACTGGGTAAGCTGCTTATTTTCCTGCTGTAGGCTGTATGCCCTAGTAACAGCATGACCAAAAGGCCCAGGAACGGAACAAAACTAAACATACCATATATGGCTTATGTGGAAGTGCTGGAAAAGGCAGCTTGGCACCTTAGAAGGCCAATGGATAGAGAAGTGATTGATAAGAGTACTAAAGAACACCAAAACAGGACCAGGGTGACCTAGTAAACAGGCTCTTCTCTATGGGGAGAACTCGTTATGAATGATGTCATCTAAAGATATTTTAGTAATTGATGAGAAATAAGGTGCATAGTCAGCCTGACTTTGTAAGCCCTTTTGTCTATGTCCAGCAGATTGACATCAGTGAACTTCAGCTTGTTGTTCACCTTGCTGTGCACCAGTACTTCACAGCTTTTGGCCATTGTGACCATCAGTCTATCAGTATTTATCAATGTTGACATCTCTCCATCTGGAGACTGGGTAAATTAGGTACCACACCTCAGAATCACAATTTTGTTTACCATTATTTAATTAATCTCTATGGCAGATGTGATGTCAAATTTGACTGAAATGCAAACTGCAGTCTTCAAGCTATAGGGCTAAGGCTATACTATATAATGGGATGTCAAACTCACTTGGCTCCTCAGGCTGGTTTCAGTGCAGGGAATGAGGTAGTTGCAGCCTGGGGCATGTGATGGCAGTGGCAGCTCAGGCTCCAACCTAGGGCATAATGGCAGAGGCAGCTCAAGCAATGCAACTCAGCTTCAGCTTCTGCCATGTGCCCTGTGCTGAAGCTGCTGCTGTTGGCATGTCCCCATGCTATGGCAGCTATGGGGCATGCAGCGGTGAGAGCGGCTCTAATACGAGGCAGTGGTGGGGAGAACAGCAGAGAACAAAGGACCATGGGAGTGACAACAGGCAAGGCGACCATAAAGTAACCAAAGCTGTATTATCCCTCATTCACTCTCCTGATCACAATGTCCACAGGAGCCTGAGGGCCCTAGATTCCCAAGTAGGCCACTCCCCACAGCCATGTCACCAAGTTCTGGAAGCCTGGATGTAAACTGACTGTGGGCAGGATCCAGCTCATAAGCTGCACATTTGACATGCATGCTCTATTACATGGCATACTTATTACATTATACAACAAAGAAAAACATAATATTAACAAAATTATAGGACTCAGAAAAGGTTCAGGCAAAATTTTCAACTTTCCCACTGTACGATTACTACGCACTTAAAACACAATTTCTTGTATGCCTTTATTCTGTAATATGTGGTACAAATGTGCAACAATACCTTATACTATTGAATAATACTCTTCTGTGTATGCTATGTGTGTACAGAACAGTAAATTTAACTACACGTGCGGCTCCTGGGACTCCAGCTGGGGGCCACAGAGAGCTGTGAGTAACAGAGGCGGGCTGGCCTGGTTCATTCTCTGCTGCCACATGTGGCTCCTGGGATTTGGAAAGGAGCTGGAGGTGACAGGGTTGGGCCAGCCCAGTTTGCACTGTGCCACCAGGTGTGGCTCCCAGGACTCAGCTGGGGCTCCAGCTGGAAGTGTGCAGCTCCCTCACCTCCAGTGGCTCCTCCTCCTGTCCCTGCTGCAGTGCTCTGGGCAGCAAGTAGGAGGGGAAGCATCGGTGGGCGGAAGGAAAATGGCAGCAGGGGGGTGGGAGGGGAGCTGCAGCCAGGGGCTCCAGCTCCAGGTTACCATCCACCCACTCCACTTGCCCAGTGCGATCAGCAGCCACCTATGGGCAGCCGTGCTGGTAAAAGGCAGCCTTGCCATGAAGCTATGCATGCTGGCCAGGGCCGAGGCAAATGCAGGAGGAGCCCAGGGCAGGTACAGGTGGCAGCATGGGGCGGGCTGCCTCAGGTGCAAGCGGGCAGGTCTTGGCCACATGTGGAGCGCCAGTGAGCACCATGGGCTAGAGGGGGGTGAGTGAAGCAGACTGCACCTGCACCACCCAGGTAAGCTCTGCTGCACATGCCCCCCCCGGCCACCTCCCAGGACCTAGTGCTCGGTCAACCCCCTACATGTGCATACCCAACCCACCACACACACACATACACACACACACCGTCCAGCCATACACCCCATACTCACACACCCCACCACACACACCCCCATCTCTCAACCACGCACCCCCCCACATCTCCACCACATACACCTCCCTACCCCCTCACACACAATATACAAGACTAAGACTTTATTTTGAACTAGTATGCAAACACATAAATTAGGACCCAAATATTTTTTTAAATAAAATTAAAATTTATTATAGTGGATGTTTGCTTTTAAGCGTATGGTTTTTTTGTCTTTACTTTTAAATGATTTCTTCTGAAATATTTTGTGTGTGCGGCCCTTGACTCAACTCAGTTGGTTTGGTGCTATTCTTGGGGAGGTCTAACATGCCTGAAACTCCCACTGACTGGTTCAGAAAGATGGGACAGGTTGTTAGAGGGATCACAATCACTTGCTACCTGATAAGTTAAGCTTGTGCCTCATGACCTAGAGGGCAGAACTTTGGGGTGCCAGGGCACACCATGCACCATGAGGGCAGGCCCTGTGGAGGGGTAGATCTTCTGATGTCAGGGACCATGTAATGAGGGCAGGGGATTCTAGGACCAACATGGTGGCAAGCTGGGGAGGATGAGACCATGAATGGGGTGCTTGGGAGGCACTCCCCACTATCAGGGGTTAGACTGGGGTGGGCAATTATTTGGGCTGGCAAGCCACTTAATTTGAGCTTTGGTGACCTGTCAGGGGCCACACCTCTCTTTCTTTTCGTCTCTGTCTCCCACTCCCTCTCCCCACCCCTCCCTCCTGGGGCTGCAATCAGCACAGAAGCCTGAACCCATTCATAGCTATAGCACACTCCTCTGAGTCATATTCCCGGCAGCTGCTGGCTGTGTCCACAGCTGCCCAAATGTGACAGGCAGCTTTAAAATCAGGGTTCCAGATGTTGGGAGTGGTGTGATGCGCTACAGCTGTGAGACGAAACCAGCACAAAAGCCTGAACTCACTTGCAGTTGTAGTTTGCCTGCCCCTGTCCCTGGAGCCCTGACCCAGAAGCTGCCAGCCACGTTTGGGCAGACGTGGATGTGACTGACAAGTGCTGGGTCCAGACTTGGGAGCAGTGAGAGGGGGGGAGAGTGGCAGGGTGTGCTACAGCTGCAGTCAGGTTCATGCTTCTGCTTCCATGCTGGTGGCAGCCCTGACCCAAGAGAGAGAGGGAGAAAGAGTGAGCAAGCAAGTATCTGACATGCTGGAAGCAGCCCCAGCGTCCCAACACCACACAGCTGTCAGAACCAGAAGGCTAAATCCATTCACTTGGTGTGCACCTGCTTATGGGCCAGATTCAATCAGCCGGCAGCTGGATCCGGCCCACAGGATGTATTTTCCCTACCCGTGAGATAGATCCAAATTGCTGAGGCTGGAGGAGTGAAGCTGGAGCCCCAGGAGGGGTTGCAGCCAAGTCTGAACTGATGCTTGGGAGCTGAGGTTTTAGACAGAGGACCCAGGCTGAGGATTTGGCCATAGAAAAAAAGGACCAAGACTGAGACTGCTGAAGCCCTGACAAGTGCTTGGAGGTCTGAGGGGCTGCTCCCTTAAAGGGGAAGTGCCCGAGGGGAGCACAGATCCTCAGGTATGAGTTGGATCTAGACACAAGGACAGAACCAAGCCAAAGGAACCAGAGGGGCTACTCCCAGCCCCAGGGACTGCTTCCTCGATAAACCAAAGGATAACTTCAAATGTGTGGCAGGTGAGAGACCAGAGGTGAGGTCGGGCTGGAGACAGCCAGCAGGTGGATTGGACCTCAGGGGGCACCAAGTGCCAGGGTGGCAGACCCACAACACCTGCTACACTAGCACCATACTCTGAACATTCAAAACATGGCCATTATCTCCCTCCTGTTATAACAAAGGGTGTGTGAGGTGAGACAGAAACTCAGGTCATATTTAGTGTGGCCTAACAGAGAGAACAGTGGAGCAAGATTCTAGTTACTACTGTTGGCTTTGCCACTGGCCTGCTCAGTGATCCTGCCCATGTCACTTCATCTCTTGGTGCCTCAGTTTATCCCTATGCAAAATGGTGATAATGATGTTTACCTACTTGGTAAAGCACTTTGAGATTTTTCTGAACAAAAGGCCATACAAGAGCTTACATACTTTTATATAATTATATCATTATTAATCTAGCCCCATTTTGACCTCAGCTTCAAATCTAATTGATAACTACAGCTGCTTGAATGACCATTCACTCCTAAAACAATTATTTTGCTGTTAAAACATACTAAGAGATTCACTGCAAGAGAATTCATTAACACAAAGATAAGGTTGCCAAGTTTTCCTTGTGCTTTTCCAAAAAGGAAATGTTAACGTCAACAACAATCACATCTCTTAAAAGCAGAAAATGGTGACAGGCACCCTTTTTTAATGGTGATTCCACTAATCAAGCGAGCTTATTTTAGGGCAGTTTTGCTGTCTGCTACGGCTTCCTGTTTCACAACTTCTGCCGCTCCACCTCCCCTCTCTGCACCCTGCACCCAGGACTTGTTTTAATTTTCAACAGCAGACCGGGGCTGGCCCCTGAAATCCATGACTCTCTCAGCTAAACCAGGACATATGGCTACCCTAGCTGTGAATGTATTGGGTCCTCACACAAAGATGTCAATGTTAAGGTTGCGTGTTCCTTTAAAGTGGCATATTCCTTTACTGTGTGTTTCCTATGAGAAGTTTAAGTTTGGAATACCTCAACTCATTGTTTTCTAGAGAGTGGTGCTTAGTGTGTTGGGCTGAAGTTAGGCAGAAGGCAGGGTAGGATTGCATCTTACAGACTAACTGGTTCAGAGAGGCATAAGCTTTCACAGGCAAGAGTCTACTTCATCAGATGTTATGATCGCAAAACACCTGCCAAGGTAGGCTGTCCCGTATGAAAGTGTATAAGTGTTCCAGATTTCACATTGTCCCATACGGTCATCCGATCCATTGCACATGTAAACTCCGTCTTAACAGACAGTGCCATCTCTCAGGAAATAGAGTGCATTGATTCTCACACCTCTTTGCTGAGGTAAATTCTTATTTTCTGATTTTCAGAAGTTTGAGTATCACAGCACTTCATATTTTGGCAAGGCACAAAACAGGAAGGAGAGACCTTAACTCGGACTGAATAGTTTCTGCTTGTTTGTTTATTTGCTTTATATTACTGAATCTATCACCTATATATGCTGTACACTAATTCTAGTTCATAGGAAACAGCATTTCATAAACTGTGAACATACTTCACAATTTATAACCAGCAAAACCCTATGAGTAATAAAGATGAAATCATACATGATGCATTTAAGGGCTGGATGTAACTAAGTATCTCTTGGGGAAAGAAAGCTTTTAAGATAAAGGGTATGTGGATCATCTCCAGAACCAAGACATGGGACATGCTGATATTATTTCTTCAGAATGCTGCTTTGCTCTGTTTTTAATTGTGCTTTTGTACACTATTAATTTTGCCCTTGGCAGCTCCTTGTTTTCATAGTTTCATAGTTTCTAGGGTCGGAAGGGACCTGAGCAGATCATCTAGTCCAACCCCCTGCCATGGCAGGAAGAGCACTGGGGTCAAATGACCCCAATAAGGTGGTCATCCAACCTCCTCTTAAAAACCCCCAGGGTGGGAGCCTGCACCACCTCACTTGGAAGCTGGTTCCAGACCCTAGCCGCCCTGACCGTGAAGTAGCGCCTCCTGATGTCCAACTTAAACCTTCCCTCCGCCAGCTTGTGACCATTGTTCCTGGTCACTCCTTGCGGCGCTCGGGGGAACAGGGACTCCCCCAGCGCCTGCTGATCCCCCCTAACCAGTTTATAACAGGCCACAAGATCCCCCCTCAGCCTTCTCTTTTGAAGGCTGAACAGGTTCAGGTCCCGCAACCTTTCCTCATAGGACCTACCCTGCTGTCCCTTGATCATACGAGTGGCCCTCCTCTGGACCCTCTCGATGCTGTCCACATCCCTCTTAAAGTGCGGCGCCCAGAACTGGACGCAGTACTCCAGCTGCGGCCTGACCAGTGCCGCATAGAGGGGGAGGATCACCTCCTTGGACCTGCTCGAGATGCATCTGTGGATGCACGACAAGGTGCAGTTGGCCTTCCTAGCCGCCTCCCCACATTGCCGACTCATGTTCATCTTGGAGTCAATAATGACTCCCAGATCCTTTTCCACCTCCGTGCTGACAAGAGGGGAGTTCCCCAGCCTGTATGTATGGTGCCGATTGTTCCTCCCCAGGTGCATCACCTTACACTTGTCTGTGTTAAACCCCATCCTATTCTCCTCCGCCCATCCTTGTAACCTATCTAGGTCCAACTGTAGCCTGTTGCTCCCCTCTATTGTGCCCACATCCCCCCACATCTTAGTGTCATCAGCAAACTTGAACAGGGTGCTTTGCACCCCCTCATCCAAATCACTGATGAAGATGTTGAACAGGGCAGGCCCAAGGACCGAGCCCTGTGGGACCCCACTTCCCACGTCCTTCCAGGTCGAGAAGGACCCATCCACTACCACCCTCTGGGTGCGACTCTCTAACCAGTTGGCGACCCATTGGACTGTATGGGTGTCTACGCCACAGTCCCCCAGCTTCCTAATGAGAATGGGGTGAGAGACAGTATCAAAAGCCTTCCTGAAGTCTAGGAAAACTATATCCACTGCCACCCCTGCATCCAATGATTTAGTGACCTGGTCGTAAAAGGCCACCAGGTTGGTCTGACAGGACCTGCCGCTGATGAACCCGTGCTGGTTGCCTCTGAGCATGCAGCTATCTATTCTCACAGAGGTTATAAACAAATACATTTTGATAAACTTTTAAAAACTTCTGGACAGAAATAATTTTTAACAAAAGTCCCTTGGGACCAGAAGGTGAAGTCTGCAAAGTATTTCATTTCCTCCTTTTTTCTCTTCCTGTTCTCCCCTATTCCAGGACTTCTGGATTCCTTTTGAGTACATCTTGTTTAACAGTTCTGTGTTACAGAGCTACTCTGTTTAACCACACATGTAGAAAGCATTTGAAGCTGCATTATTTTTTCTCCACAAGGTTTTTATGTTCTATCACATATGCTAAAAAGCACTAAAACATACACAATAAGAAAAATAATCGAGTTCTTTTACCAGATAGTTTCATTGGCAGACATATGAGAGATTTATTTTGGTGGGGTGGTCCTTCACTAGTATTTGCCAGTAGACACATCCAGTCAGCTTGACACCCAGTAGTAGTCCACATCTTGCCTCCATTTATGACATAATCATCGCCTTTTCTTACTGCTCGTGTCTGGATACCTTTTAAAAACAATTGTGAAATAAGAGATTGTTATGAGTGGTGATCAGATGAACGTAGGGTGACTGTTAAGAGTCAGTCCACAGGTCATATTTGACAGACCAGCTAACATTCACTCAGTATTCAAAATCCTCATGCCCTTCAAGCAATGAACAAAAGGAAGAAATTTATAAATACAGGACCACTTTCCACTCCACTTCCTCCTCCCTGTCCCAACATCCACTGTCATAATGCCATCTC
Source organism: Gavialis gangeticus (assembly GCF_001723915.1). Lineage (NCBI taxonomy): Eukaryota > Metazoa > Chordata > Crocodylia > Gavialidae > Gavialis > Gavialis gangeticus. The sequence goes on along the minus strand of NW_017729004.1, from coordinate 57,097,462 downwards.
TCTGAAGACAAAAGGAAGAAATTATGAATACAGGATCACTTTCCACTCCACTTCCTCCTCCTCTTCCCACCTCCCCTGCACAAACAAATTTCATAATTGTGTTGCTGGATCATCAAAAACTGCCCACATGCATATGCTAGTTTTTTTTCTATAACTGGGCTATCACCAGATCAGACTGGAAATTAGAGAAAGGCTTCAAGCCTTCAGTGAAATGAGGATCTGAAACTGCCTCCCAACACAAGCAACAGGGAAAAGGAATCCTAGCTGTTTAAAGACAGAGCTTGGTCACTTTCTGACACTTGTAGGGTTATTATACGTCCCGGTTTTCCCCGACATGTCCTCTTTTTTGCCCCCTCGTCCTCATGTCCAGGCAGGTTTTTAAAACGCAAGCAAATGTCTGGGTTTTTGCTTTGCCTCTGCTGTCCCTGGGCATCAGCAGCTTGGATGCTTGGTGCTGGGAGCAGCAGGCAAGGTGGTTGGCTGTCGGGGGTCACATGCTCTGAACTGTGTGGGCCCCGGAAAATAAGTGTGTGTATGGGGGGGGGGGGGGCACG
>NW_017729004.1:57096553-57096879 GCF_001723915.1 Gavialis gangeticus | reverse complement strand
GGGTGCACGTGCACTGGAGCTGTGTGGGCTGCAGGTCTGAGGGATCAGGGGGTCGGGAGTGAGGGGCACTGGCAGGGCTGGAGGGGCAGGGCTGCAGGTTGGGAGTGAGAGGCTCCGGCAGTATTGGTGGGGAGGGGCAGAGTTGCAGGTCAGCAGTGAGGGGCACCAGCAGCGCTGGGGGAGGGCAAGGCTGCAGGTCAGAAGTGAGGTGCACTGGCAGGGTTGGGAGACAAGGGGCTGCAGGTTGGGAGTCAAGGGCAGTGGCAGGGCTGGGGGGGGCAGGGCTGTGAGTTGGGAGTGAGGGGCAGAAGCAGGGAACAATCATA
>NW_017729004.1:57095591-57096543 GCF_001723915.1 Gavialis gangeticus | reverse complement strand
CCCCCCCCCCCCCCCCCAGTCCCTCCCCCTTACAGGTGTTCTCTTTTTTTGATCCTGGAAATATAGTAACCCTACGAAAGGGATGTGGTTGCCTGTAATAGCAGGGAACTGGACTTGATAACCCAGAGTTTCTTTCAGTCCTATGTCCTATAACTATGTAGAGCCAAATGAGTACCACAGTCTGGGGAACAAAAGTGGGATGCAAAGGTGATTAACTGCACTGTAGACCATGTGCATATCCTGCAGTACCTTGGCAATTGAAAGTGAAACAGAAAACAGTAGTTGCATTATCCTATCCTTTTCTTTGTTATTTTCTCCGCAACCAACTGTGTGTGCTGGTCTGGCACTGAAGTTGATTCTCTTTCTTTTTACTAATAGAACCTGGGAGCTTAGATGACTTGTTTCCTCAGCAAGACCATATTTCTAAGTGACTGTGAAGCAAAGGATTTTCCTGTTTAAGAGTTCCTAAATTTGAAATCTGCATTGGAGTCCAAGAGCCTCAATCTCTTATTTAGTTTCCTGAAATGTTACAATTATATTTGGGAAACATGTTATGTCCTCTCAATTACTTGTTTACTTTTTCACATATCATCATTATCATTACTATTGTAATCATCATCATCTTTTCCTTGTTTGTGTCACTGACTAATATTTTTCTAAGGAAAAACTGGAATGAGCAGATACAAATGCTAAGGATGCTATTCATTTTTCAAGAGTCCTAGTTAACATCAAGCTTCAGGTTAGAAAAGACAAGATATCACAGTTGGAGCATGTTATACAGGCTCTGCATCTGAATGGCTGTTCTGCTCTACAGAATCTAGAAAAAAGATGAATAGCAAACAAAAAACAAAAAAAAATAGGAATCATCTAAGTGCAGGGGAGGGCAAAATATGGCCCATGGGCCACATCTGGCCCGCAGGGCCCCTAAAAAGTTTAGAAAATTAATATTAAT
>NW_017729004.1:57091897-57094646 GCF_001723915.1 Gavialis gangeticus | reverse complement strand
CCCAGATGTCGCTGCCCTCCACACACCTACTTGCAGCCACTGCCCCCTACCTGTCAAAGCCATTTGCCTGCCGCTGCCACCATTCCCCTCTAGCCTCCCCACCAGTTGCTCTGGCACTGTGCATTTCTGGCAGGAGTGCTGCAGGGGGCATTGCCTGCCACAGAGAGGCTGTGGGCAAATCCTCCTCCTCCACACATGCCACAACCTTCCCCAGTCACTCTCCCCCCATACACTCACAGCCCCCCACAAACCCCATACCCACACCCCTCCACAATATACAAGAGTAAGACTTCACTTTAAGCTACTGTGCAATCACCTCTATGTACACTACACAAATGCATGTAAATCAGGACAAAAATATTTTTTTGAAACTGATGAATGTTGTAGTAAATGTTTGATTTTTAGAATACAATTTAGTTTTTTTCTGGTTCCGAGATGGCAAAACCTTGCTGAAAGGAGTACTTCGGGGTGGGCAAGATTTCTGGTGGGAAAGGTCAGTGGCTAGGGGTAGGACTTCAGGTCCCAAGATTTCAACCAGGGGGGAGGCACCTGTCAAGGAGCAGGGCCACCGTTGCGGCCCTTGATGGCTTGCCAAAACTCAGTAAGTGGCCCTTTGCTCAAAATAATTGCTTGCCCCTGAGCTAGTGAATTAGAATAGCTTTATATGGTTCAAGCTGTCTTTTCTGACTGTTGATTAGCACACCATGTTCCCTTCCTCAGTTGTATGGATTGCTCCTTTTTTCCCCAATGATACACAAAATACTAGATATCTTCCTAAAGAGGTGATCTGTTAACTCTAGTAAGCCATGAGGTTCATACCAATAAGTTAAATGATAAACAGCATGCATCTAAGAGTATTTGCATATCCAACTACCTGCAACATTGCACCTCAAAATTAAAGCCTTATTTATTTAATTAAATAAATATCAAAGCTTTCTAAATTAGAAAAGCATTGGTGGTGAATGTCTTTTACTGGCAAACTTCAAGATATTTTTCTTGTTACAGTGGAAACAAAATTATAAATGATAGAAATGATTTTTCTTAAGAATTGACCTAATTTACTGGAAAGAGATGAATTTAGATGTATAACTTCTGTTAATGTTATTGTTTCCTGACTAAATCCTTGCTGCTAACATTGATTAAGAATGTTGGCATAGCTTAGTCTTTAGAAAACAAAAATCAGAATGTAGTTCATTTTAGATCAAGTAAGTATTCAAGAAGATAAACGTTCAAGTTTTGTTGAGAAATATCACTGGATATGATCTCATTAGTCTTATAAGAAAATAATGGATGAATTAGTACAAATTTTAACAGAACTGGCTGTGCCAACTTGTCATCTTGAGTTGTGCAAGCTTGTTCAGTGTGTCCAAAAACTACTACTTCCAGCTCCTTAGAACCAATTCATTATGGTCCCTCTCCTTCAGGTTCCTGCAGCAAGGGGTGGTGGAAGTACTAATTCATGGTTGGATATGTAATATGTGTAGTTGTTTTTATATAATGACTATTTCCATTGAATTATTCAAAATACATGCTGGTTTATATACTGGCATTTGATAATTTATATAGTTGAGATTTTTAATACAGTTTCCACGTATCAAAACAAGAAAAGGTTTAAGACTGTATGCAATGCAGCTTATAAAACAAAAGTCTCATATGCCTAACATGAAATAAACTTCACTACTTCTAAGTAAAAATATAGAACAACAAAAAGCATTTTACACTGCTCAGAGCAGCCACTGACAGGGGCTTCAGGGGTGTTGTGAGATTATGCTGGAAAAAAGTAATGAAATGCTACACTGCCAATGTTTTTCAACATGGACTAGTAAACCAACAATGCACTGATCCAGTTCAGGATACAATGGAGACAAGATGTATTTTGAGGACCTGTAATATCAATAATACTGATAGTGCCTTGCCAGATATGTGGACTTTTGTATATGTAGACAACAGATGTGCTGCATACCTTAAACATGTTTATTTATTAAGCCTGTGCAAAGTGGCTAGTATTCGCTTTGGATTTGGATTCAGATGATATGGGGGCCAGTGATTTGATTCAGTGATTCGAATCAGTGTCCCAAATTGATTCGGCTGAATCTGGTTCAGAGATTCAGTTGCCGCCGAATCTCCAAATCAGCCCCATCCCCTGCCCGTTCTCCCAGCCCCATCAATGGCTGCCCCACCCATGGCTGCCCTGCCCGGCCCCAGCTCCTGGCTCTTTGAAAAAAAAAAGCCCGGCACTCATGGGCTGCTGCCAGGTGGGGGGGCGATCTCCGCTGGCCCCCACTGCCCCATGCTGTGTGGAGGTCTCTGTCATGAGCCCCCATCCCCCACCTGCTCTCCCGGCCCCAGCTCCCAGCTCTTTGAAAAAAAAGCTTAAAAAAAGCCCTGACTCACCAGCTCCAGCCAGGCAGGGAGGCCATCCCTGATGCTCCCCACTGCCCTGCATTGTGTGGGGGCTCTGCCATGAGCCCTCAGAAGCCCTGAGGCCATTGCAACAGCCAGTGACTTTAAAGAAAAAAAAAAAGCCACTAAAGAGCCAGGACTTGGGGCCAGGCTTTCCCAGAATTGCTGGGAAATCAGATGGGGGTCAGGAGGCTTATGACAGAGCCCTCCACACAGCATGGGGCAATGGGGGACAGCAGGGATTGCCCCCCCAGCAGCAGCCAGTGAGTAGGGGCTTTTTTTAAAGAGCCAGGAGCTGGGGCCAGGCAGGGCAACTATGGGGGGGGGGGCTGGGAGGCGCTTGGGG
>NW_017729004.1:57086413-57091758 GCF_001723915.1 Gavialis gangeticus | reverse complement strand
GGGGCTGGGGAAGCAGGCAGGGGATGGGGCCTGGAAGGGGTACCCCTCATGGTCCACTGCACTCTCCTCCAGTCCCCCCTCCCCCACCCCGTTCTTACCAGCATAGAGTCTGGGCCCAGCTCCCTGCAACAGCTCGCGAGAACTGCCTGACTCTCCAAAGCTCTCCGAATCTGTTCAGAATTTATTTGGAGAGCTTCAAATTGATTTGGAACTTTAAATTGGTCTCCTGATTCGATTCGGCTTCAGACATTCATCCACTGAATCGGGACAAATCTCCTCCAAATCGAATCAGCACCCGTATACCATAAGGAGACACCATAGTGAAATCCTAGAGGGAGTGGAAGAAAAGATCAGCATAGTGATTATATAAGCACCTACTCTGGATACCTTTAAGAAGCACTTGGATGCCTATATTGCTAGGATCATATGACCCCAGCTGACTTCCTGCCCTACTGTATACTTTTCTTAAAAACAATGGGCCAAATTCATCAGTGCTAAGAGTGGTACTTCCCTGCCTTACCTCATCTCTTGTTAGCTGCATTTTCTTTTATTCTCCCTGATATAAGTAAGGATTTCTTAGGGTCATATCTTTTATTGGACCACCTATGTAATCTAACTCTTATCCCAACTAAATAGTTGGTTCAATAAAAGATATCACTGCCCTACGAAATCCTTTCCTCTCATATAATTGCTGGACCAATATGGCTACAACATTCTTACACTACTAAGTAAATCACTCTTGTTTCACACACCCGTTAAATGACAAAACAGTACAAGTTACACCAGAGGCGGGCAATTATTTTGGGTGGAAGGCCACTTACTGAGTTTTGGCAAGCCATCAAGGGCCACGTGACAGGCAGCCAGGGGCAGATAAATACTAATTTTCTAAATTTTGGGGGGCCCTGCAGGCCAGATAGAATAGCCTGGCGGGCTGCATCCAGCCTGCAGGCCACATTTTACCCACCCCTGAGTGGCACCATTTTATTACTAGCAGCTATTTCTGACTAGTTCATCTAAATATTATTTGTACTACTATTTTCATCTCTGCTGAATTTGGCTCAGACTTCCATGTGAGTGATAGCTGATTGTACTGAGTATTAATATGCTCCCCTGGGTCTAATATACAGGCAATGACTAGAAATTCTACAAGAGCTGAATTAATGCATTTTGATCCCTTCAAGTTGAAACACTGCATCACATCTTTGAGTATTATTTTGTTTTGTCCTTTCTGACCCTGTCCACATGTTGGTTTTCCACGTAGTTCTCACCAATGCCATCACTAGGTGTTAGTAATAATGGAATTGTTAGTGCACCCAGAGTCTAACACTTTAACCAATGGGCCGGTAAGACTGGCTCAGAATGCGTACTTTAGAATGAGCATACTTACTTGCAACATCTGACCCTGCGCCAGTTTCACTGACTCCCAAACAAGCCACAACATCGCCAGCTATACTTGGTACAAGGAACTCTTGTTTCAGCTCTTCAGAACCAAATCTGCAATGAAAGAATGCGAACATAGGATATTAAAAGCTTATGGATAAATGCCTTTAAATGTTCTATTCTGCTTTTGTAAAATCCACTGCCCCTACTTAATTCCCCAATAATTTCTACGTGGGAGGAATGCCCAGAGTAAAATCCATCCTCCAGCATAGGGTTGGGGCACAGAACTTTTAAGATCATACTCATAGATTCATAGACATTCTGTATGGAAGGGACCCCGGAGGATCATAGAGTCCAGGCCCCTGCCCCAGGGGCAGGAAGTCAGCAGGGATCATAGGATCCCAGCAAGATAAGCATCCAAATGTGTCTTGAAGGCATTCAAAGTGGGTGCTGGAACCACCTCCGGCAGCAGTCTATTCCAAACCTTAGGGGCTCGGACAGTAAAGAAGTTCTTCCTTATATCTCAGCCTCTGAAAGGAAATAGCACTCATAACACAGTGGGAGACAGATATTTAAAGACATACTTCTAACAATGCAGTCCTTTAACGCCTGCTGTGTTGGTGGCTACCAGTTCTGTGTGACTTCTCCTCAGCCGTCTGTGCCAGTTAAAAATAGATCAGCAATCCTCACACAATCTTCAGTAGCTTTGTACAGACTCTATGCCAGGGTTAAGTGATGTGAAGAAAGTCTTGTGCTGGACTCCTACACAATGAACTGTTTTCACCCTCCATGAACATCAACCCCATAGATATTCTAGAATATCTATGGTATATCTTGTTTTCATATTGTGAAAGGTAATAGCTCTCTCCCACCTATGCTTTTCTCCCAATCTCACAATAAAAAGAAGAAACAAGCCAAACTATTAACAGTATTTTCAGAGCAAAGCAATTCATATTTTTAAGCTTTAAAAATATATAAATACTTGACTACTGTTGATTTTTTTCACAATACACAGAATCCACAAAACAAATTCAACAACTCTACTATATCATAAGATTTAAAAGAAAATTCTGCTAACTTGCAAAAAGTAAGAGTACATTTTAAAGTAATTCGTTTTATGAAGTGGTGGACGTTTCCCAGCATTAAAGCATGCGTTTACACATATGCACACATACACACACACACTAAGTCCTGAAAACATTATTTAGTTACTTAGACAAAATTCCCATTATGTTGACTGTGTTAAAGCACATGCTGTTCAAATGATCCCACATGAACAACTGATCTATCTTAATCAGTATTTACAAACCTACTAACATCTGACCCATCTGCATACTTATTGGAGATGATGTTGTATTTTATTTTCCTGTGCTTGCACAGTACTCTGCCTGGACTGGATAGCCCAGTCGGAAAGCAGGGTATCTTACCTCAAGTGGAAAACAGTGTTAACTATACTGCTTTGAGTACCTGAATTAATTTAGATACCTTTACCTAGCACTAGAAGGATATCTAAACTTGCCTAAAAATCTAAGCAGTGGTAAACTTGACACCCTCCCTGGTAAACTTGCTCCATGTTTAATTACCTAACTGCCAGGACATTTAATTTTATTTCAAGATTGTATTTGTTTAACATTCTGTTTCACTCTTTAGATTTTATTAAGCCATGAAGATTGAAAAGTCCCCTCAATCTCTAAAATATCTTATAGTCATCTCTCAGCCTTATCTACAGTAAGTTGAAGAGACTGTCCAAGTGTTCTTCATGTCATGCTTTCCATGATTTTGCCCAGAACTGGTATCAGGCTAAATATAGCCTAGTTACCTGAGCCAGCCCATTGACAGTTTTTTAAATAGTGGTACACTAATTTTAAGGCAGCAATGACATTTTACATTAGCTAAGAATCTGAATGATCCTCCCCATCTGCAAATGGAGTAGAAAAAGCAGGACAACATAATTGGTATGAACTGAGTGGTCTGACCGCTCAAGAAGGTTCCTTGCTGAGATACAGGACCTCCACCTAACCCATGAGGTACACAGTCCCACCAGGGGGAATGCCCTGCTGGACCTGGACCTGGTCCTGGCCACAGGCGATGACCTGGTGAGGAGACTCCAGGTTCTTGACCATCTGGGCAACAGTGATCATAGCCTACTGGAATTCACCATCCAGCGCAGGATGTCAAGGGCCTGTAGCAAGGCAGTAGCCCTTGACTTCAAGAGGGCCAACTTCAACGAGTTGAGGAGATTGGTAGGAGGGGCACTGGGGTCCTGCAGGGTAGGGGAACTGAGTGTCCAAGATGAGTGGTTGGTCCTTAAGGAGACGATCACCGAGCATAAGAAATGACAGTCCCAATGAGAATCAAAGGGGGCAAGAGTGCTCAAAATCCTGCCCTGGCTCGCCAAAGGCAATCAGGAACACCTGAAAGCCAAAAAGGAGGTGTACACCCAGTGGAAGAGAGGGGCTATCACCAAAGAGGAGTATACCTCCATTGCTCGGCTCTGTAGGGGGCTGTTAGGAAAGCTAAGGCAGATACGGAACTAGGGCTTGCATCAAGGACAACAAAAAGTCCTTTTTTAAATACAAAGGGAGTATGAAGAAGGCACCAGGTAACGTGGGGCCCCTGCAGGATACGCTTGGCAATTTGGTGGTTGCACCAGAGGAAAAGGCAGACCTTTTTAACAAATTCTTTGCCTCCATTTTTTTGTATGCAGGGACCGGGACATCTCCCCCACTGGGATTCAGGACGGACTCAGGAGAGACTCCGACAGGCCTAGGGTCGGGGAGGACCAGGTTAGGGAACTTCTGGAGGGGCTGGACTTGTTCAAGTCAGCAGGTCCAGATGCTTTCCACCCCAGGGTGCTGAGGGAATTAGCAAGGGGTCGTTGCGGGCCCCCTGGCATAGCTTTACAAGCACTTGTGGTGCTCTGGCCAGGTGCCAGAAGACTGGAAGAAGGCCAATGTGGTCCCCATTTTCAAAAAAGGGAGGAGGGAGGACCCAGCCAACTATAGGCCCATTAGTCTTACTTCGATCCTGGGGAAGCTCTTTGAGAAAATTATCCAGGAGCATATCTGTGAAGGACCAGCACGGGGGATGATGTTCAGGGGCAACCAGCATGGGTTCATTACGGGCAGGTCCTGTCAGACCAACCTGACTGCCTTCTATAATCAGGTCACAAAATCACTGGACACAGGTGCTGTGGTGGATGTAGTCTTTCTGGACTTCAGGAAGGCCTTTGACACTGTCTCCTACCCCATTCTCATTAAAAAGCTAGGCGACTGTGGCATTGATGCCTACACAGTCAGATGGATCGCAAATTGGCTGAGGGGCCACACCCAGAGAGTGGTGGTGGATGGGTCATAGTCTACCTGGAGGGATGCAGGCAGTGGAATCCCCCAGGGCTCAGTCCTCGGGCCCATACTGTTCAATTTCTTTATTAGCGATTTGGACGAGGGGGTGAAAAGCACCTTGTTCAAATTCACGGATGACACTAAGACGTGGAGAGAAGTAGGCAATCTCCTATTTTCACTGACCTCTATGTTGGCCACTCCAATCTGGCCACATCCTTTCTGTATAGGGGGGCCCAAAACCGGGCACAGTACTTCAGATGGAGCCTCACCAGTGGTGAACACGGGGAATAATCACTCCCCTCAATCTGCTGGTAACAATCCTACTAATGCAGCACAGTATACCATTAGCTTTCTTCACAACAGGGGCACACTTACTCAGCATATTCAGTAACCCCCAAGATACTTTTCTGTAGAGCTACTGCTTAGCCTGTCAGTCCCCAGCCTGTACCAGCGTATAGGATAGTTTCATCTTACACGCAGGACTTTGCACTTGACCTTACTGAGCCTCATGAGATTTTTTTTTTCTTTGGTCCAATCCTCCAATTGGTCTAGGTCTCTGAATCTTAGTGCTATCCTCCAGCGTATCTACTACTCCCCCAGCTTGGTGTCATATGATTCACA
>NW_017729004.1:57080707-57081413 GCF_001723915.1 Gavialis gangeticus | reverse complement strand
GGTCCAATCCTCCAATTGGTCTAGGTCTCTGAATCTTAGTGCTATCCTCCAGCGTATCTACTACTCCCCCAGCTTGGTGTCATATGCCAATTTGCTGAGGATGCATTCCATTCCATCTTTCAGGTGAAGATAGTGAACAAAACCAACTCCAGGACCAACTCCTGGGGCACTGCAGTTGATACTAGCTGCCATCTATACATCAAACCATTGATTACTACTCTGAATCTGACCCAGCCTGCTTTCTATCCACCTTACAGTCCATTCATCCAACCAACTCAAACTTCCTTAGATTGCCTGCAAGAATGTTGTAGGAGACTGTATCAAAAGTCTTGCTAAAAACCAGGTGAATCATGTCCACTGATCTTCCCGCATCCACAGAGCCAGTCATCTTCTCATATGACCTAGATACACTTTTATATTCCTCCCTAGTTGTTTGTCCAAGTCTCCACTTCTTGTAAGCTTCCTTTTTCTGTTTTAGCTCACTGAACACTTCCATGCTGAGCCAAGCTTGTCTTCTGCCACAGTTGCTAGTCTTCCTGTTCACTGGGATTTGTTCCACCACCCCCAGTAACATTGTAGCAAGAAATCCCTTTTGTCTGACCGCCCCCCCCCCCCGAAATGTGAAGCTCCTCCATATAGCAAAAGCACCTCTTTAAGTATTTGCCCGCTTTTGGGGATGCTTTCTCTTTTCTACCTTTTCTTCCTT
>NW_017729004.1:57074801-57080518 GCF_001723915.1 Gavialis gangeticus | reverse complement strand
AGTAGCTAGTCTGGATAAGCATGTTAATAAGCGGCAATTAACATCTACAAAATCAGAGACCAAGGAGAGAAAAGAATCAATAAAGAGCCAGGAATTCCCGGCAACTTCACTGTTAAAGGTGCAGAAGCCCTGGTTTGAACTAATCAACGCTGGAAACAGACCCTTGGGGCTGAAATACCCCATGATCAACCACTCCCAGAGCTCTAGTCATCACGGCAATGAATCAATCAAAATTAATCAACAGACTCCTGAGACTGCACGTATGTGCAGACATGACCCCTGGGGCTGACAGCTGCCATCCAGCAGCCACCAAGAGGGAGTCCCTTGAGGTCAACGACCCCGGAATTGGGTAAGCCTGAGAACTGGGGAGTCACCAAAGTCTGCCAGAGAGGGATAAAAGGCAGTGAAGAATGAACCCCAAAGGTGCCCTTTTTGACCTGACCAGCACCCTGCCTGTCCAGCCAGAAGGACCAGCCGGCAACCCCTTCTGCAGTAACATCGCACTGAAATAAGCCTTGACTGGCCATCGATGGTGGACTCCAGAGCTTGGGGATTAGGTATATCTTGACACCAGTGCTTAGTGTTCAGAGCTATCTACTGTGTGTGTGTGTGCATGAATGTGTGTGTGTTTAAGGGGATCAGCACCAAGGTTTATGGTCTGACTTTTGCATCTGTCCAATAAATTAGAATTTTATGATGATCCTGTGAGTTCATGCTTTGTAGCCAACAACATTTCTTTAAAGTCATCGGGGCCGGCTCTCCTGGACTCTTTTTCCTCTCAGACTGGCCTCACAGGGGATCCTGCTCATCAGCTCCGTGAGTGCATCAAAGTCTATCTTTCTGAAGTCCAGGGTCCTTATTCTGCTGGTCTCCTTTCTTCCTTTCCTCAGGATCCTAAATTCAATCATCCACCTCATGGTCTCTACTGGCCAAGTTGCTATCCACTTTTACATTCCCTACCAATTCTTCCCTCTGTGTGAGCATCAGGTCAAGAAGAGCATGGCCCCTAGTTGGCCTCTCCAACACTTGTACCAGGAAGTCAGAATCACAGAATCATAGAAAATTAGGGCGGGGGAAGGACTTCAGGAGGTCATCTAGTCCAATCTCCTGCTCAAAGCAGGACCATTCCCTGTAATAGTAAGAGCTTTGTTAATAGCAAAAGTTTTGCATGCTGATTCCATAGAAGGCCGGTGAAGCGGCACATAGCCTCCTGCTCTGTGAGTGTGACCGAGCCATGAACCTAGATAGTAGAATGTTGTGATACAGTGGAATGTGGTAAACACCAGGTGCGTTGGATCACGACTCATCCCCATTTTCCTAGCATGAGATAACGTTGTTTACTTCAGACTATATAAGCTGTATATTCTTAAGTTACTACGGGTTCCTCCACTCTGGCAAGAGTTCTGACTTGCGCGGAGCCCTGGCACAGGCTATCGCATTCCTGGGATTGGAACACTGGAGCGGGGTAGCGGCTGCTGCCTAAAGCCGATGTGAACTGACCATCCTCTCTGCTCTGTTCTATCACCTGTCCCTGTGAGTATCCTTAAATAAAGCTTTGCAAGGGTGAAAACAACCATGAGTACGTCCTTTGTTCAAGTGCGGAGAATCCTCTGAACCCACGAGTTCTTTCTAAGACAATCCCCAACTACATCATCCCAAGAAAGGATTTGTCTAGCTGGTCTTAAAAACCTCCAAGGATGGAAGTTCACAGATTGATAAATTGTAAGGGGCTGGAAGGGACCTCACAAGATCATCGGGTCCAACCCCCTTGCACTAGGCAGGAAAGACAACTAGGGTCAGATGACCCCAGTGAGGTGACCATCCAATCTCCTCTTGAAGATTTACAGGGTAGGTGATTGCACCACCTCTGGAGGGAATTTATTCCACAGTCTGGACACCCTAACTGTGAAGAAGTTATTCCTAGTGTTAAGCCTGAAATGGCCACAAACCAGGAGTTTGTGGCCATTACTCCTGGTTTTCCGCAAGGGTGCCCTGGTGAACAGTTGTTCACTGAGCCCTTGATGTATGCCCCTGACTTAGCGGTAAGCTGTTACCAAGTCCCCTCTCAGCCTTCTCTTTTTTAGGTGGAAGAACCCAAGTCCCTCACCCTTTCCTCATATGGCTTGCCTTGCAAGTCTCTGATTACACGAGTAGCTTTTCTCTGGACTCTCTCAAGCTTTTCCATGTCCTTGTTGAAGTGTGGTGCCCAGAACTGGATGCAGTACTCCAGCTGAAGTCACCAATGCTGAGTAAAGTGGAAGAATCACTTCTTTGGTTTTGCTTGAGAAGCATCAGTTGATGCACGCCAGAGTATTATTTGCCTGGCTAGCTACAGCATTGCACTGATGGCTCATGTTCACATTATGATCTATTATTACTCCTAGGTCCCTTTCAGTCATGGTGCTAGTTTGTTTGGTGCCACTGAGCCTGTAAGTATGTTGGGGGTTGTTCATCCCCAGATGGAACTTTTTACATTTCTCAGTGTTGAACTTCATCTGGTTCTGGACTGCCAGCCTATGTTTGCCTGTATCTGCAGCCTATTTTCAAGCGTGAACATGCTCCCCCGTAACTTGGTATCATCCGCGAACTTGGCCAGTAAGCTCTTCACTCCCTTATTCATATCACTGATAACGATGTTGAAAAGCACTGGACCAAGCATGGACCCCTGAGGGACACCACTGGCCACTTCAGCTTCCTACCCATTTAACTGTCGAACACTTAAGCCCGCAATCCTCCAATTTTCCTGTGAGAACATTATGGGATACCAGATCAAAGGCCTTTTGGAACTCTAGATATACAATGTCGACCTCCTCTCTCTTATTCAGGTGGCGAGTTACCTGGTCATACAAGGGGATGAGATTGGTAAGACAAGACCTGCCTGCAATGAAGCCATGCTGGCTGTTGTTCAGAATCCTACCTACTGCAAGTGTATTGCACATAGATTCCTTGATGAATTGTTCCAGGATTTTCCCTAATTGGCTTATAGTTGCTTGTGTCCTCTCTCCTCATCTTCTTGAAGATGGGCATAACATTGGCCCTCTTCCAGTCTTCAGGGACCTCCCCCGAGTGCCATGAGTTTTCAAAGAGTTTCACCAGAGGTCCCGCAATGACTTCAGCCAGCTCCTTCAGCACTCTCGGATGAAGTTCATCCAGTCCTGCTAATTTATGTCTAACTTTCCTAACTGATCACGCACCAGTTCAACATCAACAGTAGGAAGACAGTCATTCCCACCACGTCCATTCTGAAACTTATCTAGTATGACTGTCCCCTTAGTCTGGTGAAATACTGAATTGCATAACCTCTCTGTTCCAGTTTTTCTTCATATCTAACTTAAACTTCCCTTGCTCCAGACCACTGCTCCTTGTTCTGTCATCTGCCACCACTGAGAACAACCTATCTCCATCCTCTTTGTAACCACTGTTCTGGTAAATGAAGGCTGCTATTATATCCCCCTTCAGTCTTTTCTGTTGTCCCCATCACTCTCCAAAAAATTCCTGGATTGCATGTGCATTGCTTTATTGCCCTCCCAGAAGGAGTCAGGGTGACTAAAGTCCCCCATGAGAATCAGGGCTTGTGAACGGGAAACTTCCATTACCTGTCTGAATAAAGCCTCAACCACCTTGTCTGGTGGTCTACAGCTGACCCCCACCATGACATTGTTGCTCTCCCCTCTGACCCTAACCCAGGAACTTTTGACAGGCCCATCTCCAGTTTCAAACTGGAGCTCTGAACCGTCATACAGTTTTTCCATAAAACACAGCTCCTCTTCCTCTTCCCTGCTGCCTGTCCTTCCTGAACAGTTTATACATATCCATGACAGTACTCCAGCCATAAATAGTCTCTGTTATTCCAGTCACGTCATAGTTCAGAGACTTTGTGAGGACTTCCACTTCTTCCTGCTTGTTTCCCAGGCTCTGTGCATGCACGTGCACTCCTCTACAGAGTAACTGAGGATGATCCAGGCAACCCTGATTCCAGCATTTCCTAACTTTTGCAGGTTTCACTTTGGAACCTTAATATTCTTTCAGCACAGGTTTCAGGGTTCTGCATGTGTATGTATTTTTATATATTATTATATAAAGTGAATATAGAATAAGAATCTCTGTAGAAGTTGGGACATTTTATTTTTTTAGTTCCCAGCATAATTCAGTGGCTCCTTATTGTGGCAAATCAGTTATAGATGTAAGAATGGTTACAAGAACAAATGTAAGAATGGTTACATAAAAACTATTGGTTCTTTCTCACCCCATAGTTTGCATTGATGACATTCTACAAACATTACTGTCAATACAGACATACAACTGAATACTATATTGGAAGATGCTAAATAGGGTGAAAAAAATGAGAGTAGGATCTAAATCTATTTAAGTTCCTTGATCTGCTTCTTAATTCTGTTTATGCGCAATCTCATTTACAAGCTGAAAGCTTCCTCAATTCATCTTAAATAGCAATAAATTTGCTTTCTGACAGATTAGATTGCTCCGTTGAATGAAAATATGTCTAACGCACATCACTATTCTGATTTAATAGAGCTGATGCTCATCCTCTTAAAGAAAAGCTGGTAGCATTCATTCTGGTTTCTCATACTCCAAGGGGGGAAAAAAGCTGTTCTCAAATCAATTAATTAAATTAGTAAGGAAGGAATGTTTCTAATTAGGATTGACACTTTATGATATACTCTTAGCTGGAAATTACAGTTTTGAGTATGAACAGCTGCAGGTAGTTCTTCATTCCCCAGTCAGCATTTGATTAAATCAAGCTTTCTTGTATTCAAACTCACACATTCGGATTGGTTAGTCAGATGATCCACTTCGACATAAATATCAAGTGGTCAGGGATAATGCTACATTCCTTATACAGATGGTGCCACAATTATTGTGAGATCAAATATAATATGATGGAACACTGATAAACTCAAGCGAGTTGGATCACGATAAAGCACAGCTACTTTCAGTTACTTAATATCTAAAAAGCAAAAAGCAGAAAAATAGGCCTTGATGGGAGAGTCTTAGATATGCCTTCATTATTCCAAATATAAAGATCAAAATGATTTCAATAATTTTCCTATTCATAGTCAAGGAGTTTAAAGATATATCAATTCTAGGTTGCTTTTCTTACGTTGAATAGTAAGAAACTAAGCCTGGACATTTACAGCCCTTGCACAATGATGACCTGGTTCTGACTGAAGCTCCTAGGTGCTAATGTAGTAAATATAAACTACAATTTCACAAGTTTCTGAACTCCTATTCAGACCTGTCAGTTCAGACTGGGATTGTTTGTTTTAAGTTACCAAAAAACCCTGTGAGGGAGGATCTGTTTAGCTATCTAGGCAGAGGTTAGATTATTTCTAATTAGTGTTTTGTTTCAATTACTTCAGTATAATGAAGACTATCTTGTGAGACTTTAATAATTACTCATCTACACATGAAAGTTAATTTAGTTAAAATTTGAGGGATAAAATGCCTTGCAACCACACATTAAACTTTTTTTAAATAGTTAACTGGCATTTTACTCTACATTCCAAAATCCACTTTGGAAATAATTTTTACAAAATTAGGAATGTGTTATTTCACAACAAAATGCTGGCAAGCATATCATTTTTCAAACTCTTCCTTCTTCATCATTTCCCATAGCTGTCCCACTCAATTTGCTGACCACTTGACATCATAGTTTCATAGTAGTAGCTAGGGTCAGGAGGGACCTGAACAGATCATCT
>NW_017729004.1:57073135-57073841 GCF_001723915.1 Gavialis gangeticus | reverse complement strand
CCCTGCAGGTCCCCCACAGATGTGCTCCTTGATGATTCTCTCAGATTTTCACAAGAAATCCACCTATAAATTCCCTCCCTGTTGTGGACACTACTGAGGGCACTTTTAGAGCTGCCCTAAGCAGGAAGACTTTACTCTGAACAATCAGGAAGTCTTTGATTTGTAAAGCTTTCAGGCAGACCATGTAACACAGAGTGCTAGCCATCCAGAAGACCAAACTTTTAAACAATGTTTTATCCTCTCTACTATGCTGCCATGGTGAGCAGAAGTGGATGGGAACCTCTTTCTGCTTCTTCAGCTTCTAACCCTCATCACCAACATGCTCAAAATGACAACTGTGCTTGAGAATTTCAGCTCCAAAAAAACATTTATTTCTCTGAAATATTTTATCCCATAGCAGGTAGCAAAGCATGCTGGGACTCCTTACATTGCTTAAAGACTCCTGAGAGAGGGCAAAGCAGATAGAAATCAATGCTAAAGAGATTTTTTACAACATATAGTTGTTTTAATAGACTCCTCCCCCCAAAAAAACCTTTTAAAAGCTGAATTTGAAATTATGACCCAGATTTCAAATTACTAAAATATATTCAAATAATTCTAAATAAATAAAAAATAATATTCAGAAACTGTGTGTGTGCTGTTGAAATCAAAGCACTTAATCAGGGCAAGCTATTGGCTAAACTCTGGGGAGTGGGGAAAGTTAACT
>NW_017729004.1:57048977-57068135 GCF_001723915.1 Gavialis gangeticus | reverse complement strand
TAAAAAATAATATTCAGAAACTGTGTGTGTGCTGTTGAAATCAAAGCACTTAATCAGGGCAAGCTATTGGCTAAACTCTGGGGAGTGGGGAAAGTTAACTCCAGTGGTATCCTCTTCCTCAGCAAATGTGCAGAGCATGACTTGTGCTCATCATGCATACCATCTTCAGACAGAGTGAAAAATATAAGACCACTTGGAAAAATTCACACACCAACCACTGGCGCATTCTTGACTATATTATTGTCTGTGCCTGTGATCATACTGATGCCCATATCACACGAGTCCTGAGAGGTGTAGATGACTGCTGGACAGACCACCATTTAGTCAGATCAATCATGGACAAGCAGCTTGTACTACAACACCATAAACAACCAAAAGGAATGTGGAAGAGAATTAACATCAAGGCACTCCAAAACCAAGATTTGATAAAGGTCTTCAGGAATGCCTTACTGAGAGGCTCTCTGACCTACCTTATGACATCAAGGACATCCAGGCACATTATTTACAAGGCATGTGCTTAATCAATTGGATACACCACTTACCTTCACCAAGATTGGTTTGACAAGAACAATTAAGAAATCCACGCACTTATCCAACAGAAGAGAGCCGCATTCTGCAATTGGCAAAATGAACCCTTCAATCAGTAAAAACAAGAAGCTTTCCATGGGCTCAAAGCAGTAGTGCAAAGGAGCTACGGGACATCAAGAACCAGTAGTGGAAAGTGAAGGCCATCCAGATCTGGATCATTAATAACCAACATGAAATGAGAAACTTCTTTCAAGCAATAAATGCCATTCATAGGCTACGTCCCAATGGCCCAATTCCCCCTGTGATCCCAGGATGCCTCCACCCTTCTCATGGACAATGTATCCATCAAGCAACACTGGAAGGAACACTTCAAGTTTCTACTCAACTGTGAATCTGAGGTCTCAGCAGCCACCATAGAGTCCATCTCTCAACATCCAGTAATAGAACCTCTTGCTGATTCCCCATCCTTCAAGGAAGTCTGGCATGCCATCATTCAGACCAAGAACAATAAAGTTCCAGGTCCAGATGGCATCCCTGCAGAGGTCTTCCAAGCTGGTGGAACAGCCCTAGCGAACAAATTTCACCAACTTTTCATCAAGATATGGGTTAACGAGGAAATTCCACTTGACTTAAAGAATGCCAACATTGTGACCACCTTCAAGAAAGGGGACAAGTCAGTGTGTGGGAACTACTGAGGCATTGCCCTCTTCTGTTGCCGGAAAGACTCTTACTAGCATCCTTCTGAATTGCCTCTTCCCCCTTGCTGAAGATGTCCTTCCAGAATCCCAGTGTAGCTTTAGACCATCTTGAGATAGCACTGACATGATTTCTGTTGCACGACAGATCCAGGAGAAGTGTAGAGAGCAACACCAGGAACTGTTTATGACATTCATTAACCTAACCAAGGCCTTTGACTCCATCAATAGTGAAGCTTTATGGAAAGATGCTGGCTAGGTTTGGTTGTCCACTTAAGTTCATCAGTGTCCTCAGGCTACTCCATGATAGGATGACCACCACTGTCTTTTGTAATGAACCAGAAATACACCCATTTACCATCTGTACTGGGGTCAAGAAGGGCTGCGGCATTGCCCAAACCCTTTTCTCCATCTATCTTGCTGTCATTTTGATTCTCATCCATGACTGCCTTCCTCCTGGAATTGAGGTTCGGTATTGAATGGACAGTCAGCTTTTCAACCTGCAGTGCCTTCACAGCAAAACAAAAGTTACCAAGACTGACATCACTGAATTTCAGTACACTGACAACTGTGTTATTCTTGCGTGAACCGAGAATCCACCAATCTGCAATCCACCTCTGATCTTTTCTCAGGTGCCTATCACAGCCTGGGACTCTCCCTTAACATTGGGAAGACCAAGGTGCTCCATCAGCCTGCCTCAGCACAAACTGCCCCTCTCCCCACTATTGGTGGAGAGCCCCCGGAAAACACTGAGTATTTCCCATATTGTGGCAGTCACCTCTCCCAGTCAGTCAGTCTTGATGCAGAAATCAAATATAGAATGTAGAAAATGCTGTGTCAGCATATCATTCAGGAAGCTGCTTCACTGTGTCTTTGCTGACCGAATACTACAAATGGAAAATAAGATCTTGGTCTACAATGCAGCGGTTATCTCCAGGCTCCTCTATGGGTGTGAGATGTCAGTGGCATATCAGAGCCAAAGCTATTTTAAGTGCCTGGAATGGTTTCATCAGCATTGCCTCAGGAAGATCCTTTGCATTAGATGGGAAGACTAATGCACCAATGCCAGCATCCTCTCTGCAGCTAACCTAACCAGCACTGAGAGAAAAATCATGAAACATCAACTCCACTGGGCTGGCCACTGTGTGCGGATGGCTGGAACTCATCTCCTGAAGCAAGTCCTTTTTTCTCAATTTAGTCATGGTAAGAGGACCTGCAGAGGACAAAGAAAGCGCTACAAGGACATAACTTAAGAAGGGTGGCATCAACCCTACAAATTGGGAAGTGCTGACTGGTAACAGGTCTCAATGGTGCTGCACCATACATCAAGCTACAGGTCACTTTGAAGAGGACTGTTCTTGCTCAGCAAGCTGAGAAACAGCAGAATAAGAAGCAAAGCGCACAACATCCTGGTCAACAGTTGTGCCCACCCCTCCCACCCCTCAACGCAATACTTGTCATATCTGTGGAAAAACATGCAGAGCACGGACTGGACTCAGCCACCGTAAAACTCACCAGTAATCCCCCCCGGCAGACATCATTCTTATATCAAGGGATGATTATCATTGGCTAAACATTTGGAAACACAGGTTGCACCCCACACGCAGGGGCATGCGTTTGTCACGGCAAAAATTTGTGTTGCTGCTTTTTGCTACTATGCAGGCCCCTGCAAATGGGGTTTGCTGTAGGGCAAAATACCCCACTTCAGGGAAACTGCCATTTCCCCACTCTTTGCAGCACCTGGTGTGCTGGAGGGACACCTAAAGCAATGGAAACACTGGCCAACAGCCAGAGCATCTCCTTGAAGCCTCCAGTTGCATGCTTCTGGAGCATGTACTACGCCACTTTTTTTTCCACGGTTGTTTTAGATACTAGGAGTTCCCGATATCAAATGTTGGCACCACATTCTGATTATAGAGTGTGGCAAACCATTGCACATGTGCCATGTGCAGTTTGTGGCACCTCAAACAGTTTTGAGGCATTGCAAACCACACATGCCTGCACATCTGGATGTGCCCATAGTGTGCAGACATATGACACAATTACTAAAGAGCAATTTATACCAGATTTTATTCCATACTAAATTTATTCCTTTGTAAGAGGTGGACATAAGACCAGCACTTCCAGGCTGCCTGATATTAGAGAACCAGATATTAGATGATGGGGGAGCCAGCTACTGTACAAATAGCTACCTGAAGATGAAACTGACCAAATAAGTGGACAGATGATATGTTCTATTTTCCCAAGTAGTAAAAGTATTACACATTTTTAACAGGTAGCATTACCCTGATGTGACAGTGCACTGGTAGTGCCTGCCACTTTAAGATCATCAGGCAGCCTGTTGAGCAACCAGCAGGTGGGCTCAGACCCATTTAGGCTGCCACCTGACTGCAGAGGGACACCTGACTGGAGGAGGGCTGGTAAGAAAGAACATAAGCCCAGATCCTGGGACCTGGGCTAGCAGTTACATCTGGGGAGCTGTAGGAGTAACACTGCACAGCTTGAAGACTGCAGCTCCTATAACACCTGGAAGTTAGGGTAGGAACTATGAGGATGGAGGAGGTTCCTTCTAGTCCTGGGTAAGGCCTGAAACTGCACCCTGCTGGGGGTTGAATGGCATGGTGGGACTGTAGTGGGGCAGCCTCCAGGAAATGCTACACCTGTGGGTGAGGTGAGGATGTGGCACCATAAAGCCACAGCCCCCGCTGCCTTGTTGGTCACCCCACAGAGGAGAAAGGCGTCGGGCTAAGGTCCACGGAGTGAGACCTGAGGCCTGAGGGGTGAAAGCCCCAGAAAGCGTGCATGTGGCCCAGTAAGGGGGCCGAGCGAGTGTGTGGCCCGAGCCATGGGTCAGAGTGTGGCCCAGTCACAGGTCAGAGTGCAGGCCAGTGAGGGGCCAGAGGAGTGGTCCAGTGAGGAGCCAAGGCCCACCAAGAGGGACCTAAGACCTGCGTGGGCCAGAGGCTGAGTACAGCCCAGTAAGAGGTCAAGGAGAATTGGATGCCATCTGCAAGGCATAGGACACAGTGTAGGGTTGGTTTGGAGTTGTGTGATTGGCCCAGTACACCAGGGCTGCAAATGGGGCAGCCTTCCACATTTACATCACGACATGGCAGGTGAGTGCAGGGGCAGACTGCCCTACAATGGAGGGGATGTGGGGCATCTACCTCTTTGGGTGCCCAGGGACAGACCCTGTTACATCTGGATTCAAGTAATACATTCTATGGCTTTGTGCCTTTTCTCTCCTCTTCTTTTACCTACATAACACTACATCTTACTACACAGTAAATGCATTGTGTCCACATGCACTGTTTACTGAAAAGATAAACCAGCTTTTGACAGTTATAACCTCATTTGCAATTTAAGAGAATATCTTCTTCTTTTCAGTTTATCCAACTGAGGTTATTTCAATAACTAGTGAATTCAAAGTCCAGAAATTGATTTGAAATTAAAAAACAAGAAAACTTTTCCCCCCTTATTTTATACATAACTTTTTAGGTAAGACGTTGAGCTCTACTAGATCTAAAACCCCAAAAAACATGGCCAAAACCAGTAAGTTCAATTCACTAACAACAATTAATTTTTTTTTTATTAAATCAGTTTTAAAGACTATTTTTTTTTAAATTCTCATCTAGTCAGGCCTTTCCACAGCTTTCTGTGACTAATAAAAGCAATTTTAAAATAGTGCTTTTCTCTAAAATCATATGTAAAATAATAGTATACTAAGTAATAAAACTCATTCCTTATTTTCATTTGTGTAAAATGTATTATGTTCTAAAGTAAAAATTAGCATGCATTTATTCAGATTCTTGTATATATAGTGTACCCTCCCAGTTAGCAAAATATAGTTTAAAATGTAGTGGAAAAGTTATAAGTAGTTGCAAATCAATATGTAGTAATAGCTTTCAACCAAAAAAGAAATTCCTTGTGAGAAAAATCCCAGGATGCACAGAGCCTAGGCATGACTGCCCTGTGGGATTTCTTTCCAGAATAATGCAAGGCTATATAGATGTGATGATTCAGAAGGTGAGCAGCTAGAACCAACGTAACAAAGAAAATGAGCCAATTAAAAAAGCAGTACTATATATAAAAACCCCCGGTCTCATTTTATACCAAGAAATAGTCCTGTTCCATTACAAAGAGAGATATTTATGAAAAATCTAACAGTGGACAGAAAAATATAGATATTAAGAACCGTAAGAAGAATTCTCTCCAATCGCTACAGCTTAGATAGAATCAGCTGTACACGCTGAACTCAACAAAGTAAATCTAAAATTTATTTCTTACCCGCTAAGTAATTACTGTTTGTCTTACTACCTAGTTAGAAGCAAGAGAAAAGGATGCTAAGGCTGAAAGATTTCTACATCAAAGTTACAGCACTAGAGATGAATCAAAATAAACTGGTTTAGAGTTCAAGGGCAATATATTTCAGCTGCTCTTTCACCTGAAAACTCATTTCTGAATTCTACCTGTTAAGCTCAAAAGCAAGTATTATACCTAGAATGTTTTTGAAAGATCTGACAGAGAGCCATAATTAGAGTCAGATGTTTGAAAGGTCAGATCTTTTCTGATGGAACATTCTGCAGTTCATAAAGAAATAGCCCTGGACTTTCTTTTAGTGTTTATTTTACTTTATTTAGCAATTCCGTATGTGTCAAGCTTTACTAGCACAAGAGCAATTTTAAAAATGATGCCACTCAATAATGACTAAAAGTACACATCTAACTTTTTATTTGACTGGAGAGTTAAAAATTAACATTTTCACTGGTCTGGTTAGTTTATAAGTCTCCTATACTGTGGGGTGTCTTCATGTATGCTAAGCTCTTGATAGTACCCTTCAACAGCAAAGCGATGAATATAGTGTGCTCTCATACTGGGATAAGGGATATGTGTGTGGGATAGATGTGGTCTTGATTACTTTCTTGGAGGCTATCATTGGTACATGTTGGGAAAACACTGCTTAACACTAAGAAGTAACACAATTTTGTCTTCAGCCAGACACTGATTCGTTTTAAACCTCAGGGAAGAATTAAAAATAATAAAAGCCTGCGTAGGTGGAGGGGAGAGTTATCCTCCACAGGCTTATAAAACATTACATTTTTATTCCCTAAAGTACAGTAAACGAACTGCAGTCATAGTAGAAGTGATAAACGGTATAAAAGCTACGTCAGCAAGGTTTTGGTATATTTGCGCAAGGCAAAGAACTTGCTTTTTCAAAAGACTCCCCAATGACTAAGACTTCCTAGCTCATAATATGACGGGGCAGCTCTCAGGGCTGGGTCTCATGCTGGCCTGCCCACCTGTCTCTACGAAGCAATCTACCCAGCCTTGCCTGCCACTACTTTGCTGTTCTCAAAATGGGTGGTAAAATGTGGGAGACTGCCCATTACATGCCCCAATGCCAGGGGGCACCATCTGCAGCTCTAACCTTTCCTACACTGCAGCCCATTCCTTGCAGATGGTATCACCATTCTTAGCATCTCTGGCTCCACACTGGGCCCCATAATCCTCCCATCTGGACCTCAACTGGATGCCTCCTATCAGGCAGCCTACATCGTCCTCATTCTGGGCTACCTAGATCCCTGTACTCTTCCCCCTCTCAGGTCTGCCCGCTCCCCGGGACCTTTGGCCACAAAGACCCTGGCCTCACCTCCAAGGCCAGTTAGAAACCCAGGCCCTCGGCTCTGGGAGTCCCTCATGATGAGCCCCTGGCTCTTTTGACCAGTGTGGACCTGGCCCCAGCACTGGCCAATTGAGGGTGCCTCAAGTCAGGCTTCTTGAGCATCTAGCCCACTCCCTCTAACGGGTCCGCCTTCTCAGCCCTAACTATGGAATAACCCACCCAGTTGTGGGGGCTGGGGTTACTGAGGCACCCTGACCCATCTTTCACCAGAGTGGTAACTGGCCTGGCATTTCCTGGGGGCTCTCACGCCACTAGGAGCCCCACCAGGCCACCCATCCCCGGCAGGCTGCAGTTTTAGTTTGCGCCCAGGACCAAGAGCCTCCTAGCCATCCCCATAAGCTCTTGCCCATACCTCCTGGTTGTTCCTGCTGCAGCTCAGCTAGGCAATATATTTACCTCCGCTGTACCAGAAGACTGCAGCCTTTATATACTAGATTCTCAAAATGGCTGCCACCATCAGGCAGATGCCTGACCCCGCTCTTAAAGTGGCAGGCACCAACAGTGCCCTGCCACACAACTACATGGATGAAAGATTTGTTTTAAGTCACACAAGTATATCCCTACTTCCAGATTTTGCAGTTGCATTAAACTGTATACTTTGCATTCAGATGGGAAAGGAAAAACAGAATTTCCTTTTGTGCATAACTTTATGTCCTATATAATCATTGGATAGCTGTATGCAGTTAACCATCTGTCTTCGCCACCAAAAAAGAAAAGTTTTAGGGCTATGTATTAAATGTACTTAAAATGCAAGCAGTAAAACATGTGCTAAGTGTGCTCATATGATAGCAAAGTTACAACTTTTTGTGGGAGGAGTATTCCCCGATCATGGTAAGTAATGTGTTCAACTACCACTAGACTGCTCCATGGAGATAATATAAGCAATTGGTCGGTCCTCACCTAGTCATAATATCAGCCAGGGACTCTTCAGCTGTACCAAGCCTTCAGGTAGAACGAGGAAAGCCACGTATCAGGAGGAAGGATCTTGGATTTTTCACTTGCAAGTTCCTCCAGGATCAAGTTGACAGCTGGGCACATCCAGGGCCAGAAAGTCCTGGGGCTGCAACTAACAATCAGTGGATTGGCAGTCCCAGCTCTGGCACTGCACTGCAGCTGGTTCAAGACTAGTGTGGTCCTGGGGTTGGGACCAACACTCACCAAGCTGTGCATGTTAGAGATTGTAGTAAACACTACCCTTTGATTGCTCAGAACATGCTCTAACTTTAATACCGCAAAAATGTAACGTACAAAGTATCCTGATTAACAAGGTCCTTAATTTACATATTTTAAAGGCTATTAATTTTTATTACCCTCATCTGGTTTTAACAGTTTTCCACATTTACCCCTATTAATGAGCATAGTGTTATCAGCTCATTGTATGAAAA
The DNA here is from genome assembly GCF_001723915.1 of Gavialis gangeticus. Lineage (NCBI taxonomy): Eukaryota > Metazoa > Chordata > Crocodylia > Gavialidae > Gavialis > Gavialis gangeticus. Next base: position 57,059,844 of record NW_017729004.1, on the reverse strand, counting down.
TGGAAGCTGTTATTTAACCCTTCAATTATGTCAGATGCAGCTACTTGACTGATGATGGCCCAGATCCAACAAGTCTTTTGGCAAACTAGTAACTTACCATGTGAGTTTCCCAAGGTTGAAGTGTCTGGCTGGCACGGAGCCTATATCTGGTTTTGTGGGCTGATTTGGGCCAGATTAACTATGGAATTAGAGTATGAACTTTGCTCCCAATGTTAGAGCAAGATGACTTGTTAATAACTGTTGTGTAGAAATGCAATTAAGAGGGTCTCCAAAGTTGAAGGAGAGTGAATGATACAGATATGACAGCAGCTGAAGCTAAATGAAGATGAAAAATTACAAACTAAGGAAGACCCTTTAAAAATACATTATTAAGAAACAGCAGATAAGCAAATACCTGGAAACTTAAGTACATATGCAGGTCCAGTCAGCGTGATAGCCATTAAGGGAATTAGGAGACAATTTTACTGTACCACTGACCATTACTTTTGAAAAGTCATTGTGAACTAAGGATGAACTGGAAGGTATGTGAAAAGTATGTCCAGTGCGAATTTGCACAGATGAAACAGGATTACATCAAGTAATTGCTACTTAATATCAGTGCACTGGGATGAATTTGCCCCACAGAGGGTATAAAAATCTATAAGCAGTAAAAAGCACAAAGTTACCAAGGACTGTGGAATCAAGAATCTTATAATGACCTTTCTCTCTTGCTGCTTGTGCCACTCATACCCCTCATTTTCTTTATTCACATGTGGTTTGTAAGTTACAATCATTCTGTATATTTAGGGCATGCCAAAATTAGAGCAAATTATACTTGCACCTGTTTTCTGGTTTTGTCATAATCAATGTCTGGGGAATGCTATCCATTTATGTTGCCCCTGAATTTGGTTCAATGTTCCTTTCTCATTATTCTTTATTTAATATTTACAAACCGTGATTCTTTTCTTGTTCTGACAGTTTAATTTGAGGACATGATGTAGGTTTCCACTTCTAAGAAATATGAATATAATTGACTTTAAGTCAGTTGTGCTGCTTAATATTAGTCCCAGGATGTCAAATAATTGAGTCTTACTTGTCTTTCAAATCAGATTACTATTGTTCATTTTTGGCATCAGCTATTGAATCTATCTTCTGCAATATACTAATGTGGTTGGCAATGTTAATGTCTTGAAATTCCGTATTTAAATGATGTTTGGTCTTGCTCTTAGTAATCAATGCACTGCAGTAAAAGGTGGCATATTTTTCTATCTTGGAGAAGTATTACCTAAATTAGACTATTTCTATCTGCCAGCAGTGTACGAGACAAATCTTGGTCTTCTTCAATCAATTATTTTAAGTAAGTAATTTTTATTAGACTTTTACACTTATTAAGAAGTTTCATTTAAGCCAAAGCTCTGAGTTTAGGAACATGGCATCTAATTTTAAAAAAATTAATCTTCCAATATAAAATAGAAATTGTCCCGCTAAACTACATTACTTGCAGGTGAAAATAAACAGGCGTTCCCTTCCTTACCTGTTTAATAAAGCATACAAAATAGTAAATTTGGACAGTAACTTTTTCTCCAATTCCAAACATACAATGGTATTTTCTAACAAATATGAAACTCCTAACAAAAGGTACAAAATGAATATTTCTTCTAAAAATTACCTTGTTAGAGCAGGTGTAGCCATGTCAGTGTGCACTCCAATAGCCATAGGAATCCCTCCACAATGAATATTTCCCAGTTCTTCTGCCATTGCAGTACTATAGGAAAAGTCCAAGCCCAGGCCACCATATTCTGAAAATATCAATAGTGTTGATATTTGCAAATAAACAAGAGCCAAGAAAATCAATTTAATTGTGTTCTACAAGCTGAGGCTACCATGTAATTTTCGAAGACTTAACAATGACAAACTTCTATTAGAGCTAAATGCTGCTGCAAGATGCTACAAAAAACAAATAAAAAGATTACTCTTTCTATAGCTGTTTCATATGCAGTCAAGATCACTTGAGTATGCAGTCTTTTCAGGTCTCATGAGTTAAACAGGATTAAGCCTTGCCTTAGGTGGAGGGGAGAGTGCCATGAAAAAATTGAGGGAATATAGAAAATAGTATCTGATTCACAGATGATCCTATTCCTGAGTTTATACTGAACCTTTGCTCAGAAACAACATTAGATGGAGGAATGCTATTGAATGTGTATATTTTATGTCTATTGTCAACATTAAAGCACTATTCACTAAATTAAACCTGGTGGCCCTGATATCTTGGTCAAATTCCAGTGAAGGTGATTATACCTCCTCACATTCCATCCTACAAATTCAATTACAAAGATGTTATTCTTCACCTCCTTCCTAAATCGCATAAGGTTGCCTAACATTAGTAAACAGTTGTGTACCATACCCCAGATGGACCAGAGTTCCATAAGCCATTTTAATTTGTAAAAGAATTACATTCCAGATGACATGTTATCAGACAAGCCATTACATTATTTTATTAGCTGCCTGGATGCTTTTGAGCGGGTGCCTCTACATAAGCAATTAAGGCAGTGATCAACTCTGGCACACTTCACGCAGGAGTAAACTGCTCCCAGGTGCAGTGTCTACACACGCACCCAGGAGAGCAGCAGTTTGAGCTAGGGTAGACCCTGGGCTGGCAGCAGGTTTGCAGGGTCAGCCCCAGGCCCCAGCTGGTGGCAGTGGAGGAGCTGGCTGATGCATGAGTGCTGAAGTGTGGAGCCATGTAGCAAGCAGTCTCCGCAATTTATTACCCTCAAGCCCCAGCCAGCCCCTATCACCATCTACACGTGTGTTTCACTGCACTTACTCTGCCATAAGACAGTACTGTCCCTGACAATACTATCTTATGGTGGAGTTAATTCATTTACTGTGCTCTAATAGATGTAGACAATGACGCTTCACTGAAGTGCTAATTAGCCAGTGCAGTAAAGCACACATGCAGATACACCAAGTTGGTGGCATTTTACTACCTTATTCTTCTGCTTCAAAGCCTGCTGCAACTGAGGAAATGTCAAACAAGTGGGTGTGGAAAATCATTATGTGGTTCCAACACCTGCCTTTTGTTTCTTCTTTTCCCATGTTTAGCTATGCTTTCTGGCATTGACTACTTGCTATCTAAGCTTAACCTTACATTGTCCTTCCTTGAAGTTTCCATTACAACACTCATGGCCAAATTAAAAACAACATAGCTCATATAAACACATGATTTTGCAAGCTATTATGTGTTTCCTAAACCCACAGGGAGTGCCTTTGTGTATCCTCTTCTGCAGTCTGCAGGGAAATCGCATCCTCAAAGGCAAGGTCCAGAGTTTAGTTCTTGTTTCTGTGTAATCCAGTCTGATCCCTCAGGATTTTCAAAATTTGAAATAATTATTATATTTCAAAACTGAGTTAAAAAGCTAGCCAAAAACATTCATTTAAAAGGGGGGGGAGGGGGAGAGGGAAGAACAAACACTTCCCTCAGGGAATTTAAATAATGAAGACAAATAATCATAAATTGGGGAGGTCTATGACAGAATCTACCATTAACCTTAGCTGCTGTTACAAGAGCCCTAGAAATGAATAGACTGTCTAGCAGGGGAAAAAAATTATTTTTAAGGAAAGCAAGTGAGCAATGACTACCCAAGCATCATTTTGATATGTTCCTCCAACTCAGATGCTCTGGCACAGATTTACACACACACACATTATAATATTTAAGATTTATCAATATGTTGGTCATTTTGTTTTTTTCTGGAAACCTGAGCTGAAAAGTAGGCATTATCATCATATTTTCTTGAATACAAGATGAGGTCTCCCCCCGCCCAATCAGCGTAGCGGAAAAAAGACTCATAACTGCATACAAGGAAACCTCATTAAATACCTTGCTTATCATTAAACTACTGCATAAAGCAGCACATGCTCAATGGAAATCAACGATCAAGTAGATTATATGCAGCCAACACTGAACATGACCATAAAGTGCAAAGCCCATATAAGGCAAGCATATTGATAGTAACCATTTGGGGTTTTTTGCGGCCCTTAAAAATACAAGCACCAGGCCTGGAAGTACTGCAATGCCAGGCCAACACTCAGAGGGGCCAGAGCAAGCACAATCTCCCCACATGCCAAAAATGCTGATTCAGAGATGTTAGGGGCTAGAAGGGACCTCTCAAGATCATCAGGTCCAGTCCCCCTGCACTTGGGCAGGAAAAACTGCTGGGGTCAGATGACCCCAGCAACATGAGCATCCAGACTTTTTTTAAAAATATCCAGAGTAGGTTATTGTACCACTTCTGAGGGGAGTCTATTCCAGACCCTGTACACTTGAGTTCTAAAGAAGTTTTTCCTTATTCCTAATCTAAAGCAGTCTTCTAGCAATTTATGACTGCTAGTCCTAGTCTTCCCCTGGGGAACCCTGGTGAACAGATGTTCTCCCAGTCCCTGATATGCACCCTTTATATATTGAAATGTTGTCACCAAGTCCCCTCTGAATCTTCTCTTTTACAGGTTGAAGAGACCCATGTCTCATCCTCTGATCATATGGCCTGTTTTCCATACCTCTAACCATATGTGTAGCCTTCCTTTGGATTCTTTTCAAGCTTCTCTACATCTTTCATGAAGTGTGGTGCCCAGGATTGGATGTAGTACTCTAGCTGCGGTGTCACCAAGGCCGAATAAAGCAGAAGGATGACATCTTTAGCAGTGTTTGAGATGCATCGGTAGATGCATGCCAGTGTTTTGTTTGCTTTGCCAGCTACAGCATCACATTGGTGGCTCATGTTCATTGTATGATCAAGACCTTCAGGTCTCTTTCGCTTGTGGTGCTAGTAAGTGTACTACTGCTGAGCCTGTAAGCATGTTGTGGGGTGTTTCTCCCCAGTTGAAGCACCTTGCACTTCTCAGTGTTGAGCATCATCAGGTTTTGATTCGCCCACCTTCCAAGCCTCTCCAAGTCAGCCTGTATCCCCAGCCTATCCTCCAGCGTAACCACAGTCCCCCATAATTTGGTGTCATCTGCAAACTTTGCCAGTCTGCTTATAACACCCAAGTCCAAATCATTAATGAATATGTTAAAAAGTACTTGTCCGAGTACTGAACCCTGAGGGATGCCACTGGTCACCAAGTGCCATGTTGACTCAGTTCCATCTATTATTACTCTCTGGGTCCTGCCTTGGAGCCAGTTCCCTAGCCGCCAGACGGCTGGGTTATCGAGGCTGCAGTTTTCCAATTTTACCATCGTCACATTGTAGGAGACCAACTCAAAGGCTTTTTTGAAGTCCAAGTATATGACGTCAACTTCATTGCCCTTATCCAGGCAGCATGTTACTGGATCATAGAAGGAAATGAGGTTTATCAGGCATGACCTGCCCACAATGAAGCCATGTTGGCTATTAGAATGTTGCCTTTCATTAACTTATTCTTAATGGATTCTTGGATCATTTTTTCCAAGATTTTTCTGGGGATTGAGGTCAAACTGATTGGCCTCTAATTCCCTGGACCCTCCTTCCTTCCCCTTCTTGTAGATAGGAACCACAATGGCCTTCTTCCAGTCTTCTGGAACCTCTCCCAAGCACCACAAAATTTCAAGTAGTTTTGCCATGGGTTGTGCAATGACATTGGCCAATTCTTTCAGAAACTCTTGGGTGTTCTCTGATGGAAGCCTCCACAAGGATATGTCAGTGCAGCCCAACTCAATAAGATATATATTATTGCCCATTACATGCAGTCCCCCTCAATGCTAGCCTTTTTCAAGTCATGGTGAGCCGCTACAATGAATGCATTTTTCCTTCCTCTTCAGTCCCATACCTGAGCTCCACCTTTCTTTTCCATTTTTATAGATTCATAGATTGTTAGGGGCTGGAAGGGATCTCGCAAGATCAATGGGTCCAGCCCCTCTGCACTAGGAAGACTAAGAAAGACAATGGGTCAGGTGACCCCAGCAAGGTGACCATCCAATCTCCTCTTGAAGATTTACAGGGTAGGTGATTGCACCACCTCTGGAGGGAATTTATTCCACAGTCTGGACACCCTGTGAAGAAGTTATTCCTAGTGTTAAGCCTGAAATGGTCTTCCAGGAGTTTGTGGCCATTACTGCTCCTTTTCCCCAAGGGTGCCCTGGTGAACAGTTGTTTGCTGAGCCCTTGATGTATTCCCCTGATATAGCGCTAAGCTGTCACTAAGTCCCCTCTCAGCCTTCTCTCTTTTAGGCTGAAGAGACCCAAGTCCATCAGTCTTTCCTCATATGGCTTGCCTTGCAAGTCTCTTATCATACGGGTGGCTCTTCTCTGGACTCTCTCAAGCTTTTCCACGTCCTTGTTGAAGTGTGTCACCCCGCACCGGACACAGTATTCCAGCTGCAGCCTCACCAATGCTGAGTAAAGCGGAAGAATCACTTCCCTGGTTTTGCTTGAAACCAGTTGGTGCATGCCAGATTGTTTGCCCTCCTGGCTACAGAATTGTACTGATGGCTCATGTTCACACTATGGTCTATTATTACTCCTAGGTCCCTCTCAATTGTGGTGCCAGTCAGTTTGGCACCACCGAACCAGTAAATATGTTAGGGATTGTCTGTCCCCAGATGGAGCACTTTACATTTCTCAATGTTGAACTTCATTTGGTTCTGATCTGCCCAACTTGCCAGCCTGTTTATGTCTGCCTGTATCTGCAGACTATTTTCAAGTGTGACCATGCTCCCCCATAACTCGGTGTCATCCATGAACTTGGCCAATGAGCTCTTCACCCCTTCATGCAAATCATTGATAAAGATGTTGAAAAGCACTGGACAAAGCACGGACCCCTGAGGGACACTACTGGCCACTTCTCACCAGGATGACAGATCTATTCATTAGAACTCTCTGGGTCCTATCCTGCAGCCAGCTTCCTACCCACCTAACTGTTGAGCAGTTAAGCCTGCAATTCTCCAATTTTCCTGTGACAACATTATCGGATACCAGATCAAAGGCCTTTTGGAACTCTAGGTATACAATGTAGACCTCCTCTCTCTGATCCAGGTGGCGAGTTCCCTGGTTATAGAAGGGAATGAGATTGGTAAGACAAGACCTGCCTGCAATGAAGCCGTGCTGGCTGTTGTTCAGAATCCTACCTTCTGCCAGTGTATCGCACATAGATTCCTTGATGAATTTTTCCAGGATTTTCCCTAATTGGCCAATAGTTGCTTGTGTCCTCTCTCCTTCCCTTCTTGAAGATGTCCACAGCACTGGCCCTCTTCCAGTCTGCAGGGATGTCCCCCCAGTGCCACAAGTTTTCAAAGAGTTTCACCAGAGGTCCCGCAATGACTTTGGCCAGCTCCTTCAGCACTCTTGGATGAAGTTCATTTAGTCCTGCTGACTTATAAATGTATAACTTTTCTAAATGATCACACAGCATCTCAACATCAACAGTAGGAAGGTGGTCATTCCCACCATGTCCATTCTGAACTGTATCCAGTACGATTTTCCCCTTGGTCCTGTGAAATACCAAAGCAAAGTAGTCATTTAGGATAACTGGCTGTCCTGAGTTAAGCAATGGCTCCACACTTCCATTTATTTTCCTCCTGTTCTCAACATACCTAAAGAAGGACTTATTGTTCTTGATTTCTGTTGCTAGTTTAAATTCAGTCACCAACTTAACCTTTCTAATCTGCTCCCTACAAGTGCAGGCTGCTGTTTTATAGTCCTTCTTGGGGGCTGTCCCAAGCCTCTATAGTTTTTGCCTTTTTTTTGAAGAGGACCATGATATTCCTATTAAGCCAAGAGGGCTTACCAGCCCTCCTGCTACCTTCCCTCCGCATGGGAATGGACTTCTTTTGTTCTTTGAGGATTGTGTCCTTGAGGAACGACCACTCTTCACGCACTCCTTTCACCTTCAGTCCCTGGTCCTGCAGCGCTTCCCCTACTATTGCCCTGAGCCTGTTGAAATTTGCCTTTTTGAAGTCCAAAACTTTATTTGGCCCCAATAAATCCAATCAGATAACTCTGTTGCTCCCTCTCTCAGCCTGTTGCATATGATTGTGGCCCCACACTCCATGAAATAAAGCTGAACTAGGTTGCCCTGCACCTCATCTGCATATACATTTTTGGAGGATCCCAGGACTCATCACAAGAACACCTGGCACCTGGTTGTAGTCTTGAGTGGGGGCTAATTAAGACGTGGATTCTTTGTGGAGGGTATCTGGAGTACACCCACACATACTGAGCAGTGCTAAGCTGTGGCTTGCATGGCTTGTAATGTTGCTGGCTCTGCTGGGGCCCAGCCCAATGAACTATATGATAAATCATGAGTCTTTTGGCTTTAGACTAATATCATGCATAGGTTATATGATATATAAGTAGGTACAAAAGTGCTGCTTAAAAATATTATGCTAAAACTTGCAGCTGTTTCAAATAAAGGTAAAATGCATCAGTTCTGGATGAATTACATCCATGGGTACTTGTAGTAATTTGCCTATATGGTAAGTTATGTGTATTTCAAGGTCAATGCATTTAAATTTGCCCCTCATTTCCATGTGCTCAGGGAAAGCAGGATCTGACAGTAAGGAGAGGGGGTAAGGGACTGCAGAGGGAAAATGGGGTTCATAGGAGGCAAAAGGGAAGGGGGCTACCTGAACGCCCTCAGATTTTATTTCCCTGCTGTGGCCTTTGGAGGGAGACAAATTCAAGGCAAATCTCCAATAATTAGTTTCTATACCTGGAAAATTGTAACAAATGTATACATTTTCCATATATAAAGTCTAATTATTGGTGGGTCATCTTATATTCAGGGGTTCTTATATTCTAATTATCAGAGGGTCATCTTATATTTGAATAAATATTGTATATATCATCATCACACAACAGTTACCTCTCCTTACCTCCAGGACAAAAACAGGACAAGGAATCATGTGGCAGGTGTCAACCATATAATTTAATGTTTGTGTCCCAACGTACTTAGATGATATGGCACTGGGTCTGGAGTAAAATTTGCACAAAGCTGAAAAGAATGGAGTATGTGTTGGGGGGGGGAGGGGAATTTTTCATCATTGTTCTTTCCTGTTCGCTTTCAGGGCTACAGAAGGGCTAGTTACAATGTAGCTTATTAACAGCATGTTGTAACTGGGGAGAAAGAAAATGCTAGAAAACCTGAGATTATAAAATTAGGATTACAGAATTTGGTTATTTTTCCATTCCAAGAGAAATGCAAATCATGGTAAATCATCCAGTAATTACCAATTATCAGGAGTTGACACTTTGGGAAGGGCAGGAGCTAGAGGAAATCAGAACAGCAATAAATTAACCACAGTGGCAAATTATTCCACAGGTGAATTAATCACCTGAAAAGATAGGTCTGATCCTGAAGGACATGGTAAATGCCCTTAACTCTACCCCAGGATAGATGCTTGCCTCCTACTATCTACTTTTTACAGTCAACCATTCTACTCCTAAAGCACAATTATTGCTACCAGATTTCTCCACAAGTTTTAGCTAAGAGTGCATACTTGGTTGCTCCTTTGAATTGTTCCTCATAAATCAGTACTTTCTATCATCTGCTTCATCTAAAACAATTTGGAAAGACAAATTAGTTTTTCTTTATGCATATTAATTGCCTCCAATTAATATAATTACATATAATATACAGGTTTATATGTATTCTTGTTAATGTCATTATTCACTATGTTTCATTATACTGTAGGGTACTGTTGCCTTCTTTTGAGGTTAATTACTAAACTGTATATTGTAAGGAAAAAAATGAGTGAGATCCTAACAGAGTAGACATCAAATTAACACAATTAAAGTGAAAGTAGGAAATTTCTTCCTAGTGGAAGACAGAAATAGAATGAAGACTGCAAGTAATAAAAAGAGAAAAGAGGAAAATGCCATAGTTAATAGATAAGGATATAAACTAAATTATTAATAATAATTCAGACTATAGCATCTCCTTTTACACAGAAAGAAAGGATAGCCTCTGCTCCAAAGATCTTACAATCTCAGTATAAGGTAAGGTACAACTGATGGAAACAGATAAACAGTGGAATAGAAAAGAACAGTAGGATAACTGCTTCAGGTTGACAGGCAGTATTGTTAGAGCATCGCTGGTCTAGCTCGGGGTAGGCAAAATATGGCCCATGGGCTAGATCCAGACTGACAGGCAATTTCATCTGATCTGTGGGTACACACCAATTAATTGTACCCCAGCAACCCATGTGCCTCGCTATCACCCTCATGTGCAGGAGGGCCCTAGCCAGCACGCACAGCTTTCAGGTGGGGCAGCTGCTACCACTGCTGCAGCCACCAGGGGACCTGCTCAGCTTCCCCAGTATCCAGTGGCTCTTCCTCATGTCTGTGCTGCAGCACTCAGCTCCAGGAAGCAGGTAAGAAAGCAGCGGTGGGCAGAAGGAAGCTGCAGCTGGGTGCGAGCACAAAGCGTGGGGCTGGGGCTAGCAGAAGCGTGGACCCTGGGTCGACCTGGTTCCATCGTGTGAGGCTCCCTGTGGCTCATGTACAGCTCGTAGGACTCATGTGCCACCAGGGGGAAGCCCCACATGATGGAGCAGGTGGCCTGGTCCCACTCATTGCTGCCATGTGCAGCTCCTGGGACTCTGCTGGAAATGGCAGGAAGCCCTGCTCCCTGCTTCCCAGTAGAGTTCCAGGAGCTGCACATGGCAGCACGGAGTGGGACCAGGCCACTGGCTCCATTGTGTGGGGCTTCCCCCTGGTGGCACAGAAGTCTGAGGAGCTGCACATGAACCCTGCGTGATACAGGCAGGCTGGTCCTTGCCACCACATGCAGCATAACTGGGGGGAAGAGGGGAGGAAAGGCAAGCAGGGTATAGTGCTGGACAGCAACTTGTGGAAGTGCCAGAATAGCAACCCATGGTGGGAGCCTGTGTCCTCGAAGCAACAGCAAGAGA
>NW_017729004.1:57046977-57048606 GCF_001723915.1 Gavialis gangeticus | reverse complement strand
TTTTTTTTTTTTTTTTTTTTTTTGAGTCCCCAGAGCATGATAGACTCCCTTTTCCCAAAACCTCCTTTCATACAGTGCTTAGCAGCATCTTCCCTCCTCTCCTGCTCTCCAGCAGGATTTGTCCATGGTGCAAACCCTGTGCCTCTGCCTATAAATACTCTGTTTCTGTGAGTTCAGCTCACGCAGACAAACCAAGGTAGTTCTGCACCAACTAGTTGCAGATTTGCAGCCTGCCTTGGGCAACTGGCTACCTGAATCCAACTAGTTCATTGAAAGCTAACTTCCCTGTTTGTACATGTTTCTACAGTCATTGCACTGTAGAATTACCCGCAGAGACAGAGATCTCTGAGTGACCTAAATAATGGTACGTCCTCATTGATACTGAACTCTTTCTGTTGAGTTTCCACCATGGAGGGAAAATCAGTGGACAATTATGTAGAGTATTATCTAAAAGAACATTATACTTGAAAATATAAAGTGGCTTTTATTTTATCTCAACTTAGTTTTCCTTAGGAATGACAATGAAGGTTATACAGAATAAATGCCTAAGCTCTACCAGAACAAAATAATTTGAAACAAGGTCTTTTGGGAGGCTTATAGTATCCGCTTAAAACAGCAAAATTCACCTCCTACAGTGATTGCTAAAGTAATGCAACAGTAAATGTAATGGTTCAATTTAATTTTCATTAACAAAAGAGAATATTGCAACAAATACAATTTTCCATGCAAAATGTTTAGTGCCTCTCTCGAAAGGACCCAAATCAGTTCTGGTTTGTATTATAGTTTTTAAATTGTAGCTGTAATAAGAAAGAGCTTTGTGTTTTGTTTTTTAATATACCATAAGAATGTTTTGACTATTTTTCCTGTTTCATGTTAATAGATATATTCTAAGAATCACTCTGAAGTGTTAATGCATTCAAAATACAGGTTCTCCTTGCTTTATGCAGGTTCTTTATGTGCAAATTTTCTCTTATGTGATGACCATTTTTATACTAAAAATTTGTTATATGCAAGGTAAATTCCCTCTTATGCAATCACCAAGGTGGAAGCCCAGTCAGCTGCTTTGCGCAGTGCATTGTGGGAGTGACATGCTCCAAAATATAGTCTCCTGTGCGGATCTGTGCTCCTTCCTCACTGTCTGAGACACACGTTTCTGTAGTTGCCATCCCCATTATGATAGTGCCCGTGGCAATCTGCTGTTGGTGAGTACGAAAATTGTCTTGTAAAAGTGGTAGAAATGGGTCTGGGAGTCAGTACAGTCAAGATCTTAGAATGTATCCCTATTTGTTACATTGTAAAGTGGGTTCCCTTTACGCAAATTTAACTTATGTGCCGTTTTCCAGGAGCGCATGTACAGAATAAAGCGAGGGAAACCTGTATAAAATGACTCGAACAATGTCATTCTGCAAAGCAGGTACAGGAACATTGGGCTATTGCCAAACATAGATGCATTTGATACGTGTTCCTTATAAAAGGTATCCAATTTCCTGATACAAAGTAATTAATTAAATAATAAAAAGCAAGGTGCACAAAACAATACAGTTCTCAAACTTTACTGTCAGACAAACAGCAAATGTAAAAAGTGATCCTGAAGGTACCTTCCAAATATAAACTTAATGCTTTGTAGAT
>NW_017729004.1:57022162-57044643 GCF_001723915.1 Gavialis gangeticus | reverse complement strand
AAAGAACTTGTTGAAGAGTTCTGCCTTCTCTTGTGCGTCCGTCACCAATTGCCCTCACCTACTCTCCTCAGTCTTCTCTTCTCTAAACTAAATAAGTCCAGCTCCCCCAGTCTTTCCTCATAAGCTAGACTCTTTCCAATTTGTCCACATCCTTTCTGTAGTGGGGGCCCCAAAATTGGACACAGTACTCCAGAAGTGACTTCACCAATGCTGAAGAGAGAGGAATAATTACTTTCCTTGATCTGCTGGTAACATTCCTACTAATACAGCCAAGTATGATGGTAGCCTTCTTTATAAGAAGGGCATACTGTTGGTTCACATTCAGCTTATTATCCAGTGTAACTCCCCCGGTCCTTTTCTGCAAAGCTGCTGCTTAGCCAGTCAGTCCCCAGCCTGTACTGGTATATGGGATTGTTCCATCCTAAGTGCAGGACTTTGCACTTGTCCTCACTGAACTTCATGACATTTCGTTTAGTCCAATCCTCCAATTTGTGTAGGTCACTCTGAATCCTAACCCTACTTTCCAGTGTATCTACTACTCCCCCCAGCTTGGAGTGTAGCCTCAGCAAGTTTGCAGATGACACCATCCCATCTTTTAAGTCACTGATGAAGATATTGATCAGTTCTGAACATACTGAACAGATCAACTCCAGTTGATAAGTACTGCACCTGACACTTATATAATGTGTCTCATTTGTTTAGATGTCTCCTTAGAGATATTTCTTTTAGGGGGTGATTATTGACTGGAATAGTGTACTTTCACACAAAATGAGACTACATGGAATCATTTCTGGTATTTAGTACCACCCTGTAACTCAAATGAAAACATAAGATTTCATTTCTATGATTTCAGAAAACTGAAATAAAACTGAGATGATTCCTTTTGTGAACCTGGGTCTGAGAGAATCCTATATCAGATGCCAAGAAGATGACGAAGATAATTGCCAGCGTTTCCCAGAACACTTCATTTTAAATCTTCAAAGGCAAAGTTAAAAAATACAAGCCTTGTCCACTTCTCATAAATACAGTCTAAACATGTTGACTCTCAAAGCGCTGTCTGGTTACATAATTGTTAGTTTCATCCTACTATAATTCTCTTCCTGTTTCTTATAAAAATAAAAGAGCAAGTGCATCAAACATAGACAGTTTAAGAATTTTCAACTCCTCTACTCCTTGATTTTCTGTCTCCCAGAAATCTACACAAACGTTATGGAACATTATGATTAAAGTACACACAAAACGCCCTATTTTCAAGGCTGTGAAATTTATCAGAGCTGGTCACTTATTTCCTGTGAAGATTGTGCAAATGCCTCATGCTGGAGAGAACACTTTTAAAGAGGTAATATCAACTTTATTTAGATTAATCTATATTAACTAAACCTTGTGGATCAGTAGGACTTCCAAAATTAAAAATAAAATGAAACACTCTCATTATGAAGACTTGGAAAGCAGGTAGGTCAAAATAACTTCACAGAAAGAAATGAATTACATTTTCATAACTGTCTGTAGGCTAGGGCTACAAAAATCACAACCATATGCAATAGCGTATTCTCTATGGATCTTCTACAAATAAGTAATACACATAGAGAGAATATGGTCTTCCACTAAGTTAGTAAAGTTCATGTCAGAAGCAAGGATTTTTTGGGGTGATATTTTTTATTGAACCAACTGTATGGCTGGGATAAAATTAGAGTTTTAAAGGCACAGCATTCTTCCTTAGGTGCACGGACTTCTTCCTTCCTTTTAGTTCATACTATAATTCAAGCTCCTTTGGAGGAGGAAAAATCCAGATCTTCTGCTATTTCCATTCTTTGTTTGCATATGCCTGTACAACTGTCCAACATATCTGCATACCTGGAGTAATTTCCAAGGAACCTGGGTATAATTTGAAATTTGGCTATGACGATGTCAACATTATGCTTAAGAATCATTCAGTTAGATGACCGTGGTAGGCTAAACCACCTCAGACCTATTTCAGCTTAAGACAAAGCTGAACTTGAAATGGAAATGGGGAGTCAATTACCTGAACAATAATCATACAAAATATTTATTTATCCAAATACAGGACATGTGATCAACATGAATTTAATACAAGTTTCACGAACCAAAAATTTTCGATTCATAGATGTTAGGGTTGGAAGGGACCTCAGTAGGTCATTGAGTCTGACTCCCTGCCCTGGGCAGGAAAGAGCACTGGGGTCAGACAATCAAATAAAAAAATTGATTTTACAAACAGGTTTGGTCCCAATTGCTTTGAATAACTGACTCTACTGCATGGTAAAGGATCTTCTCATGTAATATAAATATAAGCAATTTCCTCTGGGAAAACAAAATTAAAGTATGCACTCTGCAGAGTCTGTCATGGAATAGATACATGCATCAAGTAGGCCTGGTTTTGGCCCAGGAGACATGTATCTGATGCTCCTTCTTTAAGGCCATGGACAGCCATACATTTGAAGAGCTCTCACTCCTAGAATGCTTCAAATTTAGCACTGTGAAGACCTACCCCTTTTTCCCATGTCCCCCAGGAACACTTCAAAATGTCTGGAAGACAAGCAAACACTGCTCTCCAGCCAAGGGACTGAAGAGCAGGAATCCCTTCATGCTTCTAAGCTGTCCTCAGAGTTTCCTAAGTACAGATAAGCACAAACAATAGCACACAATAATTGTCTGCCCCAATCCCCCCCAGCTCCCTATCTGCCTCACTGCCCCACAAAAGGAAGCACAGCACTCCTGGATGTCAGAGGAACATGGGAGCGTGCAGATATTTCCCAACATTTTAGGCAGATGTCCTCTTTTTTTTTTTCCAAGGATCATTTCTAAAGCACTTCTTTGACCATGCATGTCTATAGTCACACTGCTTGAAGTGCTTCAAAGGCATGTAATAGTGCTTCAAACAGCAAATCTGTCCACAGCTTAAGAGTTCAAAAGTGATCAGGCATACACTGCTTTACAAAGCTAAAGCTATGTATTTTAATATATTAGTAGCAAACAGCTATTTTAACCATTTTGACCACTTCCAAGAATACCTCTCAGGTTTTAATTCAGTTCAGGGGAGGGTTGCTTTTTGGGGGGAGAGGAGGTTTGTTTAGGTTTGGAGGGGGGTTGTTTGTTTGCTTGTTTTGCATTTTTGGTATGCACACCGCTGTCTGGTCAAATGCCACACACAAGCAATCACAGCTATTTAAATTTACAAGCCAAACAAAGCTCTGAGATCCTTAATGGCTTAAAAAATATCTTCTCTGAAAAGAAATTTTGGAGGGAACAGACAACTGGCCATAACAAATAATATAACATATCTACATGGCAACAAGAAAAACAGTTGGGGAAGAGATTCAGAAAACTTTCAAAAGCCCCAGCTTGCATATGGTTTCGTTACACCACTCCAAATCAGAGAAAACTGAAACTTGCTTCACCCACTGAATCATAGAAAATAGTGTTGGAAAGGATCACAAGAGGTCAGCTAGTCTATTCTCCACCACAAGGTAGGATCACTAAGAGCTAAACCTTTCTAAAATCAACAGTTGATCCTAAAGAAGTGAGCTGAGACTCTGTGGCACATCTTGGTTCCCAGAACAGTACAACTTCTACCAAGGCTACAAAAAAAACTTAATAGATTCCAGATACATTGTCCTCTTTCTTCTTTTCATCTGAGCTGAGGATGTTATTTTTACTATGTTTATTAGTCACAAATAACACAAAAGCTTATATTTACCCACTGTAGGTTTTCAGGACAAACTGAACTTGTCTGAACTATTAAGAACAATAAAACTAAAATGCAATTATAAATATTGTGGGAAGAAACAAAAACAGAAAAAAAATCAAGAGAGTTATGAGTCTGATACTACACAAAGCTAAGTCCTTCCTGCAAAGCAGTGTGAATTCTTAACTTCCATTGCATTGCAAAGCTCTATTGTACAAATATAAAACTTCAACACACTAGTTTAAGTGTTTTTCAGACATAAGGTCTGAAAAGCAGTAATTATTGCAAGACTTCATAATCAGCATATAACCTATTTTCTACTGTTCCCACATTTTGAACTTCATTTGGTTTTGTTTGTATTGTTGGAGACGGACTTAAGTTGGAATAACCAAGACGTTGCCGCCCTTCTGACAAACAGATTTATATTGCATCAATAGTCTTTGACTAAGATAAGGTGTTCAGGTCCTTTTGGTATCACTCTGAATCAGCTGTAAGAGTTGCAGACACAGGTGCACCTCAACAAATCGGCTTTCTCCAGCGGCAGATGATGTGTCCAGTGACAAATTCAGCATCTGCCAAGACTTCATGCAAGACATGAACCTGACTCCCAAGGAGCAACCAACTTGGCCACTGAGCTGGTTTCTTTACATACTTTAATTGTTTCTGAAGAGATTATAACAAATGAGTTTTAAACATGTAGGAAATACAAATAATGCAGCATATTAATATGTCAGTACAGGTATATACAAAGTCCTCTCCCTCCCATTCATCCTCACACAAAAATTAAGATGATTATTATTTGTACTCTTACTACAAAAAGTCATATATGAAAACAATTATTTTTTTTTTTTTTTACCGCAAAGGATCTACTATATTGCTGATATAGGCCCTTCTGAAGGGAATGGCATTCAAAGCCAGGAATAAAAACACATTCTGTTAATATGGAATTAAAAAAGCAAAAAACAAGAAAAATCCACAAACCGACATATCCTAAAAGTACATTCCTGTTCCATAATATAATCATGTAATTATCTAACATACAATTATAGCATAATTTTATAATTACACAATTATGCACATACTTATTTTATAATTATATGATCATATCACACAAAAATTATAGTTATGTTTATAAAGTGATTTGCTTATTATATGCCTACTATTGTAATATCATTTCTGTTCTATAATATGAATACAGCATTAATTATATGACTTAATACAAATATACACATTAATACACAACAAAAAAAAATTTTGCTGAAAGGGGTCAAACTTTTGAAACCTGAGTAAGTGATAACTGGCTATACACCATCCTTCATGGCCCTTAAAGGAAGGCCAATTTTTGTCATGGCAAGGAAGAAGCAGAGCATACAATTAACATCCAAGAGGTCTATCTTCCATTCTAGCTTCTGTACATTTATATATAATCCATAGAAGCTTTCAATGTTTTGATGCGAGATTGGACTGGTGAAACACATATTTACTTGTCTTTCTGAAAAGACCTGTTCATAACGGTAAGTTGCTTCTTGGAGACACAAATACATTTGGTAGTCAGGAAGGGGCTGTTTTCAATTAATGCACAATATCATGATAAAGTCAGGATTTTTCAGGTTTATTTATTTACTAGACTTATAATCTGCCCCATCCCAAAGGCTCCAAGAGGCTTACAACGAACAATCCCCTTCCCCCCAACCAGCACCTTCCTGCCCAAACTCCCACAGAAGCAAACCCTCCTGCCAGTCCCAACCACACCTGTACTCACATCCAGATATGAGAAATGTCTTCCCCCACCCTCCCCACCACCTCACCCACTCTTCCCCAACATCCCCTCCAAGTCTTCCACCCCCACACTCCCACCTGCCAACAAAAGAGAGATTTTAACATACACAGGTCAAATCTAGCAGTGCAGGTTTATTCTTTATGGCAGGGTTGTTAAAGATGCAGCCTGCAGAATGGATCTGGCCTGCACAGCCACTATCATCTGCCCCGCAGTTCTGACTGTGGGTCTTAGACCAGCATGCTGCACACGCTGGCCCCAGTGCATGGAGCCCATCTGGCACAGGTAGCACACAACGCATAAGGCTAATCCAGGGTGAGTGCTACACACACCATGCAGGGCCAGTTTAGAGTGCATACTGTATGTGGCACCTGCACCAGATTGGCCCTGCATGCTGGATCTGGGGCTGGTCCTGACTGGGCCCAGGGTAGGGGATCTAGTGTGCAAGACTAGTGTGGCATGGGCACTACATGCAGTATGCACCATGGATCAGATCCATGGTGCATGCTGCGCGTGGAGCTGGGGCCAACATATGCTACATACAGCGTGAGGGCTAGAGCTGGCTTGCATGATAGAAAGAGCACATGGGGCTGGTCCAGGGTGTGCTGCATTCAGCACCATCACCAGACAGGCCCTTCGAGCTGGGTCCAGAACATGAGACTAATCTGTGGGCCTGATCTGGCCTACCGAATGGCTCTTAACCACTAATCTGGCTCATGGGTCTGGCTGTGTTTTACACTCCTGCTTCATGGGGATCCTGGATCCTAATTTTCCATAGCAGAAAACACTCAGAGCTTTGGCCCCAAAAAGGGGCAGCCCTAGGTAAGGTGCTATGGTCAGCCATATAACCCCAAGTTGTCTCACCACATTTGCAGAATACTCCCTTAGGCCAATTTTGCAACATACAGTAACCACATCATCCTAGAAAATGTCATTTGCAAGGCAGATTGCCATGTTATTTTTACTAGTATGTTAAGCACATATATCTAGAGAAAAAAAGTCACATTAAGAGAAAAAATACTGAGCTAATGCAAGAGCTATAGAAATTCCCCTGTCACTCCTCCCATTAGGTAATCTTCTCATTCACAGCTATCAAACAACTAAATTCTCCCAAAATGACAGCACTTGCTGAAGCAAAAGTAATACAACTGTCAATTCATATAAGGAGATAAGACTACAAATTCCCCAAATTGCTGTTCCCAGATCAACTTAAGTGTCTTCATAGTATTGTGATTGTAACTCTTGTGCTAAAGTTACATTTGTAGATGTTTCAATATATAGACAGGGATACAGTACTGAAAGATGGAACGGAATTGTGGTAATTTTATATGTAGCTGATTGTTATTTAAAAATATAAGTTGGTGAAAAAGAAGTGATAAAGCCAAGAACGTCTGAACTAAACTAGTTAAGAGGGGAGGAGAATTGAAGATCCATACTGAAATGGAATGAATTACACATTCTAAATTTCCTATGAACAATTTTTAAAAATGTATTCTAGGTCAACTGAAAGATTTAATTGCAATAAAAATAAAATATATTTATTTGTTTTATACATGATTTAATTTGTTCATATTCAGGAGTGGGTTGGGGGGCTTTGATTCCTGCTCCATTCAAGCTTTAAAACCAACTACTTGGGAGGGCAGTAGTATTTCGATTCAGGCAGGGCTGAGGGGGTCAATTGACTTCATTAAATCTGCCTGATTCTTGATGTTTCACTATTCAAACTATCCTTTCTTCTGCAATTTTGCTGTCTGTTAGCCATTCCTGGTAATGTCTCTTCTATTTCACAGCCCTGAAGCTTTTTTTATTTCTAGCTAAAAATTTTGAATTCAAGTATTGTACTATTAACTCAAATAGTAGCGGACTGGTCAAGTTCGCTAATGACACCAAACTTTGGGGTAAAGCGTCCTCACCTGAGGACAGGATGGTGATCCAGGCCGACTTTGACAGGCTCAGAAAATGAGCGGGCAAAAGCCTGATGGCATTCAACACTGAAAATTGCAAGGTACTCCACTTTGGGAAGAAAAACCCGCAGCATAGGCTCAGCAGTGCTACACTTGCTAGCACCATGGCTGAAAGGGACTTGGGGGTCATGACTGACCACAAGATGAATGAGCCACCAATGTGATGTTGCAGCTGGCAAAGCGAGCAAAACTCTGGCTTGCATCCATAGATGCTTCTCAAGCAAATCTCAGGATGTCATCCTCCCACTGTACTCAGCCTTGGTGAGGCCCAGCTGGAGTAATGTATCCAATTCTGGGCTCCACAATTTAAAAAGGATGTGGAAAAGCTTGAGAGAGTCCAGAGGAGAGCCACACACATGATCAGAGGGCAGGAAAACAAGCCTTATGATAAGAGGCTGAGAGCTATGGGACTCTTCAGCCTGGAAAAGCACAGGCTCAGGGGGGACTTGGTGGCTGCCCGTAAGTATATAAGGGGTGTACATCAGGATCTGGGGGAATGCCTGTCCACCAGAGTGCCCCCAGAGATGACAAGGTCAAACAGTCACAAATTTCTCCAAGACCATTTCAGGCTGGACATAAGGAAGAACTTCTTTACTGTCCAAGCCCCCAAGGCCCGGAACAGACTGCCACCGGAGGTTGTGCAAGCACCTGCTTTGGACTCATTTAAGAGACATTTGGATGTTTATCTTGCTGGGATCCTTTCACCCTTTGGGATCCTTTGACCCCAACTGACTTCTTGCCCCTGGAGCAGGGGGCTAGACTCGATGATCTTCTGAGGTCCCTTCCAGTCCTAATGTCTATGAAATCTAGGGAAGTCCCTAGGAAAGTCACTTAATAAGTATGTATATCAATCACTGCATAAAAAATGAAGATATTGCACTTAATTTCTCTAACTTTTTGTCAGTCTTGGGTAGTTATAAAGTATATTAAAAAAAACCCAAGATACAAACCACTGAAAAAACATGATTTTGTAAACAGGAACATAAGCAGTCATTTTGCCATAGTACCCCTGGCAGACACAAGCATAATACAATTTATCACTGAACACACAGACTGTTGCATACAAAATCAAGTAGCAGGATAAATCTGTAATACAACATACCTAAATAACTAAGACTAAGAGAAAATGTTGAGATATCAAAGCTGCCTGTAGGAACGGAGGTGATTTTAAAACCACTTCTCAGTGCTCTCCACCCATTTGTATACTTCAGTGGCTCCCAACCTTGGGTTGCGACCCAGATTAGGGTCGCAGGGGGTTTTCCCCTTGCTCCATCCCTCCCAGCGCATGCTCCATGCGGCTCTCACCATGGCTGCCCCCGTGATCTGGGCCTGGCCTGGCCTAGCCCAGCCCAGCCAAGGCTCTGTTGCTACTACTGGGCATGAGTGAGTTGGCGGCGGCAGCAGCAGGGGTTGCAACCCAGATTTAGGGTTCCAGCAAAAAAGGTTGGCAGCCACTGGTATACTTTCTTATGACAACAATAAATACAGAGACAACATTTGGCATTAATGAATGAAAATACCCATTTAAATAATATTTATTCTACTAACTCTATTACTACTTAGCGTCAGATCCCAATACTGTTCCTCATCTCAAGTTGTACTGCACTTTATAATGCCTTCAATGAGTCTACTCAAAACAAGTAACAATTTCAGATCTTGGCCTCTAATATTTACACAGCTGTATTGGGTAGTAGGGCTCTGCAAAATTTTGGCAGCCGTTTCATTTCAGAGGTGTTTCAGCACCCAAAATCCAACAGTGCATGGCACCCTGCCGAACTGCACTGCACCCACGCAATGCGACAGCTGCCATGTGGGTGCCAACCGTGGGAGGCGATCCCCGCTGCCCCCCACTGCCCTGCGCTGTATGGGGGGGCTCTGCCATGAGCACTCAGAGGCCCCAATCGCTGCTGTAGCAGCTGGTGACTGCGGGGCTCTTTTTTTTTTTTAAGTGCCATTTTAGCAGCATTTTAGTGATTCCCCTTTATAGCCTATGGCCGAAACACCAAAACAGCCTCAACACTCCGAAACAGATTTGGCTGAATTGAAACAGGACAGTGATCCAAAACACCAAAATGAATCACTGTCCCTCCAAAACCAAAACAAAACACAGCCGTTTCACACAGCCCATTGTATCACATTCTATTTTAATTACAGTTCTTATGTTATCACCTTTTTAGCAAGAATAAAGCAGCAAAATTCAATAAATTCATGAACATGTTGGAGTCCCAGAAGTTTTAACACATATATTTAGGATCCTTCAGAATTTGTGTAAAGGAATTAAATTAGAATTTTTACCCTACATAATTTTGAATCACAAATTATCTTTATATTGTTGATGCTTATAGGTTGGCTTTGGAACTATGATTTTAATAAATGTTTAAAGTCAAAAATAAAATGAGTGGAAAAAACCACTCATACAGAAACAAATCCTCCTTCCCAAAATTAAACCATTATTATGGAAGGTATTTAAAAAACTCTTAACAAAGGCTGCCAACTCCTTCAGCTATTACTTTCATGCACGAATAACCATAATGCATCTCACTTATAATTTAGGAATAAAAGGACCATTGAGGTCAGAATCTTCTTTCCTTTCCCTATGAAGAGAGAACCTGCAAAGCCACTGTGATGCATTCATCTCTCCAACATGCACACAAATAGGAGACACGGGATTTGGCCAAAAGATTAAAAAAATCACTCTAGCATTTGTATTGTTTTCACTGTATTGCTACATAATTCTTTTACCCATCTATTTGCTTACAACTTTTAAAAACACTTGGGAAACCTGTATCAGGCACTAGACCATTAAAATATTTCCTGCACAGTTGCAAGTTGGTACGTGACATATCTGAAATAGACTGACTTTTCTTTTAACTGTGAATGTGTATGTATAGGCATCTCCAGAGAGTAAGAATACATAACTTTGTAGTGTTGTTAAAAAGGATAATTGGGGTTAGCTGGCATGCGTTTGGGAAGACTGAATTCTATCAGTTAATTCTGTTTATTCCAAATATTCTAGAGATACTACTTTAAAAAGATATAGCTTTAAGACTAAACTTTTAAGCTTTAAAGATAGCTTTAAAAATAATTTCACAACCATCCATTCACCCATAACACCCTGGAACCCAGAGACTATTAAAATCCCTAAATAAATATATGTCAGCATGGGATTATAATGACAAATACATAAAATAGCAATAACAAACATTCCAACGGGTGCATACATAACAATAAGCACATTTCATGCCCTATTCCCCACTGCACCATTATTCTCTCCTTTCCCTCCTTCTCTTGAGCATTGAAAAAATTGTTCATTGATTATGTGCAATTAGGACCAGATTATAGCATGCTTCTGCATCAAGCTGTTTCAAGATAAAGCATTTAGGCAACTGGGAATCAACACTAATCCAGAGGTACTCCAGCTGGGCCTCTTTTCTCCCAGCAATCTCTTATACCCCTCTAAACAGTTAATCATGTCTTAAATAGTAACCCAGCCATATGTTAATGCAATTAATGGTACAATAAAACAAGGAACAAGCCACAAACTTATTACACACAATACAGATACAAGAAGTTTGTTGCTGGTTCTCATCCTGCGTTACTTGCGGCTAGGCATCAGCTAATCAGGGCTTCCAGCCTTGGGGGCGCGTTGGAGCTCTTAACTCCGATACAATCCCAAGGCTAGGAGCATGAATAAACTGATGAGCCAGTGCAGGGGGAGCCAAGACTCAATCTTAGACTCCCTCTGCACCAGCAATATGGTCTGATTTGGATCTGATCTCCCATCCCACAATTGTCTCTCCTGCCTTGCATGTGTAGTATGGCAGAAGGCATGACTGTTGGGACTGTGCATCAGATCCCACTGCACCTTTAAACAAACATCTGCCAGAGGCGTAAGGTGATACTCCATCCTGCCTTGTACCTTCTGTATAGCTCTACTGACTCTTTTTACAAGCATCAATGCCTGATGCCAGTGAAAATGCTGCATGGAAAAAGGAAGTCAGTGAAAACAGCATGCAACAAACAGAGATAACCATTCATTTATTTTGTAAACTTGCTAGCTGTAGTGAGTTAGCTACCAAAGTCCCATCTCCTTCTCAGAGTGCTAAATACTATTTCATAGTTGTTTACAATTTCCCTCTTGTTATTGCTAATCCTGCTTTCTGCCACTTCACAGCACAAGTGGCACAAGAACAGACAGAGGAGAGCTGGTGAATGATCAACGTAAAAAATACTGAAAAATAGACTCTGCGCTGGTAGCCAAAGAGCAAATCTATCTACTTGGCCAAACTACACAGAGGCCCAAGCAAATCTACTTCTACTTACCAGACATACTTGCTTTCCTAAAATTTCACGGAGAATTCACAGTGCAAAGCATATAATAATCCATTTCCTTAAATAGTACATATTTCCCATTAGTCGGGTTTACTGGGGTATGAGAGAAAAATGACTGGGAGGAGACAAGCTGCAGGGAAATGACCCCTCATCTTCCTCTAAACTGGAATGCCCCCAGAATGGGGGAGGCACAGGAGAAGCTGCTGCCCTATGCTTCTTGATCATGGAATCAAATATATAGGAATTTGGTCTAATGAGAAAAATTCATGCAGGAAACGTTTTCCAAGTGTCAACCTGGAAGATCTTTCTCCCAGAGGGGGCAGAGACTGGATGAATGCCTATATTCTTAGCATTTTCTACCAGAAGAGTGTCTATTTTTCCAGGAGAAACATAAGGCCTGTACATGGCCAAAGGAAACATTGGTATCAAAGAGCCAAAAAGCGCCTTCCAACTTCACCAGTCTGAAGTTCTGCTAAAGCATATTTCTGCTGCCAGATTTTCTCTCTCCATATCTTAGCCGTATGAAAAAAATACCAGAGCACTTGTATAGAAATGTAACTATCACAGCAGGTTTCACAAGAATTTCGGTAGTGAGTGGGTGCGTTATTGTCACAAAACTCTGCATTCAGTCACTTCCACTTCTGAGTCATCTTCTTTGTTGCATCTTCAATCCAACCCTTCTATATGGTCTGTTCCCAGTACTCTGCAGAGGCCACTGCTTCTGGTGTTGCTGTTGCCAGATCTTGTGGGGTGCATTATGGTGCTAAAGGGCATCTCAAGAGATGATCCATGGTTTGCTTCTCCTGACAAATACATTGGTCATTTTCAGAGGCACCATGATTTCATTAGAAAGTTGCATCTTCTGAGACCGACTCTCAATCTGTTCAGGCTCCACCATGTTTGACTTTTGTAGTTGGAGTGGATGCTAACTCCTCACTGCGGGTAATTCCTAACTGACTCCATTCAACAGCTTTGTCGCCTAGTTTCTCCAGTCTTTCTGCAAGAGTGTAGTTCTGGCTGATTCTGGTGGTGTGGTCAATGGTGTGATAGAGGATCCAATTTTTACAGAAACATTTCAAAGTCCTAATTAAGTTTAACTGATTTCATTAATTTTGAAAAGTCCACTCATTGTTCTGTAACAAATCCTAATATACACAGTCAATTTTTTTTTAAATAGGCATCTTAGTCACTATATACATTGTAAGATAGCAAAATATGGAAATAGAAGGAAAAGTGATCTAAATTTTAAATGCATTTTTGGTCTTTTTTTTCACCAAGTTTCATTTTAAAATGTTTTCAGCTCAGTTAATCTGTTATTTGTTATTTTTACAACATGCATCTTCCAAAGACAGCAGCAAGACAGCAAAAGGTTGATGGTTTTCTTCATCTAAAGAGGAATTAAATTATATTCACATTAGCTTCATGGCTAAATGACTTACATTCTTTTCTCCTTCTGATAATGAACTGAACTGAGATAACCATATCAGTTGCTACAGAGCACAAAACAAAGAAACAGGGAAGGTCACAAGAGACTAGAAAGCCCTTTCTGAGAATTTATACCTGAAATTGTCTGTTTGTGGCAAATTGACTAGCTGCCTTTATTTTTCTGTCTGTCTACTAGCAGATGATTTTATGCAGTTGTTGAATATTTACAATTGTTTAATAAACACTTTTCACAAACAAACATCATCCTTTAGAATCTTTGCAAATAGCTGTTAGCAATATTGATTTCAGATTCATTCTTCATTATTTGAACTGTGAGACAGGTCCCTCAAGAAATGTGTAGGCTACTGAACAGACAATAAAGATTTGGTGACATGAAAAAAAAAACCCTGTATCCATTTTTACACATAACATTTAATTTATAATGTGCACTTAAAGCATATTCAATCATATTTATATATCCAAACTGAAATACAAACAAAGATGTTCAAGCAACATTTCTCTCTTTTTTGCTTGCCTTTAGGGCCTGTAAGGATTTGTACTATGAAGACTAAATTCAAAACAACCCTCAGTATTATTATATGGCGGGGGGAGGGGTGAAAGAGATGAAATTTTAAAATATTTCCGTAATTTAATGGAAAATACATACTCTTGAAAAGCATTAGAATCAAGGAAACCCCTGTTGTTTTGATGGAATAAAACGGAGAGAGTTCTCTCTCCATAAAGGACAATTATAAACCTATGACTGTTAGTCAGCTCATCATAAACACTTTAAAGCAACTTAGATAGCAAGCATTTATTGAAAATTCCAATGACTGAATTGGCTAAAGCCAGTAAAAATTAATTTGAAATTTTTATTTCAACAGTTAGGGTTGTCAACCACAAAAAGAATTTGATTCTTTGACAATATAAACTAAGGTTGGATGTTTCTTGAAAGAGACAAATTTCAAGTCTGAATTCTCAGGAAGAGCTTTCTATTCTCATGTGAATTTCCGTATTGCTTTGCTTTATGCTCTGTAGCAACTGGCTTCAATTCAATCACAAAGAATAAGATCTGATGTATAGATTACTGGGTAAAACGTATGGTATGGTTTATCCTACGGTAAACAAATCCTTGCTCAGAAGAGCACCTGCTGACCTTAATCCCTACATAAATATGGAGCTGAATGAAACTCACTGAACACAAGGGAAGAATCCATGAGTTCTGGGTAATTCCCAGCTGCATAAATTTTGCTGCTTATCTAAACTAAGATGCCACCCTGCACTGCCTTCTGCCTACTATAATCTAAGGTATTTTAGCAATGGGGATTCCAACATTCCCTCTTGGCAATTATGCCACAGACTCAGATCTCTTACTGTTGGAATTTTTTCCTGCTACTCCGTGGGCATGTCTACACAAGATGTTTACTGCACAGCTTATTAACTGCACACTAAATGTCTCAGCTTCTACATGTGTACCCCTGTTAGGGTGCGTGAAAGTAATAAACTCTGCAGCAGGGTAGTAAGTACTACCCTGCCATGGAATCTTTTTCATGCGCAGCAGTGCACATGTAGACTCTGCCCCAGTCAGCTCCCTCTGCAGAACACCAAGCCCAGTGTGAGCAGCCCCAGCCCAGCAGGCTGACTCCCCCCACCGCCCTGCCAGCCAGGGCTGCTGTGACCCAGCTCAATATACTCCAGTCCAGGCGCACATGTAAATTGTGCGCGTGAGAGCTTCCTGGAAGCAATAAACTGTGCAACAATAAGATCCACCGTTTATTGCTGTGAATTAATGGCACATGTAGACATGCCCAGTCTTTATTTTCATCCTTTTCCTCACTTACACCTTTCTGATACTTGTAAATTATAACTATGTTCCTTTAAACAACTATTTAACAAAGTGCCTTTTTTGTACATTTAGCTCTTTAATTTTTGTCACAAATTAATTCTTTCACCTTTTTGTAGGGGATTGGAGTAAGAAGTGAAGAGTAAAAGGAGATGGCTCTCAAACATGTATCAATTTTCAAATATTTGCCAATACTGAAAGCATTTGCCATTTGAGATCCAGTTATGTTGGTTTGGACTTATGATTCTGAACTCACACACTTAAACCTAGAGAAGGCCAGTCCCCACATCTCTTGCAAAATTCATGCTGTGTTGCTGCAGAAGGCAGCAATCAAGCTAGAAGGAACATAAGTAAATTTTATATATATTCCTCCTACCAGCAAAAAAGCTATTTTATATATATATATTCCTCCTACCAGCAAAAAAGCTATCTTCACTAGCAACAGAGCACGAATATTGCAACACCCATCAGTGATCAGTTTTTTTAATATATTTCTTCCTGACAGAATGACGACTTGTAAAAACTACGTAAAATCCAGATGTTCAGTCTGTATGAGATTACAGCAGCATTATGCTGAGTCACACGTTAGCCTACTTTAACCAATTTCTTTTTTGCCAGGAAACATTTTCTATTTTTTTTAAAAAAAAAAAAAAAAAGCAAGCATAACAACTTAATTTGATGTGCAGAAACTAGAAGGCACATTAAATG
This sequence comes from Gavialis gangeticus, assembly GCF_001723915.1. NCBI lineage: Eukaryota > Metazoa > Chordata > Crocodylia > Gavialidae > Gavialis > Gavialis gangeticus. The sequence goes on along the minus strand of NW_017729004.1, from coordinate 57,028,891 downwards.
AGACTTAAAATTCTTTTATTGTCATTAGACTGAGCACATCAGGAAATGTGGTCCCATCACAGATTCAGAGCTCTCAGAACCAAATCAAGCTAAGCCTTTTCCATGCAATTGTTCAAACCATATTGTGTATATATGTAATTAATTAGCTAAGAGATACCTCACCTCATCTAATTAGATGGATAGCATGACTTAGTAAAACTGATGAAATTATGACTATTACATGCTTTCCTACAGGAAAAAAAGACACTTCCATTTCCCCAGGGAAGAACCTGATCAGTTAAAGATGTTACAATCACCCTGAAGTCTCAGCTCCTGCTACAGGCTTGTTCTATCTGCTTTTCAAATATGTGTGTGAAAAAAAATGTATCTCTATTCATCTCATTTTATCCAGATACATGCGAATTACACTGGGAGTTATAGAAATGTAATATTTGGGAGCTTGTTATTTTAATGTGAACTATGTCCTTATAATTTGCGGGTCCACACACTGCACTATTATGTTCTATACTGCCTGAGGATCAGGTCTTGGAAACCTATATTACTCTTACTAATATTAATTTGTTTGGAAATTTATATCATCACCTAAGGTACCCTGGGCACTAAAGGGAAGTAATCAATTCTAAACCCGCTGTACCAAACCTTTCAGTTTGTTGATATTCCACAGCACTCCAACCTCTACTTTGGGAAAACAATCAAAAGACTGACTCAAATTGACAACAGTACTACACAAAAACTGAGAGGTAGCATCCATATGTAAAAAAACCCAAACAAACCAAACAAACAAAAAAAATCAAAGAGCACAAGAACTTTTTCAGAATTATTATGCGTGACTGAAATTTTCTGCATGTAGCAATGTTACCACTCTTGCAGGTAAGCCAGCTTAATTTTCACAACATATAAGGAAGTATCACCGATAGCTACAACCTTATTTCCAACTACTTCATAAACAATAGGCACATTACAACTTTGAAATAATGTCAAAGGAAAAGTTTTAAAGTGGCAATGAAGTAAACTTAAAGCATCACTGTTCTATCAGGAGGATAGTTAGAAGACTACATTTACTTACTCCTGACTTTTTCAAGGAGTGAGGTCTCAGTCTGACTTATGTACCTCACATTGTGGGAGGGGAGGCAGAAGTCCCCCTCCCTGCCCAATGAACTCCGATACTCACCGCAAGGACCGGAACAAGCAGCAGTTGGGGAAAAACACCAACATAGGCTCCGCAGTTCCACAGCTGCCTGAACCTACAGATCGACAAACCTTGGGGGCGGGGCCTGAAAGCAGTGCAGGGTGCTCAGAAGGAAGCTGGGGAGATACCCAGCTGCTGGGAGAGAGAGGAGCACGCTGGCAGGGAGAAGCACAACGCCGGCAGGAAGCAGCAGGCAGCAGACTCAGGTAGGTGTGGCGGAGCTGGGTGCAGGGCAAGAAGCTCCAGCATCCACCAGGGAAGCCCGGTGGGGAAAACCATGGGTCTGGGCTTGGGGAGCCAAAGTTGGCCGGAAGAGCACAGCGGGGAGAGGAAAGTCATCCCCACAATCACAGGCGAAAACCAGGCTGTGCTGGAGCGTTCAGGTACCCCAGTGGGGAAGGGCGGCGAGCGATGGCAAGACCCTGCAGGCAGCTGGGTGAAGAGGGAGAAGCAGGCAGTGACTAGCCCAGAGCCTGGACGGGAAGGGGCGACTCCCACCAGGTGGTGGGAACAGGAGTGATTAACTCCTTGCCTGCTGGACCCTGGGAAAAGTAACCAGAGGGACAGACGAAGATTCCTCCTCCCATCCCAGGAAGGCAGAGGGGTCCCAGGGAAGGCAGAGTCCCCTGTACTTCATCGACAGATGCCAAACGTCTTCGCCTTGAGCGAAGAATCTTCTAAGTTACCATGCCCCAGCCTGGGGTAATGATTAGTTATCCACAGATTTGTCCGAAGATAAACAATCAATTCAGGAGCGACTGATGGCCAAAAATAACTGACCCCCTCTCGGGCGGGCCTCATGGGTGAGAAGAGATCATCCCGAGGAAGATTATAGGAAGCAGAGCCCTCCCAGGCCATGGATGTGGTAAGGGTGATGTAAAGGGGAGGTTTGGAGCCCCACGAAGGAAGACCAGGGCCATGACCTCTCTGGGACCACCAACAGGGAACTGCCTCCCCATCTATCAACATCGAAGTCATGGCAGGCGAGTAGGGGCAGTGCTCAGAACCATCTAGGTGTCCCCAGGGTGCGGTCTCACCCTGACATTGCTAGGGAGGAAGGTGCCAACCAGAAAAGGACCGAAGCCTTACAACACCTACCAGCGACACATCTACCATATAAATGAGTGGGAAATTTAAGAACCATATTTACTCAAATATAAGATGACGGATTTTTCCCCTATCAGCATGGGCGGAAAAGCCTTCATCTTATATTTTCATACAAGGAAACGTCATTATATACATTGTCTATTGTTAAACTGCTGCCAAAAGCAACACGTGTTGAGTAATGGAAACCAACTATGAAGCTCATTAAATACAGCCAACACTAAACATGACTATAAGACACTCATCCCATATGACACAAGCACACTGATGGGAACTTAACACAAAGATAGGTTATTGCAGCCCATTGGAATAAGATATATGGTAATGTCCATTGCATGCAGTCTCCCTCAGTTCCAACACAAGTCATGGTGAGCCACTACACTGAATATATTTCAACTTCTTTATTCCCACAGCAGAGCTGAACCTTTCTTTCCCATCTCCAATTATGCCAGTTTCTTTACCAGCCTTAAATGTCTGGCAATCACCACCAAATGGAATCCCCAAAATTTAATTCACAACCCCTCTTGTCACCTCCCCCCTTAGAATATGATTACTGTACATACACATTTTTGGAGTATTCCAGGACTTGTGACTAGAACACTCAGTTCCAGTCATGAGTGGTAGGGTGCAGGGGGGTGCTAATGAACACATGGATCTTTTGTGGGGGTGTCTGGAGTACACATACATACTGAGCAGTGCTGAGCTATGGGGTCTGAAGCACCCTTGTGCCCCAGCCAGCCCCATCAGTGTCTACATGTGGGTTGAGGCTCACTAAATAACACTACCGTAGGATTGTACTTGTGTTTACAAGTATTAACCTAGAACAGAGTGAGTTAGTTTACTAAGGCTTAATAGGTCCACATGTGCAGATGCTGAGATTTTATTGCAGAGCTAGAGCTAATTAGGCAACTCCACAGTAAACATCTTGCGTAGATGTGCCCGCTGTTTTCAAATTTGCTCCTCACTTACATGTCTTCAGGGAGAGCAGGGTTGGATAGTAAATGGGGAAGGGGCTGGAGAGGGAAGAAGTTGGGGGGGCTAAAGGTAAGGGGGCCACCTAAACCACCCCCCAGATTTATCTTCCCTATTGTAGCAGTGGGGAGGGGAGAAATTAAAGGCAAATCTCCAATAATTATGTTCTATACCCAGAAAATTGTAACAAATTTATACATTTTACACATATCAAATATAATTATTGGGGGGTTGCCTTATATTCAGGGTCATCTTATATTTTAGTAAATACAGAAATGTTAAGGTTCACAAACAAACTCATAACAGCAATTAATATTACCTAAGACAACTGCTCATGCTGCTTCTGTGCCTTGAAGCACCGAAAAAGCTCTTGGTATACTTTTTTCTTAGTAACTGCTTTCATATTTAATGAAAATAGCATCGATACTGTGGTTTTCAGTCAGTTTTAATATAATTTAATTTGATCCTATGATTTTAAATTATGTAAGAAATATACAGTAAAATTAAAATTGAATCATTTGCTATTTTATCATTATTTAATGAAAAATCAAACCCAAATATTTTGGGCCAAAAATGATACATTTTTTGCAAAATTACATTTTGTCAAAAATGATTTTCAAAAGGCACATCAAAAGTTGTTTTAAAGGAAAATATCTGATTATCTAATATGGATTTCTTTTTCAGTCTCAGCTGTGTTTTTATAAAACAAATATATATGTGCGCACACATATGAATACAATCCTGAAATTTACAGTTTTGGGATGTTTTAATCCCCCCAAAGCATTACAGATTTGTAAATGAAACACAATATTATATAAAGGGTCTTTTCATAAATAATTATGAGATATTCCTGATTATAGACATAGATTTCATAGACATTAGGGCTGGAAGGGTCCTTAGAGGATCATCAAGTCCAGCCCCCTGCCCCAGGGGCAGGAAGTCAGCTGGGGTCAAAGGATCCCAGCAAAATAGGCACCCAAATGTTTTGTAAAAGAGCCCAAAGCAGGTGCTTGCACCACCTCTGGAGGGAGTCTATTTCAGGCCTTGGGAGCTTGGACAGTAAGGAAATTTTTCCTTATGTCCAGCCTAAAACAGTCTTGCAGGAGTTTGTGACTGCTTGACCTTGTCATCTCTGGGGGAACTCTGGTGAACAAGCATTCCCCCAGATCTTGATGTACACCCCTTATATACTTATAGACAGCCACTAGGTCCCCACTGAGCCTGCGCTTTTCCAGGATGAAGAGTCCCATGGCTCTCAGTTTCTCATCATACTTTATCTTTTTAAATTAAAGTGTAGGACGGTTGGAATACTGTCATAGTCATTATGATATAGGAAATATGCAAGAAGCAAGGTCTTTTTGGTAATATGTTTTATTGAAAGAACTGTATGGTTGGGAGACATGCTAGATAAGCTTTTGGGCACTATATAGTTATTTTAATAAAATACATCAAAAAACTTTGCTTCTAAAGTAAAGTGAGCAGTCCTATCATAAATGCTTAAGTTTCAGATAGTTTAAATGATGACTTGGCACTTACATGGAGATTTAGGGAGAACAAATGCTGAATTTTGTCCACAGGATAACGCAAGGCACAGAGCAAGTTTGAGTAATTTAGTTACAAGTGAGTGGCAGAGCCAAGAATCAACCCTAGGTCTCTTAAGACTTATCTACACTGTCTTGTTGCCAAGATCAGAAGCATCTCCACAAGCATATCCTGCCCATTCAGTCCAGCTCCACGCATACTAGATCCTGAAAACAAGGCAAGCCATATTAGAGTAAACCTGAGTGCATGCAAATAGGCACTTCTAAGACAAAGACCCTGAGAAGCAGAGCTGGAGCAGCCACTCGGAGGCAGCTGTATTTCCTCATTTTGGGGATATGGTATGTTCAGACTGGAAGTGAATTGACAGAGCATGCTTCCTGGTGGTGGTCCCAGGCTCAGCAGGGAGGTGCTGGAGAGAAGCCCTTATCTTCCAACTTTGTCTTCTGGCTTTAGGGTCCACAATTTAACATCTTTCATGTTCACCTAGAAAACATTCTGCAATTAGTATCTCTTTGCCTACATCAGGAGCATGAATAATTAATAGAAAATACATTTTTTCAGTGGAATTCAAATTAAGTTATTTTAAAGCTAACCAAGGATCCGAACAACTAGGCCATTTTCATTAAATATTAACGCAATGAGTAAGGGGAAAAAAGCACCTAGAGAGGTCTTCCTGGTTCTACTGCCAAGTCACAGGAGATTTACAGCATTTGCCTTAGGTCATATTAATTGCTTCTGTGAGTTTGTGTTTGACCCTCACAGTTCCTTTAACATAACCTGTGTTAAATATGTATACCTATATTAATATTCATAATGCAGTTGCATGAAATACATTTCTCAATATTCCTTGGGAAAAAAAACAGTAAAAACCCCTTCCAGAATAGTCAGATCATTTTCTATGTCTAGCTAAAGTCATTTACTTCTTACAGGAAAAAAGGCTTTTCCAAAAACACAACAGAACCAGTTAATTACCAAAATACACTGTGCAATGGAAAGAGGTCATAGAAAAACTACCATGTGCACTTCTTCCAGGAAGTTGGATGTACATGCTATTACACAAGCACCTTGAAATTTAACATGCTGAAGAAAAATATAAAACAGGTAATAATGGAATAATTCTTACTGCAAGACTGAAAGATTTTTATCCTGGCTGGTCCAATTAAAATATAAACGATCAAAGATTTCATGTGTCCTAAATGATGGTCAGAACAAGGAGCAAGGGCCTCAAGTTGCAGCAAGGAAGTTTAAATTAGATATTAGGAAAAACTTCCTCACTTGGAAGGTAAAGCACTGGAACAGGTTACCCAGAGAAGTAGTGGAATCTGAATCCTTGGAGTTTTTTAAGACCTGGCTAGGCAAGCCTTAGCTAGAATGATCTAGTTGGGAATGGTCCTGCTTTGTGCAGGAGGTTGAACTAGATGACTTCCTGAGGTCCCTTCCAATCTTAATCTTCTATGATTCTATGGCCCTTTGCTTTAGCAATACAGCAGTGGGAAAAGATTGTCATTCAGCCTGATAAAGCCTGAATAGGATCTAGTTAGGTCCCCATTCTCTCAAGAGAAACTACATGGAGAAAAGAAAAGGCTCCTTATGACTGTTCCTTACATATGTCTTGTCATGACCATACACAATATGGGTCAAAAGTAGCTAGTAGCAGGTGCAGCACACAGTCTTTATTCATATACGAGGCAAACAGTGGGTGTCTCTACAAGAGATGCTTAATGTGCAGACTAATTCTACTGCGCATTTAGGTGGCAGGCAAAGCCTGTGCTAATGCGCAATAGAATTAATTTACTGTGCAACAGCATCACAAAAAATCCCTTCATCTGTACTAATGCACAGTAGTGCAGAATACAGTACATTAAGTTAGTACCAAACACACACACACACACAGTGCCCCTCCGTACATACACAGCCCCACC
>NW_017729004.1:57015047-57017162 GCF_001723915.1 Gavialis gangeticus | reverse complement strand
GATGCTTAATGTGCAGACTAATTCTACTGCGCATTTAGGTGGCAGGCAAAGCCTGTGCTAATGCGCAATAGAATTAATTTACTGTGCAACAGCATCACAAAAAATCCCTTCATCTGTACTAATGCACAGTAGTGCAGAATACAGTACATTAAGTTAGTACCAAACACACACACACACACAGTGCCCCTCCGTACATACACAGCCCCACCCGGTCCTGACCCCAAGGTACTGGCACAGCCCCTTGCTCCCGTGGTCTGGTGATGCAGCCAGGAGCCACGTGGTGCTGGAGTGGTGCAGGGGCAGGAAGGCAGGGAAATGGCAGGGGGGGCTGGGTTGGTCAATCTTGTTGCAGGCTCCCTTTGCGTCCTACTGCCCCTGGCTCCTGTCATCTTTGACAGGCATCCAGAAGCAAATAAATATTAATTTTCTAAATTTTTTAGGGGCCCCGCAGACTAAATAGAATGGCCTGGCAAGCCAGATACAGCCTGTGGGCTGTATTTTGCCTGCCTCTGCCCTAAGACCATTTCTTCATTTTAAGTAGCATAGCTTTCATTATACAACAAAAAGTGTCTTCTTTCCTAATGGGTTAATTTGTGAAAGCCATATTTGCTAGGGCCATATAAGTCAGGAAATGGAATGTATCCAAAACCTTTATATTGCCAAAGCTGGCACAAAGAAGGATGGATAAGGATGAGAAAGGAAGTCATAGTGAGACAGACTTCCCGGTCCTTTAAGAACAAAAACTCCAAGACTTGTTTTTGTTTGTTTTGTTTTATTAAAGCCAATGAGAATTTTGCTCCCAAACTCAACAGAAGCTGAATTCATCATCTGTCAGCTGATCTCAGCAGGGCTGCAAGATACTGAATCCTAGGCCTATTTTTAATGCAGAACACAGGATTGACCACTCTCTGCCGTGAGTCTGCATATTGTCATTGGGAGAGGAACTAGTTCCATATCTGAGAGCCACAGTTAAAATATTTTTTGTGGTAAACGTTTTTTTTTTTTTAGACAGCTCTTTGGAGTCAGTTGGGGTTTTGAAACCTGGAAAAAATGGACATGTAGTGAATGAAGTGCAGAGGAAGCAAACAAACATGCACAATAAATGTTATTTATCAAATAACCATTCTTTTTATGCCTAAGTCAATTTCCAAAGGCAAAAAAGACTGTGCGCCAAACTTCCATTCACTTTCAGTGGGAGGTGGGTACCCGACTGCTATTTGTGCCTTCAAAATTTTTCCCATTATTGGATTCATTTAAGCAAAAATTATTACTGTGAGTGGGTTCACAGATATATAGAGTTCTAATATCTAATACTGTCACGGATTAAGGACCTCTTAATAAACTATAAATACCTGCCTTAGATCTGTCACAAGTCATTACCTTGACACCAAACCTAACAAAAATCCTTGCACCTGAATGTTATCTGCAGATTGGTATCTTTATAAAATGAGCTGTGCTTTCACTAGACATTTTAGAGTCAATATTAGGGAATATGAGAATAAAAATCATATTCAAATCAAATTCATATTTAACTAAGAAAGGCAACTACTTAAGTTCACTTCTAATTATTTAATTATTTAAAATAGCTGGCAGTGGCCTTACTGCACATTGCAGAATCACAGAAAATTAGGTTTGGAAGGGGCCTCAGAAGGTCATCTAGTCCAACCCCCTTCTCAAAGCAAGATCACCCCTAACTACATTATCCCAGCCAAGGCTTTGTCTAGCTGGGTCTTAAAAGCCTCCAAGGAAGGAGAGTTCAACCACCTCTCTGGGTAACCTGTTCCAGTGTTTTACTACCCTCCCAGTGACATTTTTTTCCTAATATCTAACCTAAAACTTTCCTTGCTGCAACTTGAGACCATTGCTCCTTGTTCTGTCATCTGCCACCACTAAGAACAATCTAGCTCTATCTTTTCTGGAACCACCCTTCGGGTAGCTGAAGGCTGCTATCAAATCCCCCCTCAGTCTTCTCTTCTCTAGACTAAATAAGCCCAGTTACCTCAGCCTCTCCTCAGAAGCCATGTGCACCAGCCTCCTCACCATTTTCATTGCCACCTGCTGAACTCTCTCCAATTTGTCCACACCCTTTCTATAGCTTGGGGGGGGGGGGGGGGG
>NW_017729004.1:57008988-57014967 GCF_001723915.1 Gavialis gangeticus | reverse complement strand
GGGGGGGGGGGCAAAACTGAACACAGTACTCCAGATGTAGCCTCACCAGTGCAGAATACAGGGGAACAATCCCTTTATAAAATGGTTGATCTGCTGGCAACACTCCTACTAATACAGCCCAGTATGCCCCTAGCCTGTACTAGTGCATGGGACTGTTCCACTCTAAGTGCAGGACTCTCTCTGATTTGTCCACATCCTTTCTGTAGTGGGGGGCCCAAAACTGGACACACTACTCCAGATGTGGCCTCACCAATGCTGAATAGTGGAGAATAATCACTTCCCTTGATCTGCTTGCAATGCTTCTACTAATACCAGTATGCTGGTAGCCTGCTTTATAACAACGGTATACTGTTGGTTCATATTCAGCTTATTGTCCAGTGTAACCCCCGGTTCTTTTCTGCAGCGCTGCTGCTTAGCCAGTCAGTCCCCGGCCTGTACCAGTGCATGGGATTGTTCCATCCTAAGTGTAGGACTTTGTACTTTTCTTTACTGTGCCTCATAAGACTTTTTTTGGTCCAATCCTCCAATTTATCTAGGTCTCACTGAATCCTAGCCCTACCCTCCCATGTATCTACTACTCCCACCCACCTTGGTGTCACCTGCAAACTTCCTGAGAGTGCACTCCATCCCATCTTCCAGATCACTGATGAAGATATTGAACAAAACCAACCCCATGATCAACCACTGGGGTACTCCACTTGATACCAGCTGCCAACCAGACATCAAGCCATTGATTACTGCCTTCTGAGCCTGATGATACAGCCAGTTTTCTATCTACCTTACAGTCCATTCTTCCAACCCAAACTTCCTGAGCTTGCCTGGGAGACTGTATCAAAAGCCTTGCTAAAATCAAGGTATACCACATACACTGGTCTCCCTATATCCACAGAGCCAGTCTTCTCATCATAGAAAGCAATCAGGTTGGCCAGGCATGACTTGCCCTTGGTGAATCCATGCTGACTGTTCCTAATCACCTTCTTTTCCTCCAAGTGCTTAGAAATGGATTCTTTGAGGATCTGCTCCATGATTTTTACAAGGACTGAGGTGAAGCTGTCTGGTCTGTAGTTCCCTGGATCCTCCTTTCTCCTTTTTTAAATATGGGCAGTATGTTTGCCCTTTTCCAATCATCCAGGACCTCTCTCAATCATCATGAGTTTAAGGATGATTACCAGCAGCTCTGCAATCACATCAGCCAACTAATTCAATGTCCTCGAGTTCATCTCACCCGGCCCCATAGACTTGTATTTATCCAGCTTTTCTAAATAGTCTCCAACCTGTTCTTTCACCACTGTTTACTGCTAGCAGGTGCAATTGTCTGGGAGCTGACCTTGCCTGTGAAGACAGGTGAAAAAGGCACTGAGTACTTCAGCTTTTTCTGCATCCTCTATCACCAGGTTGCCTCCTCCATTCAGTAAGGGAGCCACACTTTCCATGATCTTCTTGTTACTGATATACTTGTAGAAACCCTTCCCGTTACCCTTTCACATCCCCTGCTACCTTCAACTACAACTGTGCTTTGGCCTTCTTGACTTAATCTCTGCATGCCAGAACAATACTCCTATACTCCTCCCTAGTTGTCTTTCCAAGTTTCCACTTCTCATAAGCTTCCTTTTTGTGATTTAATTTACTGAAGAGTTCCTTGCTAAGCCCAGCTGGTCTTCTGCCATACTTGCTAGTCTTCCTGCATGCTGGGATGGTTTGTTTCTGCACTCTCAGTAAGGCTTCTTTATAAAGTACAGCTAGATCTCTTTGACTCCTCTCCCCCTCAGACTGGCTTCCCAAGTGTAACAGTGTTGCCCTCCCCAGCGGCATTCTAGCGGCTTATGAGGGGCACCCCCGAGTCCCTTAATATTTCACTTCTGTATTTTGGCTTGTATCCCGCCTTTACTCTCCTGCCACAACTTGATGTAACTATTGTTTAGATGTTTTTACAAGCGGGAGACTGCCTATTGTACTTTTATGTTGGGGTTCTCAGACACCATGGGATTTTCCCCATCTTTCTCTAGCTAGGCATAAACCCACCAGGTAGCATGCACTCTGAGGCTCTAGCATCGTAATACTTTCTGGGCCCGTGGCCCTCCTTTTGCACTCACTACAGCACCAGGCCTTATGGCCCCCTTTTACACTGCGCCCCTGGGCGCCAAGTTGTTGGGTCTTCTGCCTCCTCAGGCTCAGCCCCTTTCTTATAGCTCAGGCTACTAGCCAAGACGCACTCACCAGGACCCAACTTCAAAGTCCTGCAGCCACCGGCCCTATAGTACTGCACCGGGCCGTTTGGCCTTTTACAACTGTGCCCCAAGGCGCTAATGAGGTCTCCTCCTCTCCTATAGCCTCAACCACAAACCACGGTTTACCAGTCAAACACAAAACAGTAAGTCCATCAGCTATAACCAAAAACAAAAATAAAGTCAAGGAAGGCAGTATGCCAGTTCATGTTTTTTCATGGCTCTGTGCTTCTGCTTCCCACTGTCTGCTATGCTCTTTCTTGTGGGGCTGCTGCAGCTTCTCTGAGTCATCAGGAGTTCCCCCTTCTGCTGCCAAGCCTCTTTGCCAGCTCAACCCAGTGTTTTTATAGTTCTGGCCTGCCCCCTTCCAGTCACCTGACTAGCTGGCAAGGCTCAGCTTTTAACTCCTACCCTGCCAGCAAGCTGTGCCTGGAAAGTTTTGGTCTTAAAGACCAGAACTTAAAGCCTGCTTTCTGGTAACAGGGCTAGGGTTCCCTATTACACCAAGGGATCCTGCTCATGAGTTCGCTCAGTGAGTCAAAGTCTGCTTTTCTGAAGTCCAGTGTCCTTACTCTGCTGCTTTCCATCCTTCCTTTCCTCAGGATCCTGAACTTAATCATCTCGTGGTCACTGCTACCCAAGTTGCCATCCACCACTACATTCCCCACCAATTCTTCCCTGCTTGTGAGCAAGTCAAGAAGAGCATGGCCCCTAGTTGACCACTGCAGCACTTGCACCAGGAAGTTGTCCCCATTGCTCTCCAGAAACTTCCTGGATTGCCTGTGCATTGCCATATTGCCTTTCCATCAGATGTCAGGGATATTGAAAACCCCCATGAGAACCAGGGCCTGTGATCAGGAAACATCCACTAGCTGTATGAAGAAAGCCTCATCCATCACTTCCTCCTGGCCTGGGGGTCTATAGCAGACCTCTACCACAGCATCACCCTTGCTTCTCTCTCTGACCCTAACCCAGAGACTTTTGACAGACCTATCTCCAGTTCCACACTGGAGCTTTGAGCAATAGTACGGCACTTCTACATAAAGTGAAACTCCTCCTCCTCTTCTCTCCTGCCTGTGCTTCCTGAACAGTTTATACCCATCCAAGATAGTGCTCCAGTCATTCGAGCTATCCCACCAAGTCTCTGTTATTCTAATCATGTCACTGTACAAGGACTTCCAGTTCTTGTTTGTTTCCCAGGCTCCATGCATTCATGTACAGGCACCTAAGGTAATTAAGTCAATTGCCCTGATTTCTCAGGAAGAATGAAAACACCTCCCTTGTTGCCCCCTCCTGCTTGCTCTTACTCCAGATCACCCACTTCCCCACTTACCTCAGGGCTTTGGTCTCCATCCCCTGGCAAACCTAGTTTAAAGCCCTGCTTACTAGGTTAGAAAGCCCTCCTCCTCACTAGGTTAGCAGACCGGTCTGTGAAGGTGCTCTTCCCTCCCTTCATCAAGTGGATCCCATATCTTCCTAGCAGTCCTTCTTGGAACATCATCCCATGGTCAAAGAAACCAAAGCCCTGCTGGTGACACCACCCGCAGTCATGCACTGATCTGCAGGATGCACCCACTCATGCTCGGGTCCTTTCCCTTGACTGGAAGAATTGAAGAGAACATAACCTGAGCCCCTGTCCCCTTCACCCTTGCACTCAGAGCCCTGCATTCACTTTTGATTTGTTCAGGGTCTCCCCTGGCAGTATCACTGGTGCCCACATGGATGAGCAGTCAGAGGGCCAAATGAGTCTTAGTAATCCTTCTGTGACATCCTGGATACAGGGTCCAGAAAAGCAGCAGATTTCCTGAGAGACAACAGATCAGGTCAGCAGATGGATCCCTCCACCCCCTGCAGAAGGGAGTCTCCGACCACCACCATCCATCACTTCTTCTTCAAGGCGGTCATCTCGATCCTTCCCAGCTCAGGGAGCCCTGGCCTTTCCTCCTCCACCAATGGAACTTGCCCTCCACCAATGGAACTTTCTTCTTGCCCTCTGTTGCTAGGGCTCCGTATCTATTCTCCAGATGAACAACTGCATGTGGAGATGAAGATTTCTGCTTGCTGCCAGAGGTCACAAGCATCTAGCTTCCAGCTTCTACCTTCCTGGGAGTCCATGTCCTTTCTCTCTTCCCTTCTCTAGCACTGCTTCTAGCAGTTCTTCCTCCACAGTCCCAAGGGCCTCTTCTAGCACAGAACTGATGAACTCTTTAAGGCAGAGGATGCTTTGGAGCCTGGCCACCTCCTCCTGTAGCTCTTTGGCCTGTTCCCTGAGAGACATCACCAGGAAGCACCATTCACATTGCAGGCACTCCCCAACCTGGCTATCACAAAAAGGAACCTGCAAGCCCCTGTCCCCAGAGTGCCAAACTTCAACCTGAGTGGAAGCTTCAATGGTGAGTAGTCCTGCCTGGACAGAAACCTCACAGGTGCAAACAAAGACAGTGGCAGTGGCTCTGGCATTGCAACATCCTCCAGCCATTTCCCTGGATCTCTTAATTGGCCGCTTCTCTCTTACTGCCCTTCTTCCAAGCAGACCTCCCCTAGTGAACTCGCCTGAATGCTGGCCTGTTTGCTGCTCCTTAGCCCTAAAGGGTTCCTTTTTTCCTGCTACCTCACACCAAGCTGAAAGGCTCCCCCCTCAAAGCAGGGGTTAGGGGGGCAGCAAACTGACTTGTGAACTGCCTGCAAACTTCTTGCCCTAGTTGCTGCCCCTGTTTGCTGACTCCCTGGTCACTCATGGAGTCTCCTTTCATACCCTGCTAAGCCTGAACGGCCTCCAACCCCTCATAAGAGCTTCTGTAAGGTGCAGGCAACAATTACACAGCAATTGGTGCTTGGATACCACTAATTTATTCTAAATGTAGCTTTGTTCAGTTTACCATTAAAATACATTGTTTGGCCTTGATATTTTGACAGTGGGCAGATAAAATAAGCAACCTAATGCAGAATGATGTGTGAAACAATAAGCATGCACTTTAATGTGTGTTATGCAAAGATGATTTCTTACTGTAATTGATAGAAAATTGACAGAAAAAAAAATTAAGTCCCTAAGCATAAAACTGGAGAAAGTGTTTCCTTAATTTAAAAAAGGTTCTTTGGGGTCCAAACCAGCTCAGCTCTCTATGTAGGCCACCCATGGGAGTTATTCTAGTTTGGGATTAAAGCAACTAATAATGGCTATGCTGAGCAGGGAGCAGAGATGAATATCACGAGAACCAGGGCTTATACAACATGAGAGATGGGGAGAAGGATTTGATTTAATACCTTGTTCTATCACAGATTCTCTTTGTGATCTATGTGCTTCAATTTTTCATCTGTAAAATGGACATAAAACTTCCTCTCTCATACCCATAGCTTTACACCCCATTTCCCAGAAAAGTCCCAGCAGCTGCACGTAGCAGGGAAGGCAGCCAGCTCCATTGCGTGGGCCTTCCTCCTAGTGGCATGCAAGTGCCGGGAGCAGCACAAGTCACAGGGAGCCCCACATGATACAGGCAGGCTGGCCTGGCTCTTTCCTTGCTACCACATGCAGTTCCCAGAACTGGCTGGAGGCCTGCATGGACTATGAGCACCCCAAGGGTCCGCTGCCTGCTGGTGCTAGCAGCAGGGGTTGGGTGCCATGAGAGTGGGGGTTCCCTCACCCTCCCTCACATCCCACACATTCACACCCTGCCCCCACAGCCCTCCCACATATATACACACCCCGCAACATACCATATGCCCCCCACAGCCACAAACCCCACACACTCTGGGT
>NW_017729004.1:57004905-57008842 GCF_001723915.1 Gavialis gangeticus | reverse complement strand
CCCACACACAATACTGTATACAAGAGTAAGACTTTATTTTTGAGCTATTATGCAATCATCTCTATATACACTACACAAATTGAAATAAATCAGGAAAAATATTTTTGAAATAAAATTAAAATATGTTATAATAGATGTTTGACGTTTAGTATACAATTTGTTTTTTTTCCCTGGTTCCAAGATGGCAACCCCCCTCTCAAACGGAGTACTTCCAGGGCAAGGGGAAGGACTTTCAGTGGCAAAGATCAGGGGTTACAGGTGGGATTTCTGGTCCCAAGACAGCAACCAGGGGTCAGGGCACCTGTCAAGAGGCAGCCCTTGACAGCTCACCAAAACTCATTAAGCGGCCCCTTCAGCCAAAATAATTTCCCACCCCGCCTTAGGTGGAACTCTTTAGTTTATTCATGCCTTCTATTATAGGCCAATACTAACTATCCATAGACTGGCCATCCAGAGAGTCTTTTTCAGAGCCGTACAGCTCCGAAGCAAGGGATACGTTTTTACTGAATCAAACCCCTCTTATAGTACTGGCTGTACCATGTACTTTGCAACAGTGACCTCTAAAGTTCAGGTAACTAGTCATTTTCCCCTTACCAAAAATAATAATCTTGATTACTTATAATGTTTTCTGTGTGACTGTGGTTTTGTACCTCTTCAGAAGTACCTTGTGAAGACATCATGGAATTAAATTTCAACCCACTTTCTGTAAATCAAACTTTAAATGTTAATGATGTTAACCAATTCACTACTACTCACTTTAGCAGCAATATGTAACTAGTTAGGATTAAGGACAGAATGCATGGTTCAGGTGCTGTCTGTGTAATTCTAGCTTTGATTATAGCACTGTGTCATGACTAAAACTCAGTGCCTTAAACAAAATCTATATATCTATTATTACATAATTTAACTTGCATTTCAGTGCCTGTTCAATGCTAATAGTTTTCTTGTAGCTATTAGCATGCTTAAATACCTTAATATTTGAGGTGTTAATCTGCTGGTAATTAACCTATAGAACTTTATAGTTGTTTTTAAATGTTCACTGATTAAAGTAAATTTCAAATAAAAGCTGCTTCACAGTGTCAAAAATAATGCTCTGAATTATAATCTGCCTTCCAAAGGTAATTTTGTATAATCATTGCCATCTTTTCATGCAATCTTTTATGCTACAAAGTAGATTCTATACGCCAACATGGAGTGTGAGGTCACACAGTGCATGGAGAAATGTTCAGAACCTAGGTCACTACTATTCATAGTATTAACACAGTATTAAAATTAGTAAACATTATTTTGAAGTATTAAAGGAATTGTGCCACTGGCATTTTCATTCAGACATCTGCAACAGAGACATCCTTATTTATTTTTAAGGACTGGATAAGGTCTCACCATCAGCAATTCCCATGCAGAGACTTAATTTCCATGCAGTGTTCTATGTCATCCTTTATAGGGGGATGTGCCATCACCCATTACTGATATATGGAGAAGGGTTTTCTCTGAAACTGGTATTCTGACGATACTCTTGTGGATCTCCATGTTCCTCCTAGTTACTTGGTAGAAAACTTCACTACATAGTTCTCCTGGAACCAACGTCAGACCAAAGGGGTGGGACAAACAGGTGAAAAATAATCCAAAATGCTGACAGGTCCCAGAGAACTCAAGAGGAAAGGAAAAAACATTTGTTTCAGAGGCAGCGCTCCTGTCATGCAAGTTCAGCAGAATGTTTTTGTGACACTTGCCCACCCACATCCAGACATTCCTCTCCTGAAAACCCTGTGCTTTCAGTGTGTAGAACTGCAGCAACCACATTATAGACCCAATTAATGGCTTGTGCTGGGGAATTATTATACCTATCTCTTGTTCTGAAGTTTGAACTCTTACAGCTATCAGTTCTGACACTAGACACCAAGTTATTTTTCACTGTGAGGCTTTTACCTTAATCACTTTCTTTAAGCCTAAGGACAAATGGAAAAATAATCCTGTTAAAGCTTTAACAGGATCAGAGGCTTGAAAAGATTTTGAAGTTCTGTACTTATCTACAGTGCGTTTTGGAAGCCTGCTTAGCAGCTTGAAAAATACATTTTTTGAGAAAACCTGATTTATGTTCTTCCACTCAGCGCCATTCTTCTCCTGTAAATATTAAACTGACATGGTTTCCCCTCAACAAACTAAACTAGAGAACAGTGATACATTATGTAAAATGTTCCAGGGTCCAGATTCTGATCTCAGGTACACATGTGCAGCTCCTAAGCCACTCTAGTGGCTTCAATGATTTTATACTGTTCTTAATGAAAACAGAATTTGACCCGCAGCTCTAGAGTGTGCCTTACAATTAAATAAAGAAGAAAACATCCCACAGAACCTGATATCTTTTTTCATATTTTGGTGGTCAGGCGATGATTTTAAAAATCTGGTGATAATGACACTAAAAAAGTTGCAATAGTCACAATGAAATGTTTCTTTCATAGTCCATATTTGAGAGAGAAGAAACTGGATTGTCACTAGCTGTAAATACAATTTGGATTTGGAAAGGTTAAAACAGATTTATGAAGTGGAAATGCTTTTTTGAGAAGGAAAATCAGAGCATTTGCTGTGGAAGTCAGGTAGTTTCTTCCTGGTATTTGTCTCACCCTGCCTTTTCCTCCTCTCTCTCCTGTCACTTCCCCCATTCAGTAATCATATCCTCCTCTGGCAAGAAGTTCTATGACTTCCAAACTGATTCATCACAAAGAATGAGCAAGAGAGAGAGAGCTTTAAAGTACGAATAGATTCCTAAGTTATGACTGGTCACACCGTGTTGCACAAGTTAAAAAGAGGGGTTGAAAGATTCATTTACACTTAAATACATCCGATATATTATTGTAAGGTTCTGATGTCCCACCTTCCCAATAACTTGGAGGTAAGGAGATTTCCACTTATAACCTTGCACTTCATCACAATTGCACTTATGGGTCCAACCAGCCATTTAAATTAAGCCTGATTCTAATTGCATGAAGCTGACTGAACTCTGAGAGATTTACATGTCAGGTAACATTTTCTGGTGAAAGTTTCCCAATTCAAAAATCACTGAAATTTGAATTATAAACGAATATATACTGCCCAGCTAGCAGAGTCAAAAAGTTATACTGGGAACTGAAGTCACTCGCCATCTAAAATGGATTCCAGAAGTATAAGCTAAAACATATGGCACCCAGCAGCAGGGTCACAACCTACCCTAACCAGGGGTCTTCAAAGGGGACAAGTATTACCCACAAACTGGATGACACTTGCTGGAATGGAGCACAGCAGAAGTCATAAGTTCTCCAGTGTAAATGAATACTCTGGTGGTCAGGTCCCCCACAGTGCAGTGATGCCATATGATGCATACAGAACTGCTTCCTGCGTGTTTTGCAGCATGGATTTTCAACCTTTTGGGGTTAGTGTACCCCTGGTGGCCAGATGCCAAGCGTGGGAGGAGGGGGCACATGGCTGAATATAGAGTGGTGGCGGCCGCTGCATGTAACCTTCCCCCTGTGTCCAGCTGGGCAGGTAGCGTTTGCGCAGGATGGTACGTGGTGCCGCTCTGTCCCCACCCATGCATACCCCCTAGGGCCTTCTTAAGTGCCCCTGAGGGTATGCATACTCCTGGCTGACAAGCGCTGTTTTACAACACTGTCATTTAGAGCACTTCTTATAGCACTATAAAAGTTGATGCACTATAAAGATACAGAGCTCTTAAACATGACAAGTGCAGTGTTTGGTGCATATACCCGCCACTGTCTCAGGAGGTGACCTGCAAAATACTTGATGAGACAGGCTGTTTTGGTCTCTGGCCCAGATACCAACTTGCAGATCTGGCTTGTGTACCACGCCTGCAGGAACAGGTGGATGTCTGGCATCCCCCTGCCTCATGTCCATTTCTTCTTGTATAGGGTCTTCCTTGCTTCTACCTCCATTCTGGATC
>NW_017729004.1:56999367-56999905 GCF_001723915.1 Gavialis gangeticus | reverse complement strand
TTTGGTGCGGGGAAGGATGAAGTGGGGGGACCTCCCTGCACTTCCCAAGCTAGGAGGCAGGGTGTGCTCTGCAGCTTCCTGGGGCACCTCCACTGGTCAGAAACTTAACCAGAGTACAAAAGTTATTTAAAACGCTGTAGGGTGCTGAAGTTCTGTAAAAAACAGTGCTTCAAATTTAATACGTCATTTAACAAAGGTTAATTTAAAGCACTGTATCCATTTTTAAAGCACTGTAAAGCCATGCACTTCTGTTAAGTCACGGCAATAAAGTACTTTTAAATGGCAAAAAAGGGAACTTCTATACACACCCATACAGCCTTGAAATATGTCACATTGGCCTGAGAAGCCTAAAAACATTGACTTGTTTTAAGTATAAAACTAGTATAAACACTAGGAATGTGAGAATTATGGAAGGCACTGCTGTTCCTGGGTGATTTGCAAATGAGTAGCTTTTAATTATGGATGAGAAAAATCAAGGAAAAGACCAAGAGATGAGCAAGATGTCATTTAGAGCTAAAAAAAAAAAAAAAAAAAAAAG
>NW_017729004.1:56980923-56999191 GCF_001723915.1 Gavialis gangeticus | reverse complement strand
GCTCTAGGCACAGTGACTAACTTATCAGTGAAGTTATTCTACCATAGATGAATACAAGAGAACTTGGCTATGCACAAGGGAAACTGAATGCATCTGAGGAGCTTTAAATTATTAGCCAAGTATGAGTACAGAGTTGTGCACAGGTAGCATCTGGATGTCCTAGAAAGAACTCACAGACTTGCTCAAGAACATAAGGGAAAACTTTGCCAACTGCTTCTTTATACCAGCTTCTTTACTGCTGCTTTCATTACTGAGATTATTTACAAGAAATGTATATTGGTAAACACGAGCAAATTAGGAAAAAAAAAATCATAGTATTGCTTCTGTCTGTTCTCCATTCATTTACCTCCTGAAGAAAAGTTTGACATACACATTAAAAAATTAATCCATAAATAAAGTCCAATTAAAATCAAAGAGTTTCATCACTGATTCCGATGACATTAAGATGTAGCTCTAACTGCCCACCATGACGATTTAGGCCAGGGAAACAGAAATCTCCTATTAGAATTATCTGAGAGAGTAAATTATTCCATCTCCCAGAACAGAAAACTTGTGAACAGATCACTGAGAGACAACAGAAGAGAAAGAATAGATAAAGACATCAGTGTTTTACCAGCTTGAAGAGAAAATATCCAATTTAAACTTAATAAGCTTTCCCCATAAAGAAAAGTCAATCTATCTAAAGCTGTCTCAACTGGTTTCAAATGTCATTGCCTTTAAATAAGGATTTCATAGCAAGCAGATGAAAAAGAGAAACACGTTTCAGAAATCCTAGGCATATTTTACCATGAAACCAGCAAATTTATCTTTTTTCTAAAATGACAAGCCCAAACCTTTGCTATTTTCCACAAAATATCTATCATAAGGAAAAAAAACCATAGTGAATATGTGCTTTTTTGTTTACAATGTACATCACATTTAATGATGTAAACTGTAATATTACTATTAATTAATTCAGTATTTTGACTTTAAAAGATAAAGTTAAAAGACCAGAACATAAGAACATTAAACTGCCATTTACTGAGTCAGATCACAGGTTTAATCTTTGCCCAACAGCCTGTGTCACACAGTGGCAGAAAAAGGATGTGAAAGGGAGAGTGAACTGGGTATGACCAGGGGTTTTTCCACTGGCAAGTATTATCAGAGGCATAACAATTGCACAAATTAAACATCAAAAATAAAAAGCATAGTAACAAAGCTACAAGCAGGAAAATAGCAGTAGTCAAATGTGTTAGAAGACTGTTGATAATATTTAGGAAGCCAATGTTAACCTATGCTGGCTTGATAAAATTGGTTTAATAATAAATAACTATTCAACACTATCAGGAATCACAAAATCAGAAACTTCCTCTCATGGGTTTTGCTTTCACAGCCAGCCAGAAAGAAGGGGAGGAACATAAAAAAAAACAAAAAAACAGGAATAATATACAGGGGTATTATTGCTTCAGGTGTGTCAAACAAATGGCCCCTGAACTAGATTTGGGGGTGAAGGGGGAAACCTAACTGTAGCTACAGCCAAGTGCCTGGGCAAGACCTGCAGTGCTGGCACCACAGGACAAAGCCTGGCACCACAGCTTGTTCCCACGGCAGCAGCCAAGTGCCTACAACATCGGACTGCTTCCCATGGCGCCGTTGGGGCTCCCCTGCCACAGCTTTCATCCAGGCATGTAGCTGCTGTTGGGCAAGCTGTACTGTTGGGCTTCTTCCTGAGTTGCTGCTAGGGCTCCAGTGCTGCAGGTCTTGCCCAGGTGCTTGGCTGCAGCCACAGGAATTTTAGTTTCAATTTATTAAGGATTCTGGCTAAAGTCATACTCCCAAAAACAACATAACACACATACAACCATAATATAAATGTAAGCAACAATAACAGAAATGCAAATATAGTAATAAAATAGGGCCAACCATTGTAAAAGCATTATTCCTACTCCGAGAATTAACGTAATCAAGTACAAATATGCTGATAAATCAGATTATAAATCTATAAAAATGTTGTGCACAGGTTCACAATTAATACAGTAAAAAACAAATACAGTGATAAGTTTATTGGTCACATCCACAGTAAAGGATGTTTAGAACTCTGATCGCTTCAGCCTTGTAAACAAAAATTGCAAGACGGTTTACTAAATATGGATCCATTTCCAGAAGGAGCCATATTAATTTCTCCCTATTTGAGAAGTACTGTATGTCAATTTCTGCAAGAACAGTAATAAATGCTTTCTCCTTATGTCAATTATATAGAGGACATTCTAAGGCATAATGAATAGTGCCTTCCAAAAACTCCTAGACAGGCTGGGCAACATCTTTTATCCCTTGGAATGAAAAGCCTACATCCAGCCAAAACAGCTGTGGGCATGTCAGTCCTGAGCCTAGTCAAAGAGGTTCGCCATTTATTGTTGAGATCCGGCTGTAAATGCCTTTCTCCCCCACAATCTAACTTCCAAAGAATATATACAGGGGCGATGCAATCAGCCCTAGCCACTGCAAAATCATTCTGCCTGGCAATATCTCGGAACCTCTGGAAAACCCAGACCTTTTCTATGGGGAAGAAGAGTCTTTCATTATCTTTGACATAGTGTCCCATCCCGGAAAATGCAGAAGTGCCAGAAAGAAAAGCTAGTCAGGGAGATTAAAGAGAAGTGGAATTACTGATGTCTTCTATACAGCATGATTTGAGCAAGCAAGATAGTAAAAGAGGCAGGATTTTATACCAGAATATTGCCATTCTAATAAATAACATTAGTTAAAATGGAATCTAATCCCATCTCTAATCTGAAGAAGGATACGGGAGTTGAAGGAGGAAGACCTGGAAGAGCCCTGAGAAACTTATTCTGAAGTATGTCTACATCATCACTGGTGGCATAGCCCCATACTTCAGCGCCAGACAGAATCTGAGATGCAATTTTGGCTTTATATCCTAATATGGGAGCTTGGCCTGATCGTCCTGCTGTGGTCTCATAAAATGTTTTTATAGCCACTGCTGATTGGGCTGCCTTAGTTTTAACTGACTGAATGTGGTATCTCCATGATGGAAAAGCTGTAAACATTCCACACAAGTAACTATAAGTTTTAACAACTTCAAGTTTGATTCCCCCCATGTTCTATGGGTATTTCATCAAATGGCTTCCCCAAAACATTATTTGGGATTTATCATAATTTATCTTTAAATTATTTTGTTCACAAAAATGCTCAAAAGTTGTAATTGCTCTCTGTAATCCAATGGGGGTCCTTGACAGTATGACGGTGTCATCTGTGTACATTAAAATAGGAATCAGGGTTGCTAGTAATTTTGGAGGATGAAAATGAGTATCCTGCATGTTTCCAATAATGTCAGTCACATAAAGGTTAAATAGCAAAGGGGCGAAAATACATCCTTGTCTAACCCCTTTCTGTGTCTGAAATTTCTGTGCAAGTTCACCCCTCAGGCCCCACCTAACTTGGGCCCATATATCTTTATGGTATCGTGTCTAAAGATGCAAAAGAGAATGGTCAATCCCATAATTTAACAATTTCTCCCAAAGTTTACTTCTATCTATGTTATCAAAAGCTCTTGACAGATCAACAAATGCAACATACACAGCTGCAGGAAGAATCTGACTGATGCTGACCCTCCAGTGCCCTGGCTTTCACCAGCCTGGCTGCCAAACACCCAGGAGAAAGCAGTGGCACTGGAGTCCTACCTAACAGTACTGTGGGGAGAAGCCCGGCATTGCAGTTTGTCCCCATAACAACAGATAAGCACCTGGGATGCCAGGCCTCTTCCTGCCAGGTCCCAAACCAGCTGGAGCAGGTACCATGTGCACTGGATCTGGCATCAGAGGTGAGAGGGGGCAGTCCATGGACATGATCCAGCCCACAGGGCTGACCCTGCACGATTCATTCAGCCCATGGACCACTCCTGCAGTACTCATCCAGCTGTGGGGCCAGACAAATTTAAGACCCTTGTTTTACTCCAAAATCGAAATATGGTATTCTTCTGCAAAGTATAAATTAACTTTTCTTCACTCTATATACAGTAAAAGCTGCATTATCCAGCACCTTACAAGCTGGCATGCTCTATTAACCAGCATGCTGACTTGTAGGGTAAAGTGAAACCAGAAGTGCCCATCGTGGCTGCTAAGCAGGCTTCCGAAACGCACTGGTTTTGCCGAGTCCCCACGGCCTGGGGCAAATCAGCCTGCATGGGGCCCACCTCCCTGTACCTCGGGGCCCGCAGGAGAGGCAGCAATGTGGTGGGAGGGGCAGTGAGGCCCCTGACACAGCGGAAGAGGCAGCGGCCTGGACAGGCAATGACGCCTATTCCAGCCTCTCAGTTAACCGGCATATTTTGTTATCTGGCACCCCCGATTCCCCTTGGGTGCCAGATAACAAAGCTTTTGCTGTACATGGGTAAAACCCTTCCTAGACAATAAATAAGGAGGAGCATCCAAATCAAGGATGCACCACGCTCAATCAGACCAGTGCTTTGTCTAATCCACTATCTTGTCTTCAGCACAGACACTACCAGATACTGAAGAGGAAGATGTAGAGAAACCCCCTAATGAATGATTATGGCTAGAGTAGCTTTCTCATAAAGAAGTTTCCTAACTCATTCAGAGGCTAGCTTATTATCAGAGATATGAAAATATATCTTTTTATCTTCTTTAATGTAACTGCGGGCTTTCCCATTATCAATATAAATGTCTAACCTGTTCTGGAATCCTACTTCGTACTTTTTGGCCTCAGCGACCTCATGTGACAACAAATTTCATAGGTTAATTCTATGCTGTGTAATAAAGTGTTTCCTTGTACCAATTAAAAAACTTACCGCCTTTTAGTTGCATAGAATGATCTCTTTTCAGTTGCACAAATTGACTT
Source organism: Gavialis gangeticus (assembly GCF_001723915.1). Taxonomy (NCBI): domain Eukaryota; kingdom Metazoa; phylum Chordata; order Crocodylia; family Gavialidae; genus Gavialis; species Gavialis gangeticus. The sequence continues at coordinate 56,994,337 of NW_017729004.1, read as the reverse complement.
CATTCTTGCACAGAATGACTCATAGTTTGCTAGAATTTGGGTAAATGTCTAAGTAAGTAAGGCTGGACTGAGGCTAAATGATTTGCGTACAGGAAATCAGTAGATAAACCAGGGAACAATCACAAACTCCCAACTTCCACAGCAACACAGTGATTTTTGGCAATGTGAGGGTAATAGCAGAGTAGCTATGTATTGAGCAAAGCACTATACAATTCCCTAGAGAAATGTTAGGTGGCATATTCTAGACCACTATATGCATAATGATACTAGACACCTAAGACAAAGAGACAAACATGACCACACAGCAAATGACTGAGTTAATATTTCCAAACAAACCAAAAATACTTGGAAGGGTAGAACTCTACTTTCCTGCCTTAAGAAACAAAGAAAATACTGCCTAGGAAAGCACATAAAATAGCTGAACAAAAATATACTTTCAAAAAAAAGGCATGGCTCAAGAAACAGTTAATTACATAAGTACAGTCTTTATTTTATATGTCCAGGATTATGAGGCTTTACAGTTCTATTATTTTACATGGATGCACTTGCAGTTTGATTATGAATTACACCAAGAAAGCAGGATGAACAAACCTGTGAAGGGACAGAAAATAAGGCAAGACTGAAGGGAGCCTTTTTTTTCCTTTTAAGAAAATGAAATTAAAGCTGACAACAAAGATTTCACAACAGCAGATTCTGACAGAACAGAACTACAGTATTAAATTTGAGAATGCAAAGTTTTACATGCTAAAGGGATCCTTCCTGTATCACACACTTCTTAACAACTTGGCCAACTATTAAAATATTTTATAATATTTTCTTTGAAATATTTATTTTATATATATATTTTTTAATTCTGCATATACACTTTAAAAAAACTGCTCCTGGATCTTTATACAGTAAAAGCTCTGTTATCCAGCATCCCCGGGAATGGGGGATACCGGATAACAAAATGTGCCGGTTAATTAAGTGGCCTGAACAGGTGTCCTTGCCTGTTCGGGCAGCTGCTTCTCCTGCCACATCCGGGGCATCGCTGCCCTTCCCGTGGGCCCTGCAGGCCCCACAGAACAGAGAGGCGGGCCCTGCACAGGGTGCTATGCCCCAGGCCACGGAAGCTCGGCAGCGCAGGCTGCCTTGTCCCGGGCCGTGGGGACTCAGCAAAACCAGAAGTGCTACGGTGGACACTTCCAGTTTCATTTTACCTTACAAGCAGGCATGCCGGTTAATAGAGCATGCCAGCTTGTAAGGTGCCAGTTAATGGAACTTTTACCATAATAGGAATTTAACATATATTGAAAGAGAAATTAAAAAGTATTTTGGAGGGAGGAAGAGACGGCATTATACACACTGGGTGCGTCTGCACAAGTTGCTTACTGTATGGTAGCTTAATAACACTGTGCAGTAGTTTGCCAGTCAAAAACCATGTTAATAAGCTACTATGCAGTGTTATTAAGCTACTGCAGTCATGAAAAAATCGTGCACCAGCACTAATGCACAGTACCTGTAGTTACTGCACAGTTAGTTAGTACTTTGTTAAGCAAGTAAAGTACTAAACTAAATGCACAGTAACTACTGCACATAAATGCGTAGACATGTCCACTAAGTTCCAAAAATTACTACAAATATCATTACTACTTAGTTTTATAATGAAACGTGAGGACTGAGATACGTTCATCTTCCTGTTTCTGGCAAGCAACCACCCAGCTAAACCCACCTTGATAGTATGTCTCCTCTATTTGCACATTAGGCAGGCAGAAGGAAAAAAAGACCATTCAGGAAAGAAAAAAGCTATTAAATCTTCTTATAGCAGCTTCCTTCCTTCACCTCCTCCTGGGATCTACCACACTTATTTCTTGCTTCTCCCATTCACCTCCCTTTGATGCCCAGATGAACTTATCTTCTTTGCAACATTGCCACTAGCAGCAGTAGTGGCTCCACAAGAAGCAGATGAACTGACTGGAATTCATGGAACTCAGATCATGCTGCCTGGTTTGAGACAACAGCACACCATGTCTTGACTGGCAAATCTACTCTGGAGGCCCAGCTTAATGCTATTGTGACAGGTGTATTATCTCAAAGCCGGTCACAATGCTGGGCTGCCCACCTGTCCAGGGAAGTATGCCCACCTGACTCACCTGCCATGTCTTTATGCAATAGAAAGAGTTATTTCTATGCAAGAGGCTGCCTTTTTTATGCCCTAATGCCCAGAGACAACTATATGGCTCTGACCTTCCCTCTACCATGTCCCATGTCTCACAGATGTTACTGCTATTGTCACCTCTGTGCACCACTCTGTTGCCGGGCCCTCTGGCCCCTGTGTCTCTGCACCACCCAGGCACCGGGTTTTCTGGCGCCTGGCTCTCTCTGCACCATTTACTTCTGCCTCCGTGCTTCTCTCAGGTGCCTAGCTCTCTGCGCCTCTCTCAGGCACCTGGCTCTCTGCACCTCTCCTCAGTGCCTGGCTCTGCGTCCGTCTCTAGCCTCTCTCAAGCACCTGGCTCTGTGCTTCTCTCTCTTGAGCACCTATGGCTCTACACACTAGTGTGCCCCAATGAGGCCTCCTCCTCCCCTATTAGCCTCATCCCAATCACCGGTAATAAATTATAACACAAAGAGAAGCCCTTAGGCTACAACATAACAATACAAAGGAGACTATGTTCTGCCCCTTTGAGAAGGTAAAACCTCCACCCTTAGGAAAGCATGCTCCCCTAGTCCTGGATTCCTGGAGGAGTTCGTGGAGTCTTACTGCATTTGAATCATAAGTAGGCAGCGCCAGGATTCAAGTAGCTCCCTCATGCAAGGGCTCCTTCCCCTGAGCATTGCCAGAGACAGAGAGGGCCCATGCTAGCTTCAGCCCCAAGTTTATATGTTCAGCCCCAAGTTTATATGTTCCTCAGGACCCTACCTCCTCCCAGTCATCTGACTGCCTGCAGGTGCTGGCCAATTATTCAATTAGGCTATTGGTCAGACTATCTGCAGCTGTGAAGCTCTACCCAGTCTACGTTTTTAGCCTTACCATGTGACTGCTCCTCTATGCCGAACAACGCTAAGTCAATTAATATTTGTCCGGCTTACAGCATAAGGTCTAACAAGGACCCAACGTTTCAGTTCAGTGTCTTCAGTTCCAATCACACTGTTACACATGCACAGCCCCTCTTCCCTTTGCCAGCCACCATTGAAAGATAATAACTTATTCATTGGTCTTCTACTTTATATCCAAAGTAGCTCTCTATACATGTGGATAGTTCTTGATAGACTTTGCATATCAGCCCCAACATAGCTAAGTGTCTCATAAGAAAGTGACTGGTTGTGTATCCTCATCACAATCCCAGAAAAGAAATAAGCCCCTTTGCACTCAGAAGTTAATATAAAAATGAATGGAGAAAATGAGTTATATATAGTTTTAATAACAAATAATGCATTTTCCATGTTCTCCATCCTTTTGTGTACTGGTATGTGTCTCAAACCCATATGTTATTCTCCTATTTTTTTAAAAATAGCCTTAAGTAGTAAGAGCTATGTCCTGGCCTTAGGGAAGTCAAAATTCTATCACTTTATTTTATCTTCTACATGGGCAAGAGACCTCAAATTCCCATTCCAAGGATAGTAATTCTTGAAGGGTTTTTTTCTAAAATGTTTCTCTATGCTATGAATATGAGCATAATGGCTTTGGCATTCTTAAAAGCATATAAAAAGGTGGTTTCTAACAGCACAAGGAGAGATAAGGGGATAGAGAGATTTTTCTGAAAGCATACTGATAGAGACATCTGTTGTTTTACTCTGACAAGTGTAGGGACCATCTTAGATTTCTGAGGTCAGAGGAGACCAACGATGGCTGAAATAGAGAGATATCATACCTCAGGATGTCCTAGGGCATATTGATAGCTCGGGGTTTGTTCAAGTCACAAGTTTGCCAGTTAGCCTACAGACTAATTTTTTTTTTTTTTTTTATAAGGGGTGGAAAAACCCACTTCCAAACCTACAACAATCTATCATTAAGTATAACAATGTCAATTTTCAAGCATTCATTTTCTTCAGGAGATGTAGTATTATGTATTTCTTTTGTTATCTTTTCAGCAACTGTGCAGTTTAACATGCAGCTTTTCTGTCTTCATGATCAGAGAAGGATATGTTTATTCATTTTCTTAAAGAAAAATATTTTTAGCTTGACTGGTCTCTAAATCTTCACTCCAAACCAAAAATCAACTCAAACCAAAATTACATTTTTTTTAATCTATTACCTAACTCCAGAGGTAGTGGTAAATGTGGAAAACATACATTATATAAAATTAAAATGTAATCCACAAAATACAATTCAGGTATTAAAGACCATAAACCTTATGTAAGTTCAGCATCATAAATTAGGCCTATCTGCACATAAAATAGTACAAAAATATTACCAAGGCTGCTTGACATTTCTTTCATTACTGGAATCTGATGCTTTATTTTGTTGTTAAAGATCACCTGACTATTAATCTGGGTCACTGTCAATTAGTCAACCTAGTTCCAAGTTCTCTCCTTCAGATAATTTCTATTTGGTTCCTGATTCAGTAGCTGAAGCCCAGAACAGCGTTCAGATAGATCTTCCTTTCTACTCCTACAGATTTTACTATAAATAAGCACTGAAATACTTAAAGTTCTAAAAGTGCAGCATATGCTAAACGTCTCCCTCACCCTTATTATTTTTCATTTTTAAGCTACCTTTGCACTTCTGAATCCTAGGTAGTTCTGGAGATGACAATACCAAAATGCACAAGAACACTGTTATTTCAGTAATTTTGTCTAACAAAAGAATATAAGCAATTTCACATGCCTACAAAAACAAACTTTTCTAAAGATATTGTGCCCAATTTTTCAGATTTAAGCTGATACCTGAACTTTTGTGCACTTATTTAAAGTGGATTTCTGAAGCAGATCTTGCCAACACTAATTTTGTTACATCTGCAAAGAATTTCCTTCTACAAAAAAAGCAGTAAATAATTTTGTTCATTCTTATTCACCTTGTAGGCTCATTTGTTGATTTACCATATAATTAGTAAATATTTCAGAGAGCTAATTTACAGCTCCATTAGTATCCTTCTAAGTAGCCTAATCGCCCATCTCACCTTGAGGTGCAGTTTCCCAGAAATCTCTGCACCGATCTCCTTGAAACTTGGCAGGCTTCATGTCTTCAGAAGGGGACAGCATCCCTGCATGTTTCATCCAAATCAGGCATGAAACGATAAAGTTATAGGCAGTTTTGTGCTTCCCCATTATAGCCTATGGGCGCAATGTAGAAACAGCATCGAAAGAGTGAAACAGTTTTGACAAAATGAAACGAAACTCGAAATAAAACACTGTTCCGTCGAACTGGAAGTAGAAGTGGAATGGTGCTGTTTTGCACAGCCCTATTGTGCAACACCTACATGACAACAGGAAGAGAGTTTAAATGACGTTTTATACTGATTCTGTGCCATTTACTTCTAGACTTATGAAGGTGGCCTAGAACAAAGGTGACCCAGTTCAATGAAACCTAAATATTGACTACACCTTGTAGTATGCTCAGTGTTAATGGCTGAGCAGACTAACAGAATTGGAACACTGATGCCAGCTGTCACTTCACCTGCCTGCCAGTGACAAGCCACTAGATTCCTTCTATCCTATTTGTACCAACAAATTCTCCCACTGTCCTTCTCATTCCGTTCCACTCATTCTGTCTAACAAGAGCTAGTACCACAGATTCTCTTGTCAAGTCACTTCCTAACCACCAAGCCCAAATTATTTCCTTAGATCACAAATGCGCAAAATGTAACTCCACCTACAACTAACAGTCCTTCCCATTTCTATCCAAATTATCAGATGCTTTAAAAGCTACCAGCCTGCCCCTCTGGGAAAGAAAAATAAAAGCAGGCAAAATTCTGTTTACACTTATGCTAGGCCCAAAGGGCTAATTAATGTAGGTGGAATAAGAATGGGCTAGTTTTAGTCAATATTTAAGGAAAAAAAATATTCCTCTTTTTAGTAAAAAGAATGTGAAATTCAAAATTTCTCTCAACTAGCTCTATTACATGAAAACATTACTGCTACTTTATTCCTCAGAGATAATAAACAGTATTAAACTTCTACATCTCAAATGTTTTCTCTTCTGAAAGAATGTGTGTATTTGTACACTAGAGAGAGGCAGAACAAAGCTGGTTTTAAAAAGACAAAATGACCTGCTCCCTCCTCTCTCACTTTTCTATTGTAGATATCTACATGATACAGATGAGATTTCTAGGGACAGACTTGGAACTATTTTCATACTTCCTAGCATTGCATGCCATTCATTTGAATTCTGTGTACTGCTTCTGCTTGGTGTTTATAATTCTCAAGCTGAGACTGGCCCAAACTTATACCAGTCAGTGTTATCACAGTGCTCAGCAAATATCCCAAGAAATAACATTGCCTTGTTTCTGTATTTTTATCAGATATACCTTTTGTTATGATTCTATAATTATACACATTTGTTACAAATAAAAATACAATTAAATTTTTTTAAAAGGTATTTCTGCAGTAATCAATGTGTGGAGGGAAAAATATTGTATGAAACAAATGACGAAGCAAAACACAGTTTTCAAATGTTATAATGATTAGCATATGGCTGTACATAACCCTAATCTTACACACCCATTTAGGTTCCTAATAAATATATCCTTGCAAGTAAAATTCACCTTTGCATGAACACTGTATACTACATATATTCAATTTAAGCACCCAAAAGCGTGGCTTAAGAGTATGATTCATGATGTTCTGCCCCGCTACAGTGATATCTTTCTTCTCTGCATCCAGATCTACCTAAAATTTCTCCTTGCTTTTGTTAAAGTATGTAGTAATGTTTGTTTCTCAGCACCAGTGATTGCAAATGTTGATGTGAGTGAACCCATTCGGGCACGTTGCTGCTCACATTAGACATCATTCTTTTGCATAATCTTTTGAAAGTTTAGACACTATCTAGGCCTAGAAAGGACTACATAGATTCTTGCTGCCTCCCCTCCAATTCTCATCTAATTTGCACAAGAAACCTTGAAAGAATGAGCCTCTACTGCTTGCTTAGGTAGCCAACTCCGATGACCACTTTCCCAGACTGTTAAAAATGTTTCCTGACGTTTCCTAGGATATCCTCCTAGATGATAACCTAATATTTTCTCTCCTTAATTCTGGAAATATCACATTTAATTTCAATGAGCGTTTACAATTACTTTATTCCAAACACTTTATAGCTCTTGGAGAGTCTTACCATAAATTGAACTTAAATGAGCAGTAATGCAATTTGCTTAGGATGTTTCTTTTATTAATAATGGTAAAATAAAGACAAGCATGCTGCAATTTCCTAACAGTTTTTGCTTAGACATACAGAAAAAAGATTATAGTTTCTATTTTTGTTTTTATTAAATAATATGCTCATATTTTTCCTGTGTAGTGTGCACACCAGGAACAATTTCCTGACATCGAAAGAATGTATATTTTCAAGGGAAATGGTGAAAGTTCCCCTATTTGAATCATGTAAACTGAACAGACCAAAGACATGATACAGGGAAGAAATCCTTCACTGGCAGGATAACATAATTTGTTGGTTCCATTGCTAATTTCTATAATTCTCTGATTATATATGGGTTTCTCTTGACAATGACAATTTTATTAAATCCCTTACATAACCCTCTGGAACTCCGGTACCACAACTGGAATTCAGAATTATACAGAATTACACAGATGCATGGAAAAAATGCAGTGAAAAAGTTTACTGGCAAATTATTGGACCACAATTACACATGGTAAAAAAAATGGTAGTTCAAAAATGGTCGCTCAATTCTCTATGCACAAAAATAAATTTTCATTATTTAAATTTGTAAGACGTACTGTAAAAACCTATTCCTATTAAACAGCTCGTTGTTCATAAACAGAACAGTGTTCTTAAAGGAAATAAGGCTCAGTTTCAATAAATCTGGAGGCTAGCAGATGTTTCCTACTATCCTAACAAAACAAGTTCATGAACCATCTTTACCCAATCAAAAATGCTCAAAAGTTATTTCTATGGAAAAATACATTTGCTTCAACTAACTTTGAAAAGTGAATTAAATTCAAGACAACCCCCTTGTTTTGAAACTGCAGCTATTACTAAAACAAATTTATTTTAAGAATGTATTTCTTTCTTAGTAGTGAATATCTTGTTTGGGTTTGGAAGGACATAGCAGGAAAATACTGTTCATGCTAGAAAGAGGTAAGATGTGTTACTAATGACAAAGAAACAGTAAGCATGCAATATGTCTGCATTTGTTTTAAATTGGCATATCCTATTCAGTTAGGCATACAAGTCTTTTCTTTTCTTCCCAACTATTTCAACAAGCACAAATGAAAGGCTCAGAAAAGCTCTAACACCCTTTAACGCTTTCTGCATACACATACACAGCAGGGACTGTTTATTAGGGCCGTGTGAAATTTCGACAGTTGTTTTGTTTCAAAGCTGTTTTGACGCATTTGGGGCTCGAAACAGCGAAATAGAAAGGCTTCAAAACAGCTTGGAAACTAAACAAAGGCACTCAAAAACATTTCAAGTTTCAAAGCCAGGCTTGCTTGCAACCAAACAGAAACTAAGGAGAGGGAGGAAAAAGAGGGGGGAAGGACTGCTCTGACATTGACATCTACTCCCAGGGCATTTCCCCAGCTCTTCCCAGGGGGTGCAGGCCCCCAATCTGCACACAGGGTTTCAGCAGGCTGCCGCTGCAAGCTGGGCCCAGTGGCAGCTGCTTGGCGCACACCGGGCCTAGCACCAGGAAGATTCTGGTGCTGCTGCTGGCTCCAACCTGCAGCAGCAGCCTCCTGAAACCCAGCACACAGATCCGGGGGGGAGGGGCCTGTGCCCCCCAGGAAGAGCTGGGAGAATCGAACTGGGGAATCAAGCCGGGAACTAGGGGAATGTCCAGGTTCAGTTCCCGGTTCAATTCCCCAGCTCCCCAATCTTTCCCCCAGCTCTCTGATCACTTCTCCCAGCTCTTCCCAGGGGGCACAGGCCCCCGGATGATGTGAGATGACAGGAGGCTGCCGCTTCCAGCTGGGGATGGCAGAAGATCTGGATAATTTTCCCAGCCAGCAGCAGCAGCAGCCTGCTGAAACCCCACGCACAGATCTGGGGGTCACACCAGGAAGGGCTGGGGGAAGGGCCGGGGGAATGATCAGAGAGCTGGGGAATCAAACCCAGAGCTCCGGCTGACAGGTGAATCTGCCCCAGCTCCAGGACAGCGCACAGCGCCCTGCCAAGCCTCACTACACCCTGCAGGGGAAAAGAAGAGACACCGGTGACAGAGAGTAAAACACCAGGGTTGGAAGGGTGCTTGCAAGCAGCCGTCCCATCGCTGAAGCTACACAGAGCCACACAGGGATCCTTCTTCTCCCGGTGTTTCCAGAGGGGAGGAGGAAGGAACGGGCAGAGCTCCACTATAAAGAGAGACTCGGAGCAGACAAAGGGGGAGTAACTAGAACTGGAAGTTCCTGAATCCAACACAGTGAGAACGGGAACAGCTGACAGCATCCAGGAGGCTGCAAGGACACCTCTTCCGGGAGTCAGCTCTAGTGAGAGAGCTGACATGGAAGAAGCCAAGACAAAGCAGTTTTCAGGCAACCTGAAGCCTCAGCAAGGCAGGACTAAGAAGGAGGTACCGTAAAGACCTGAATAGAAGGATAGATATAAGTTAACTTTGTTTTCTCCACCTGGGAAGAGGGAAAGAATCCTCCTAGACACAAAGCAATATTGAAGAGTAACTATCTGTACATAAGCTGGGAGGCTGTTTAAACAAGTCAGTTCATTTTCTAAAGCCCTGGTAGAAGCCAATCAGGACTAAGGTGGTGGTGACTTATTTGAGTCAGGGGCATAGGAAGGACTCTGATAGACTCTGGCAGATTATATGGACTATAAGTTACCCTGTCCTGTTCCACCAGGTGTTATAGGGGTTAGTGGAGCCCTCTCTATACTAAGGCAGACATAAGGACCAATTGTGCAAGAAGCTACACTCCCAGACTTTTCTTCTTTTCTCCCTTGTCAGCAAGTTGTGGCAGATGAGAGTGTGGGTGTGTGGAATATCATATCAAGAAAGGTCCTGGCAGTCTTCAGCCAGGCAGCTGAAGAGCAACGATTGCCTTAGCAGGAAAAAAAAAAAAAGGAAAACCTTACGGAGAAGGTGATAACCATCCGAGATTAACTGATACTTAAATTGAGGTGAGAGACTGACATCAATTACACTTTAACATTTTTCAGGAACACCAGGACAACGGTGCAGCTGCCATATGGGTGCCAGGCAGGGGGGTGATCCCCACTGCTTCCCACGCCCAGAGACCCCAATCACCGCTGCAAGAGCTAGTGAGTGCAGACTTTTCTGTTGTTTTTTTTTTAAAGCTCCGCACACTGGCTGCGGAGCATGCAGATAACAGCATGCTGCCACTGCCAACTGGGGCCAGCGCCAGCACTGGACTCTGCCCACCACAGCCGACACCGAGCACTGGGAAGAATCCAGTGCTTGAGCTGGCTCCAGCCAGCAGCAGCAGCCTGCTGTCATCCTGCACACAGATCTGAGGACCCATACTCCCTGGGAGGGCCGCGGGGCTGTGTTAGACTCCTCCCAGGGGGAGCGGGCCCCCAGATCTGCGTGCAGGATGACAACATGCTGCAGCTGCCAGCAAATGATACTAGTTTTGCTTTGAGCTTGAGGTGCAGGTTTACAAACCCCCTTGGCACCTATGTCATTGAAACTTGGCTGGCTTCATGCCCTCAGAAGGGGTTACCATCTCTGCAATTTTCACCCAAATCAGGCAAGAAATTATAAAGGTATAGGCATTTTCGTGATTCCCCATTATAGCCTATGAGTAAAACGTCGAAACACATAAAAACAGCGTTGAAACAGTTTTGATGAAACAAAACGGAACAGTGCTTTGAAACAGCAAAATGAAACACTGTTCCTTCAAAATGGCGAAACGGAAGTCAAAATGAAATGGTGCTGTTTCGCACAGCACTACTGTTTGCTGTATCTTAAGGAATTTGTAACATAAAGGAACAGGGATACAGATATGGGCAGCGTCTTACCCATGGACTACAGCACACCATTCTGAGTTCCTGGCACCCCTTCCCAATTCAACCTACTCCTGGTTTGGCACTTACGTAGAGCCTTGCTAGGGAGTGATTGGAGAAAAGACTTCTGGCTATCTCTGCAATGGTAACACTGTAAGGATCCTCCACCAGCTAGATCTGTAGAGCTTCTTATACCATTCTGGGCCAAAAATGTTAGAGAGGGACTGAGGATCTTGTCCTAGTTATTTTTCATAAGTTTCATTTAAGATTTTACTGTTATTAGATACCTGTGAGGTTTAATCATCTCTGCACTAGACATAAGTTTTGGATACGAATACAGATGCACAGGAAGAGGGAGGGAAGGAGAGAGAGAGAGAGACAGGGAGAGAGACAGAGAGTATTTAGCTGTGTTACTCTGGTTTAGGTAGTTTAGAAGGTGCATTGATATAGATATAGCTATAGTAGATATAGATGTATGTACCTTTTATATACACACACGCACAGTTGTTATTTCTAGTACCAGGTGAACTCTTAAGTAACAAGAGTGTATTTTATCAGCCACTTAGATTTGTTCCTTTAAGGCTAAGTATAGACAGTCAAAAAGCCCCAGACTGAATCAATTCAATCGTTGCAAATTAGTTTAAGTGGTGTAGATTGAACCAGTAAGTAAACAAACAGACATTCACTTTTGATTCCAGAAATGCAGCTATATGCCTGCAGTGGCCTGGACCAGCTTGAGCCAAGGCGTGTCTGCCCACCCTCCATGGGGGGATGGGGTTGCAGAGAGGAGCAAAGCATCCTGGGATGTTGGCAGACTGTGACTTAACTTGAATCTAGAGGGGATCTGGGACAGAAGTTCAAGAAACTGATTTAACTTAAATCAGTTAGGTCTGATACTACATCCATTCAGGTTTATCTTAAGCCAGTTTTGGCCATTTTGAAAGCGGTTTCTATGCAATGAACTTCTGCTGTGTTAGACTTAAACCAATTTCTGATTACTTATACCAGTTTATATGCAATTTCTGTCCCCAGCCTCAGTGCTTCAAAGGGAATATTTACCATTTGTAACTAGTAATTATTCATCATCAACATTAGTTTTTAACAAACTCTGGAATGTGGGATGAAATGTATCCTTTCGAAGAGTCCTGTATGATGGCCTCCATGCTACAGAAACCTTGCAGGATCTCCAGTGAGGCAGAGCAGCTGTAGGGAAGTGAAAGCACATCTGTACTCCTTCAGTTCTGAGAAGGAGGAGGTCTGTACAAAATGGCAGACAGGAAGCATGAGGGCTGGGCCAGAGAAAAGGTCAATTAAAGCTACAATTACCTGGGGTTAGCAAAATACTAGTAAACTGGCTGGCAGGTACAAAGTTAGTCCTAATCTTTTATTCACTGTTAATTTTTTTTAAAAGTCTCCAAATCGGATAAATGGATAATGTTCGCCACCTTGTATTCCTGTCCTCCCCTCCTTGGTTCCAGTATGTTCTAAATCAACCTGCCATGTTTGTTCCTTTAAACAGAGACTGATACATTTTACAAACTTTTCAAAAGACACCACAATGAGGCCCTGCTCCTGACGGAGACCTCTCCATACTAGTGTTAAACCCCTGGCAGACACTTATTGTACAATTAGTGTGTTAATCATGGGATAATTGTAACATGCCACACATTCCACCAACTTGCCATACCATATACTGGCAAACCAGCTATATCTAATGTGGAACTTCTTTGTGGCCGGTTTGTACCATGCTTTATTTGAACATGGGCACGTCACTCCTCAGCCCTGAGTTCCTAAAGACCCAGCAGACATATAATGGAATCTATGAAATTTTATTCCAGATCCCAAAAATCCCACATCCTGCCATGCCAAATCTTGAACATCTGACATAGCAAGATGCACGATTTTTGGGATCCGGATAAAATTCGTCAAATCCCATCACACAATTAAATTAACGTACCAAGGGCTTAATGCATATGCTAACAAAAATTCTAATATAATAAAGGCCTTAGCCTGTCTGTCTGTAACACTTTTGGCCAATTGCGCATGCGCCACTGAAATGAGGGGCAGTGATCAGCTGCACAGGCCCAAGTTTGAGCTGCTCTCAGGGAAGTTTGTGGCGGTGGTGAACATGCCCCAGCTGCCCAAACAGTGGGGCTTCCCCATGTCTCCCTACCTGAGGGCAACAGTGGCGAAGCCCCCCTGCTGGCCGTCCCTGCCGCCCTCTGGAACAGCCAGCAGGGAGAGGGATACAGTGGGCAGGGAGAAAGGGAGGGGAGTGGGGCAGGGGGAGGCGAAGGGAGGGTCCCAGTGGCAGCTGTTGTTGGGGCCAGACGATGGGGAGGG
>NW_017729004.1:56963305-56980819 GCF_001723915.1 Gavialis gangeticus | reverse complement strand
GACGATGGGGAGGGAGGGAAGTGAGGAGGGGTGGGGGGAGGGTCACAGTGGCAGCGTTCCCCCGTTGCCAGGGCCCAATAGCCAGCAGGGTAGGAGAGGCTGTGAGGAGGGAGAGAGGAGAGCGGAGAGGGGAGGCAGGGGAAGTCCCGCTGCAAGGTGGAGGCAGATGGGGGAGGGAGCCCCCATGCTGGAGGAGGCGGCAGCAGTGGTGGAAGTCTTTACATGGCTGGCCCCAAAGGGTGAGTGGGGGATGAGAGAAGGTCATGTAAACACTCCCTGAAATCTGTCATTCTTGAGGGGCAATTAGCTAGTGATTATATAATTTGATAGCAATAATTTGATTACAAAGAGGCAATATTAGTAGTAGATATGTGAAAGAGATTGATTGCTTGGGGCATATTTTGAGCTTGTCCATCAAATTAATTTATGGCAAAATGGACCAGGCAGAGCTTGGGTGCAGTATTTTTCTTTCACCCAATAATCCTATTTGCCCTTTAAAATTAATCTTAAATGTTCTCACGCTGTCAGCATTTTTAAATGAGGTGCCAGCTCAGAACTAATTGGATTTGCCAGACAAATCACAGCTTAATAGTTTTATGAACAGTTAACAACTGTGAACAGTTATTGAGTTAAAACATGTTAGGATGCAGACACTACTTCCAATAGAAAATTTCTAACTTAAAATAATTTGTAGAAAGACATAATTTGTTCTCCATTTCAAACCCAAAAACTCTTAGCGGTGCTAAGGGATAATACATAAGACACACTGCACAAATGAACATTTTCAGTTATTTTACCATTAGAGTTCACCCATTTTCACTTCTTTTACCCAATTTGCTTTTGCCATGAAAATATATTCTCTATTCTTCATTGATCTAATGGAGACTTGGGACTCAATGTCTGTTGTTCTCATAGGCACTTAAATATCTCACCATCTGTCTTTTCTCTCCTAGTCATAACTGTTGAGATCCGATTGTAAAAATAAGATGCAATGGAAGGGAGCCAACATAATATCACATGATGAAATACCATTTAACTAGCAAGCTAGTAATAATCATTTACATTTCCACACACAGCTTTTAGTTTACTTAAAGCTTTACAACACGTGAAGTACATAAATAGTATTATCCTCAGCAGGGATACTTGGTTTTCTCCGTTTAAAAAAAAAAAAACCTGCAAATTCTCTGATTAAATCTCCCAAAATCCATTTTTCCATGATTAAAATGAAACAACAATATATATAGGTATCAGTTGAACACAATGTTTTATTGATATATTTACCATTTTAAAGTAGTTTGGAAGCCTACCAGTGTCTCAACTGCTATAATAAAACACATTCTAAATACTTATAAATTTTGGCGTTTGATTTTGAGTTTTTTTATCACGGAAAATCAGAGCTCCCCCTGCCCCCTTCACTCATCAGGATGCAGGTCCTGCTGCAGCTGTTCCCCTCCACCACTGCTCTGTGGCACTGAGAAGCCCTGATATGCCAGTGCCCTACCCATGCCATTGCCTCTCACTCCTGACCCCCTGTTCCCCAGCCCTGCTTGTGTCCCTTACTCCCCACCCACAGCCCTCCCGGAGGGGGACCCCAGCTAACAGGACTTTGGAGCCAGGGACTCAGGTCTGCAGCCCCCTGCCCCCCACAGCAGCAACTAAACTCTGGTTGCCACCCATGGGAGGCAGCAGCTGCTACAGCAGAGCAGAGCACAGAGCTCGGCTCCCCCTCCAACATGGACAGCACAGCTGGAGCAGAACTTGTGGGGGTGGGGAGTGGATGCAGGCTACCTGCTTTGGATTCAGGACTCCCTGCCCTGCTGCCCTCCCCCAGGGCCTCTGCAGCCCAGCAGGCAGGACCCAGCATGGCAGGGCAAAGCAGTACTCGGCAAAAAAGCTTGTTACCGCTGCTGGGAGCTCTGCGCCACCATGGCGAGGTGCCCCCTACCTGGCCAGCACCACTGAGTGGCACAACTCCATGCCACCACACTCCCTGCTGCAGGGGCCACTGTGGCATGGCAGTACAGGGCTTGCAGCAGTGGCACCAAGCTTCCCTGCCCCACTCTGTCCTGCCATGCCAGTTCCCACCTGCTGGGCCATGAAGGCCCTGGGGGGAGGGCAACAGGTTAGGGAACCCATGTCTGCAGCAGGCAGCCTGCACCCACTTCCACGCCAAGCACAAATCTGAGCAGCACGTGCCTCCCATTACCACCCTCAGGCTTGCACACATCAGTGAGGAGCCAGCCACCACCCCAGACAAGCCACCTACAGCTCCGTCCTGCTCCCTTCTCAGGCCCAGCAGCCGCATATTCCAGCCCCAGGCCCCAAGCCCCACTCACCATCCCAGCTGGGCAGCAGCCCCAGCTCTGCCCAAGTTCCTCCCTCTCTCACTATGGGGGCTCAATTCCCCCTCCCTCCCAAGACCTGCAGGAGCTGCTTTCCAGGCTGTCTGGTAGCCATACACATGTGTACATGCACATGGCACCCCCTACTTGGTCGCCCTTTTCCCACTCTCCCCAGCCTGCAAGGGGAAACCCACCATTGCCTACATTTTTCTCCTTAAAATGAGAAAATCTGGGTTTTTCTCCTTAAAATGAAAAGATCCAGGTTTTATCACATTTTTGTGGCAAACAGAAAACCCAGATCCCTGATCCTCAGACTACCAAGGAAAACTTGCATACAAAAAGTTTTCCAAGCACATACAGGAAAAGAATAGAAAAGACAGAAACAGAACTCAGATCTTGCATCTCTCTTTTGGTTTATTACTTGAGTCATCTTCCTTGGCTACCTTACTAGATTTTTTTAAGAGGAGGGGCCAGATTCTTTAGTCTCTGCACTGCTGTGATGCCATAAAGGTAATACAAACTGCCATGGCACTGATGTGGGCAAATACAAATCTGGGAGTCACAAGCCAATCTAGCTGTCCTAGGTCACCAGACTGACAACAGCCAGTGCAGTGGGATCAGTGGGCTGGGAGTGGTCTGTCAGAGTTCCCATACACTCAGCTGTCTTAGCAGAGGATACTTCTGGGAGTTACCACCATCTGAAAGCTGCACTTAATGACTTCATCCGGAGTCCCAAACAAATAATCATGTACACAACACATACATGCAAATGTGCCATGCATGTACATTACACCAATCATTTAACCCCCCCCCACAAACCTCCCCCCTTAAAATGGTCAAAGTAAAAAAACTGTAAAGGAATAACTTAAAAAATTCTAACATATATATTTTCTTTTTAAGTAACTTTAAAAAAATATAACCACCCAATCTTGCAACTAAATGGAATCAAGCATTCTCTATTTTTATGAGTTATTTTTTGCTTTTATTTTACATTGTGTCCATATCGCAGAGTTTTTTCTAAATCATGTGCCTATTTCATTT
This sequence comes from Gavialis gangeticus, assembly GCF_001723915.1. Taxonomy (NCBI): domain Eukaryota; kingdom Metazoa; phylum Chordata; order Crocodylia; family Gavialidae; genus Gavialis; species Gavialis gangeticus. The sequence continues at coordinate 56,977,436 of NW_017729004.1, read as the reverse complement.
TGGCTTCTAGGAGTCAAAAGCTTCAGAAGAACACATTTTAAATTGTTCAGAATTCTGGTCAAGAGAAACTCCCATCTTTTCTTCTAAATGGGGAAAGCAAAGTAAATGTCAATGCTGTACAGGTCACATAAAGGATACACACAGTTAGGTATGCAATCTTGTAGAATTTTGAACTACCTCAAATTGCAGTTACTTTAATGAAGATTGAATACCATGCATTTCAGAATCAGAATCAATATTAATGAAGGATAGATTCTGATGCTGAATGCTTTTGTCGAAAAATTATACATGGGATTTACTCTCAAGTACCTGCATGTTTCATCCTTGTACAAAAAAGTAAAAAGAAATTAAATAGAAATGACTTCCCATGGGTGCTTTAAAAAACAGAAAAATATCATGTTGGTATTATTGCCTGCACACAGAAATCAAACTAGTAAATACAGTAAAGAAAAACAATACGTGAACTGAGTATAGGAAACAAACGTACACTGATTTCACTGATGGCCAAACAGAAACAACCCAACATTTTAATTCTTTTTCCATTTTAAGATTGTCAGCTTGTATAATTAGCAACCTGTCAATCTGTGCTATCCATTACGTAACCAGAATGTGACCTCAGAATGACCAAAACTCAATTTTGTGTAATTTAAGTATAAATGTTGTTAACAAGCATATTATTTGAATAACACTAAAAGCTTGCTTATTGAGAAGTGATAAAAGGGTAACTTACTAACCTTTTGTTTCATTTTACCTTGTAAATACATGAGGAAAACCTGTTTGTTGCCTACAAAGTTCACCCTTTGCAAACGAGAATACTCTAAGCACCAAAATCTGTATTTAGGTAACTAAAAAGAAAAGACAAAAATTCTGAAGATGCTTAGCAGTCTCATTCACTAATGAATTCAGTAGCAGAGTGGCAATTGACTTCAGCCAAATGTAAAGGTCTAAATATGAAATTTAATGATTTGCTCTAGCCAGCCACGTGACATTTTGGCTTCAAGTTTTATATCTGAGGAAATGTTTATTACCTAGTACCAGCTGCTCATTCAGCATGTCCAGCAAAATGCACTTAAAAACAGATTTCTGGTTCTTGCAATTACCATTTCCAGTATCAGTATCTACTGTTGTTACTATGTTAAAGTCTACTACTACTACTACTACTATTATTATTATATATCAGTAGAATCAGTATCCCCTATAATAAATAAATTAATTGCAAGTGTTTACACTGGACATTTCAAAACTCTAATGACCCAGGTATAAAAACTTGGTATCTCTGTATCAGGCAAAAGTAAATGCCTCAATTGGGAAAAGTGAGCAAAAGCACAGGACAGAGATACACACTATTCAGTTCTAAATCTGAACTTCCCAAAATTGAACAAGTTCAGATTCAGTTTAAGCAGATAAAGAGCTCCTTCATGACTTGGGAGCCCAGATCCCATTTTAAAACATGAAAGTGACTAAGACTTAGACTTCCAATTCCCCTAAATCCCTTTGCAAAATGGAATACAGGCACTTTAGCAAATTCTACCTTAAACTGCAGATTTGAACCCAAGGTCTACATCCAGTTTTTGGTTTAGGACAATATATGTAACAATTATTTTGAAGCTGAATTATTTTGAAGTTGTGTATTCCCCTACCTGTTGGCTTGGTCACTCCAAGGAATCCAGCTTTTCCAAGGATTTTAAATACTTTGTGTGCTGGAAACTGTTCCTCTTCTTCCCATTTGTCCACAAATGGGTTAATCTCTTTGTCAATAATCTGTATTTGGAAAACATGAATAAGTTTTTAAAATCAAAGAGGTACCTATACAAATACCTTTGGCAGAATAATTTTTAAAATTGAGACTATTCTATTGTAAAATTGTGATACCCCACAAATTTGCCTGTTAGATACTTAAAACTCATAGTTTCATAGTGCTTAGGGTTGGAAGGGACCTAAACAGAACATCAGGTCCGAACCCCTGCCCTGAGCAGGACCAAGTACCAGGATCATAACACCCCAGCCAAACATCTGTCCAGCCTCCTTCTGAAGACCCCCAAGATAGAAGAGAGCACCACCTCCCTTGGGAGTCCATTCCAGAGCCTAGAATCCCTAACTGTGAAGTAGTGTCTCCTGATGTCCAACCTGAACCTTCTAACAAATTGTGGCCATTATTCCAAGTAACCCCCAGTGGTGCCCGGGGGAACAGAGCCTCCCGCAATTCCCGCTGGTCCCCACTGGTGAGTTTGTAAATGGCCACCAGATCCCCTCTCAGCCTTCTCTTGTGGAGGCCGAATATATTCAGGCCCTTTAGCCTCTCTTCGTAGGGCCTGCCTCTTGACCATGCAGGTGGCCTTCTTCTGGGCCCTCTCAATGCTAGCCACATCCCTCTTGAAGTGCGGCACCCAGAACTGGATGTAGTACTCCAACTGTGACCTGACCAACGCCACACAGAGGGGGAGAATCACCTCCCTGGACCTGCTTCTGGTGCATCTGTAGATGCATGACAAGATGCAGTTAGCTTTACTAACCGCTTCCTCACATTGGTGGCTCATGTTCATCCTGGAGTTAACAGTGACTCCAAGATCCTTTTCTGCCACTGTGGCAGATGTGCTCCTTGATAATGTTCTCAAAAGTCTTCCCAAGGACCAGGGTGAGACTAACTGGCCTATAGTTACCCGGATCCTCCTTTCTCCCCTTCTTGTAAATAGGAATCACACTGGCCCTTTTCCAATCCTCTCGTACCTGGCCAGAGCCCCACGAGCGCTCATAAAGCCGTGCCAGGGGCCCCGCTATGACCCCCGCCAATTCCCTCAGCACCCTCAGGTGGAGAGCATCTGGACCTACTGATTTAAATACGTCCAGCCCCTCCAAAAGTTCCCTAACTAGGTCACCCCTGACCCTAACCTTGGTGCTGCCTCCCCTGGGTCCGTCTGTAATCCTAGCAGGGGAAATGGCCCCTGTTGGCCAGTCCCTGTTCAGGAATATGGAGGAAAAGAATTCATTAAACAGGTCAGCTTTTTCGTTTGCCGCAATCACCAGACTGCCAAGACTGTCCTGTAGTGGCCCCATGTTACCCGGTGCCTTCTTCTTACTCCCTATTTATTTGAAAAAGGACTTTTAAAATTTAAATCTTAATCTCTAAATCCATCATACTGGCAAAAAATGGTATGATGCAGTGTTGTTGTTTTAGAAAGAATAAATGTTTTGATTTTACAAGATTATGATTTAGGTAGTTTTGTTGCTTCCAGGGACTTAAAGAATTGGAACCACCCCTATTTTCCAACATGTTTATAATAAGTGGTGGTACAATGGAAACTTGGGATGTCCTCAAATGATTAATTTGTGGGATGCACATAATTTTGGCCACCTGTACAAAACAATTACTTTTAGTACACATAATAACCAGTGACAAAGGCCAAAAGTGAGAGTGTGGTTAACGGATTATAAAAGGCACCACCTCCCTTTACAACATCTACCTGTTGGTCCTCTAGCCCCCACAGTATGCTCTTTAATCTTCCCAAGAGGCTGACAAAATACAATTTGGAAATACTGGTCTTCTTCCCAACTTGTAGAGTTTTTGGATCTCTTCCCTGGACAGCTTCTTGGTGAGTTGTTAAGAAGCCTCAGTGAGGTGATAGCCCAATCTTTCATCCCAGCTGTTGCTAGTTAATCCTACTTAATCACAGCTGGGGAAGTAACTGGTCTGTCCCTTAACACTTTGGGGGCTACTGAATCAGGGATTATGAGCAACATCACACCAAGCTACACCTTAAGAGAACCACAGAAAGGGGTCAAAATGAAAGAATTAACTAACCAATTGAAAGGAACTCCTAGGGGCAAAAAAACAAACAACCATCACTCCCAAAGAGCCTGGACCCAGATTTATGGGCCTTCTTAATCTACAATGCTCTGGGTTTCAGGGCACCTATACATGAGCAGTGAGGCTGCTCTGATGCGCTGTAATTAGCGTGGAGAATTCTTGATTAATCAAGTCTGCTGGGGTGTGGTAATTACTGTGCTCCAGAAGACTCCACCATTTTGCATATCAGCTTAAAAATGGCAGTGGGGGCGCTTTAACGAAAGCTCATTCAACAAGCTTTAGTTAAAGTGCCTCCACTGCCATTTTTAAGTGTGGGGACACTCATACACGAGACACTCTGGGAGCTTTAATCAGAGCAGCTCATGAAGCCATCTAAATTAAAGCACACAGCCACACCCCCTAGAGCACATGTACAAACAGGGTTTAGGGACATCTCACATGGGGAACGACCATGAGAATATCATTCCCTGATGAAATCCCACTGTGGGATGCTCACCACCTGCACCATCTCATATGCTGGTTTAGTGGTATTAGTATCATCTAGCTCTGTAAACTAAAAGGATATAAAATTTGGGTTAAAAAGAGATACAGAAATATTGGCCACCTCTTGGTTCATTCTCAAGCTTGTGTTCCATGAAATTACATGGAGAGGCCTCACTGCTGTTCTAAATGGGGATTCTTCCAGCACAAAAAAACCTTGGCAGCATATAGCCAATGTATATAACACCAATTCACAACTCTCCCTACACTTCAGGAATACGATTTGTGGCAAGAATTTCAGCCATTTTGGCAATCCCTGCCCCATGTAATGGACTCTCTGGATCTGTTGCTCTCTAGAACAAATGTAAACCTGTCTTAAAGACACCCCAAATTTGGAAGAGACCCACACACAATAACGATGAAGCATAAGCTACCCTTGCTCCAGCTGTTCGTTTTCAACTCATGTAAAGAGTGAACCCATTGAATACAGGGCCAATAGATACCAAAATGAAAATGCACAAATACAAGTTTTGCAGTAAAAAAGTTTAGAATGTTTTCTTAATTAAAAAAAAAAAAAAAATCTTTAGTCTCTGGATGAGATTTTACTCAAGATAATGCTCTGATTTGCTATTCCCAGGGTTTAGCTCTCTTTGCTGTGGCATTTCTTCACAGCAAATAAACAAATCCTGCAGTGCTAACTACTTGCTAATCTCGAAATAAATTTGGTGCCTTCCTAAACTGCTAGGCTGAAGAGGAAGAGACCCTGTGGAGTTTAATTTCCAAGTATCTAGTTACTGTACTTTCTTAGGAACATTTCAGTCAGCCTGCTTGCTGCTTCCTTGCTGGCCAAGTAACACTTGGATGGCTCACATTATGCAGCACAAATTATTATTTTACATTTTATCTCTAATACCATATTCTGAGAAGTAATTATACCAGATGTTTAATGTGTTCAATTATTTATAATATTTCTCTTATACAGAACACTGTGACCACATGGTGAGCCACAACAAAGGGAAACTCTACTTCCTGCCTCCCTCTCCCCATGTTGTATATAAAACAGAATTCCACCAGGTTTACAAATTTTCAGTGTCTAGACACTCAAAATACCCAAGATATATTATCTTTGATGCTGAGTTTACCTATAGTGAAGTATGTTTTTATTTAATAGTTTCTTTGTTTGTGAAACTTCATCCAATGGTATGCAGGAAAATGACAGGAAATGACCATTAAGTGCAAACAGAAATCTACTCTAATATTTTCATGGAACTAAGCAAAAGTAAGAAGTGAATGGATTTAGATGGCTTGTGTGTTCTATAGCTATTGTGCTGAGCCCAGTACTGCAGCCATCTGTTTGTAAAGCTCCCTTTGAAGTTGATGGACTCAAACAGAGTGAATATAATGTTAGATTTGCTTAAGATGTAAACAACATAACCATAAAATTCAAAAGTGATATATTACAGGAGCATTCTACTAATATCTTGGATAAGTAAGTCTCATATTCCAGATGACAGTAGCTTCTTTTAACTATCATTGGCCAGTCACTGTGCTATTCCAAATTTTGGCTTGTCATAATCTATATCATTGTTGTCAGACTGCTCTTCAAAGCAGAAAGTGCATCTTATTCTACATTTTGTGAAGAGCAAAGCACATGTGAGATACCTAAGGTTATTTTTAAGAATAATACAAGATAAATATTCTAAATAACCCAAAACAAGAGACAACTGGAATATATGAATGCATTTTCAAAGGACTAAAGTCCAATAAATTTATTTGATAGAATATGGAACAAATTATACACTTTTATTTTTGCGAGGACAAAAATACCTTTTCCTTACAAGTCAAAAAATGAACTGGTTTAAGTACCTGATTTGCACCACCAACTAAATATTTTGGTACAAGGACACAAATTTATGCCTCACAGTTGAACAATTTTCAGTTTCTAGTTTCCAGTTTGCACTAAAATTGAATGGTAAACACTAAAAGTTTTCAAATAACACAGGAACAAATTGCACATGAAGATGACTATTGTATAAGCTAAGCCAGGGGTCTGGCAACCTGTGGGCAGCAGTGAACCTAGTTAATGGAGCTCGGCCTAAGGCAGGCTGCTGCCTGCAACCTATCCACTGTTGATTTACACCACTGTAATGTGTCACCAATTTCCCCTACAGCTGAATGTCACCGTGTCATTGGTAGGTGCTGTAAGGCTTCGGCCCTTTTCTGGTCGGTGCCTTCCTCCCTAGCAACGTCAGGGTGAGACCGTACTTTGGGGCCACACAGATGTTTCCGAGCACTGCCCCTACTTGCCTGCCATGACTTCAATGTTGATAGATGGGGAGGCAGTGCCCTGTTAGTGGTCCCAGAGGGGTCGTGACTCAGGTCTTTCTTCGTGGGACTCCAAACCTCCCCTTTACCCCACCCTTACCATGTCCACGGCCTGGGATGTTTCAGCTCCCATAATCTTCCCCAAGATGATATCTTCTCACCCAAGAAGACCGCCACGATTGGGGTCAGGTCTGTTCGCCGTCAATCTCCCCTGAATCGATCCCTTGTCTTCGGACCAACCTTCGGGTAACTAAACATGCCCCAGCGTGGGATTAACTATGGCTTTGGAAAAAGCCTCAACTCAAAGAGATGTTCAGAGTCTGCTGATGGAGTGCCTGGGACTCTGGCCCCCAGGACCCTTCTGCCTCCCTAGGATGAGAGAAGGAGTTTCGCCTGTCTCTCTGGGTACTCTTCCCAGGTACCAGCAGGCTAGGAGTTAATCACTCCCACCACCTGGCGGAACTTGCCCCTTCCCTGCTGGGCTCTGGGCCAGCTGCTGCCTGCTCTTCCTTCTTCACCAGACTGCCTGCATGGTTTTGCCATCGCTCACCACCCTTCCCCATCACAGTACCTGGACTCTCTGGAGCAGCCTGGTCTTGGCCCATGATGGTAAGAACGCTCTTCTCCTCCCCAACGTGACCCTCCGGCAGACTTCAGCTCCCTGAGCCCGGACCTAGGGTTTTCTCCACTGGGTTTCTCGGCCGCCACTGGGGCTTCTTGCCACCCCTGCCACTCCACCGCTTCTAACAGGCTCTGCCACCTGCGTCTCCCTGCCAGCATTCCCTCTCTCCCCGCCAGCAGCCGGTTTTCCCCTGCCGGCATTCTCTTCTCTGCAGGAGTTCCACTCTTCTTCGCCCGGATCTGCCGTCTGTCTCTCCCCACCAGCAGCTGTTCTTCCCCAGCCGGCGTTCTCCCTCTCTTGGTCTGGGCAGCTGGGTTTCTCCCCAGTGGCCTTTTGATGGTCCCGTGCTGCCTTTAGGACCTGCCCCTGGGGCTCGCTGATCGACAGGCTCAGGCAGCTATGGAACTGCCGAGCCTGTGCCTTTTCCCCACAGCTGCCGCTCGTCCCAGACCCTGCCGTGAGACTCAGCGTTTGTCCGGCGGGGTCCCAGGACATGTTGGGAAGGGGGCTTCTGCCTCCCCTCTCACACACACCGCATGGCACCCCAAGCTGTAGATTCCCTCTGTTGTCAAATACCTTCACCACCCCAGCTCCACAGGACAGATACAATTCCTTTGCAACAAGCTGTAGGTTGCCTGCCCTCAACCTAAGCTACAAAGTACATACAAAGTATTTGACAGCAATTGTTGAGCAGCAGTTTTTTTACTGTTAATTATATACCTCACAATAAGAAATGTAGAAGATGAGAGGTGGTAATTTTTAAATCAGTGATTCTCAACCGGGGCGCCCTGGCATCCTGGGTTACCATGAGATCCTATTGAGGGTGTATGGATCACACAGGTAGCTGCAACTCAGGAGAGACACTTCTGGGCATGTTCAGTAAGGTGTACTGCCACACCCCACCCCTTTTTACTCAAGCTGCAGGAGGCCAAGGATCCATCACCCAGCACCCTGGCTTCCCCAAGCAGCCAGCCTGAGACTTGCCCCCAAACTATGGGCTGCTCCCCAGGTACTGGGCTCCCTTCCCCAGGTCTACAGCTGAAAACACAAGCTAATAACAATAAATTTAAAGCTTGCAAAAGAAGGAATAACATGATTTCTCTATAATCAAAAAATGAGGGAAAAGAGCTGGCATTTCCACAAGTATTCTGAATCTAACAAGGGATGCCTTGATTATAAGGCTGAGAACCACTGCTGGCCTCACCTCCCCCCCACCTGTTCCATCCACTCTGTTGCCATCGCCTCCAGGGAGCAGGGGAGTGGGAGTGAGGCCAGAGGCACTGGCCTCACCCCCCCCCACTCCATCCCGTGTCCCCGCCATTATGTCAGCACTGCGACGTGCTACCACCTCCCATCCCAATGCTGTATTCGCACTCTGATTGGCTTTTCAGTCAGCCAGTCAGAGCGCATATAAAGCATTATAGACAGACAGACAGACAAAGGCTTTTATAATATTAGAATATAGAAACATGATCTACTGACTCTAGAAAGAACACAGAATAATGACAGCTCAGTGTTTCTACCCAGGTACAAAGTTAGTCAGGGTGCCTTGGTACTCCCCCAACATCTACCCATGAACAGAAAGGTGTGCAAGCTTCTCAAAATATCAACATTTTAAAAAATACAAATAGCAAAGAAACTGGTTTGGGAACCACCACCCCCACAAAATATATGTGGCGGAGCACCAGTGGGATGCTCACCAATTAGGGATGTTGCAAGCTCTGTGGGAGCTTGTTGGCTAAGCAGCAGGGAAAGCCCTTCCCCAGGAACCATTTTAAAGGGGAAGGAGGGTGTCAGAGCACTCATGGTGCTCTGCCACTTCAAGAACTGGGCCAGGCAGCAAGCAGGTGCAGCCCAGTCCTGACGAGCGGCCATTTTAAGATTCAGGCCAGCAGGGCTGAAGGCAGCAGCTGCTACCTGGCGCTGAGGAAGGAACATCTCCCAGAAGAGCTGCTGCTCTGGAGACAACATGGAAGTAAAGGCAGGAGCTATGGGGTGGCTTGAAGGCTCCTGGTCCTGGGTATGATTTGAAACTGCACCTTGCTGCAGGATGGGTGGTCTGGTGGGGCTCCTAGTGGCATAAGAACCCTCAAGAAATGCCACACCAGTTACTGCCCAGGCGAAAGGTGAGGAGGGGCACCTTAATAACCCCAACCCCCGCTTTAGAGTGGGTAAATGCAACATCAGAGGGAGTTAGGGCCAGGCATGCCATGTGGGGCATCTGAGCCCAGTGGGGCCAAGGCCCTGCAGAGTGGATAGTGGAGCCAGTCATGACTGCAGCCACCTAAGCCCAGTGGGGTGTAAGACCCTGCGAAGAGAAGGAGAAGTGTGGGCCAGGCACGCTGAAAAGGGGCACCTGAGCCTGCAGGGGTGTGCGGCCACAGAGAAGGGGGCAGAGTATGCATCTCAGGGGAGGTGAAGATGCAGAATTGAGTGCAGAGAGGCACCCGAAGGGCTGCATCAGAGTAACAGAACCAGTGGAGGCCCTGAGAGCAGGAGCAAATGAGTTGAGGCCCTGCAAGTAAGGAGAATGAGTTGAGGTCATGTTAACTTGGGGGACCAAACTAGGTTCAGGTAAGCCTTCAGGTGCCTGAGGCCACAGGTTGGCCTGAGGCCGATTGGAGGGTGGCACAGGAGAAGCGGTGGAGAAATAAGTGGGCAAGTCAGCATCCCTGTATGGAGAGCAGCTGTGGCAGAGTTACCCGGCTACGAGACGGGCAGTCTACGCAGTATTTTGTGAACCGCCCAGCACTCGTTCGGATGAGGGCAGCGGGAAATGCCAAAAAGGCCACATGCTTGCTGGCCAGGGAGTGAAGACAATCAAGCCAGAGGACACTTTGGGATAGGGCAGGACAAGTGTGGCCCTGGGGAAAAGGAGGGGCAGTAAGAGTGAAGCCCAGCAAGGGCAATATAAAAGAGACCGTGTGAGAGATGGTGGAGTGTGAGAGGGCTCAGCAAGAGGGAGGCAGTATGTGTGTGGCCCGTAACAGGGCAGGTCGTGAGAGGCCTAATACTGTAATGAGTTGGGCCCAGCCTCAGGCCGGAGCTTTACACAGTTGTTAGAAACATCTGCAAGGCATGGGACACAAAGGCAGTAAGAGCGTGTACTCAAGGCCCTAGATACCACGGCCCAGAAAGGGCAGCCTCCTACCTTATTAAGACCTTAATTTCTTAACAACAAGGCGTGACAGGAAAGACAAACGGGCAGCGTGCCTAGAGGCATTGGGAGACCAGCACTGTGGAAGGAAATGCACATTTTGCCTGTAAAGATGGAGACACCCAGGGTGTTAAGAGAATCTCAGAGATTCTGCCTGTCATACTTAGAAAGAAACCAGTCTCTTTCAGAGGAAACCTCTAGGCTCAAAAAAAAATTGCCACATCTGACCAAAGTGTAAAAAGCCACTACTGTGCTTTACCCTGGTACCACGCTTCCTTATTCAATTGGATTCTTCTTATAGCAATTACCACAAGAGAGAACCACTGAAGAGCTTCTCACAAACCTCCCTTATCTTGAAACAAATATTCATTCTTAAACCACAAAGTGCAGCTTCTTCAAAACATCTCTGTTTCTCAAATCTATAGGAGGAACTGGAAACGAGGGACAGGAGGATCATGAGACAAGGAGAGACTTACAGAAACCAGCAAAGAATGAGGACCAGTAGGTATCAGTGGTGAAGGAAACTAGGAAACTCCATGCCTCTAGCATAGGGGTGGACAGAATAAAGCCCACGAGCTGGATCCAGCCCACCAAGGGATTTTGTACAGTCCACGGCAGGTCCCTTGGTCCTGCCTGGCCCAGGCATGGGGGACAGCCCGGGCCATGGTATGTGCAGTGAGTACCACTGCCCACGAGTGCACAAAGATGCTAGGGCAGCACGGTGGCTGGACCTGTTTTCCAGCAATCCTAGTGGTGACTCCTTCTGGCTGCTACTACCACCAGACTTGGCCCTACTGCTCAAGTACACCAACCCCTCTGCTCTGCACCCACAGGGTGGCAGGACCTGTGCAGGCAGGGCATACAGCCGGGTGGATAGAATAGGGCTGTGGGCCAGCAGGGAGCAGCATCCAGGAGCAGAACAGGCCAAGGCCAGCATCATGGGGAGTGACAATACAGGGCCCTGGGGCACAGCTGCAATCTGCTGCCTGCACGTCCCTACAACAGGTGCTGTTTCACAGGCAGGGGCATGAGGGGAGCAAATCACAGCTCTGCCCTGGGCTTTGGGCCCATGCTGTTACTGCCCCATGATCCTGATTCAGACCTAGCCGTCCATCCTGTTCCTGGATGCTGCTCCCTGCCCGCCCATCTGCAGCCCCATTATGTCTGCCTGGCTGAGTGTGAAGCAGAGCCACTTAGGGAGTTTTGGTGAGATGTTGTGGGGGCGAGTGGTTTCTGACCTAGCACAGTGGGGGAGGGGAGGAGTCTTGACCTGGACCGTGACCGCTCACCACAACTCCCTAAGTGGCCTTCAGGCCCATATAACTGCCCACCCCTACTCTGTGTCTCTTTCCTTTCTCTTACAGTTGTTAGCTCTGTAGACCCTTATAGGCCCTGAGCTGTTTTATAATTACCATAAATTAAGTCAACTTAAGACACAAAGCTAAGGGAAAGGAGCAAAGGTAATGGACAAAAAATGTCATAGGGAGAGGATTTCAAAAGGCAAGAAAAAGAAAGGTTAAGAGGTCAGCGTGGGGTTACCTAGACCTGTCTTCAGTGGTTTATGCCAGTGGCTTAGAACAGATGTCCCTTACTTAGGGGATTTAAAACAAGCAAGAAAGATCTGATAGCCCCAACAGATAGAATGCCCATTGATATTAATGATGAAATAACTGTATTAAGCACATTTCTATATTTGCTAGACTTCTTTAGAAAGTGTTTGAATTTGGGCCAAGTAATCAAGTAGAAAAATCCAGGTTCACCCAGGAATCTTTGTGTCCCGGGAGCCATGGTAAAACGGGACACTTACCCACAGCCCGGGATGAAAGTCATGCAGAGCAGGAAGAAGAACCCACGCGGCTTGTTAGCCGCCTCTTTGTAGAGCTGCGGCCAGCCGGGGATGTTGGCGTCAGACACCGGCCAGCAAAGTTAAAAATGGCGGCCGCCGCTCCGGAGGCAGGGGATAGCCCGGAGACCAGGCTGCAGCTGGTGCCAGCAGCAGAGTGGGCTCTGCGGGCAAGCCTCTGAAGAACCAGCAAGTCGGAGGGGCTGGTGGCGAGGAAGGAGGCACTGCAACCAGGACACTGGCCGATCTCCAAAGGAGCAACGGGCCGAGCGAGCAAGGGAAGACAGGAGCAATCCCGGGAGCACCGTGGGATCCTGAAGTGAGCGTTGGGATGGCGGGCGTGGAGGACGCTGAAGAAGGTGCGCAGAGCCGAGGACAACCCAGCTGGAGGGTAATCGGGGCGGGACCACCGCTGGGACCTTCGGACATTGACGGAGGGGTCCAAGACGGACAATAAGTAGCCACTAGAGGGGAGTGCCCTCCCCACCCATAAGGGTCCAGGGACGGGGAGCTAGTGGTGGGTCGATTAAGAGTAGTAGGGACTCCAGCATCCCTGAGTTAGGGGAACAGAGCACAAAGGTGTGCAGTGGTGGGGCTTGTGGTGAGACTTCAATAGAGGCTACGGCAAAGATTCCCTCATAGGATAGGGTTAGGGCATACAACACTACAGGGTTAGTGGTGCCCCCCCCCGTATTTGGCTCCGAGACCTAGAATGGCAGCCGAGGCCTGCAGGGACAACCCTGGGGAATGAGACGGCGACACATCAAAGGTGGCATGAGGCCGGGGTGTAGGGGTGGCGGAGCCCCGTGAGCAACCGTCGGGCCTAGCCCGGGCCACCAAGGGACCCGCAAACTAGCCCCGCCCACTGGGGAACATCAAGTTGTGGCAGGTGAGAACGGGGTTGGCGGCACAGGAGGAAGAACTACCCTGGTGACGAACAGGCCCAGAAGGGGCAGAGACAATCACAAGGATATCAGAGCTGCCCTAGGGCAGCTGGGGAAGACCCAGCAGTTGCACTCTGCTCTTCAACCAGTTTTAGTTCCTGTTGAGTTGCCCATCTTCAGGTGAACCAAGATTAGCTTATGTTTGAAATTTAGTCTCTAAAATCTAGATAAGAAGTCCAGTTCCTTGACAGGCTGTCCACCTTTAGGTTTTAGTAATTATTGGATTTTATGAATTAGTAAATTAAACTTACTCTATAGATTTCAAATAGTAAAAATATGTCAGGTCTTTAGATTAATGAACATTTGATTACTTTTAATCAGTGCTTTGATATGCTTCTCCTATATAATCTTATAACTCATATACTATTTGTATTTTGATATTAAAATTGTGATTAAAATCTATTTACTAGAGTGCATCGATACATTGGTCCATACCATACTGGCACCAATAAGAAGAAAATTGACATTATCAGCAATCGAGTTTTTTGGCTGATGTGGCCAATATCATCACCAATGCCATGTACATGCATGCAGCTACAGCATGCACAGTCAGGAGTGCGGCCCGGGAGCTTAGAAAGCAGCATCCGGCCAGTAAGTCTGTGGGGGGAGGTGGGGGAGGGAAAGGGCCTGGTAGGAGGGACAAATTAAGGCCCCCACTGTGATGGAGTGGGAGTGGGGCTGGGGCATGGACTGCCTAGCCGGGGCGGGCCAGGTGCAGTACAGAGCTGCTGGCAGCTCATCCGAGGACCACGGGTGGGCAGGAAGGAGGGTCAGGTTGCACCACTGCGCACACCCCTGGGGGACACATGGAAGGCATGTACTCCCATGATCTGTGCATGAGGTGAGGACAGGCTGCCCACTGCATTCTCGGGGCCAGGACTGCACCAGCTTCTTTCCAGTGTGGGGCAGAAGGGGGGGTGGGCTGGGCCGGGACTGCACTCAGGGTGGACAGGGG
>NW_017729004.1:56941828-56958305 GCF_001723915.1 Gavialis gangeticus | reverse complement strand
TCAGATCAGGGCCCCTGCTGGGAAGAGGCTGGCACAAACCCTGGCTCCCAGAGGCATCCCACCCTCACCCCATACACAGATCCGGGGGGAAAGTGCCCCTCCATACCTCCTCCAGAGGTATACACAACAGTGGGAGCCACTGCCTTGCCCCTCACCGCACCCTCCAGACAAGCTGCCTGCAGTTGTCCTGTGCCCCACCTTGGCTGGGCAGCACCTGCCCCTGCTCCAGCCCTAACCCCACTCCCTCCCTCACTGTGGGGGACTCAATCTGCCTCCCCCACACCCTTTCCTTCCCCCATGTCCCTTCCCCCAGCAGACTTGCCAGCCAATGCTCTCCAAGCTGCCAGGCTGCATATTGGCCATCAGATTGGCATCAGCCAATATGGCTGGTCAATGATCGGCCTTCGGTATCAGCCCCAAAAAAATCTTTACTGGTGCACCCCTAGTACTTAAATATTTATTTTTTAGACTAGAATATTTGATTTTGATGGAACAGGTTTCTTGAAAATTCCTTAGTCCCCAGAACACTTCAGGGGGCCAAAAGACCTTAGGAGACAAATTACAGTTTTATAAGCTCCGAAGGTAAATTAGACTTTGGCTCCATCATAGTACAGTGAGCTAACAGAACAAAGCAACCTCAGAAGTGCAGCTGTTAAATCCACTTGCATAGCAAGACTGGCTTCAAGCCCACTTTCCCCCTTAAAGGAGCACAGTCACTGACTTCATTTCACTTACAGGATTTCAATGTGGAAGTCCTTTTGCACTCATTTCTGACACTTCTAGTAACACACCATGATTAATCTATTTCTTTTACAATTTTAGGTCCTGACACACCCAGCTTGTATTCACTGGGTATTTTTAATTTTACCTGTAATTTACCGCCTCATTGTATAATGGCATTTCCAGAAATCTTTCCAATTAAATCATTGTTGCTCATCCGTACATTTTTCTTGTCCGCTCTCACTCTGTAGCTTCTCTGTAAGATTTCAGTTAGTCAAATGATGGAATGTTAAGACGGAAACATAAGTTTCCCTATGCTTGTCTTTAGATTGAAATATGTAAGGGAGAAAATAAGGAAAAAAGCCATGAAAATGCTGTTTTGTAATTTTTTTTTCTTTGGCCCCCAAAAATGATAAAAGTATTGAATAGTTTTTATTGAAACTAATGCAAATTTTCTATTAGCTGCAACAGGATCAGGACTTCATCTTTTCTAGCCTCAGTCTTCAAGCAAAAACATTCACCACCCCAAACATAGCTCCTTAAATGGAACAGGAACACAATTAGTCCTAACAGGCTTGTTCTTCTTATCACTTATACAGCAGCAGCAAAAATCCCCAGGAATGGACAAGGACCCATGCTACTTTGCTGTCTGCAGTTGTACCCATAGGGAGCGTCCAGACAAGCGTGGTCATGCAGTATGTGGCACTGCAAACACATCTGAGGTTAAAAAAAAAAAAAACATGGAAAAAAAACTGGAGCAACGCACATTCAGCCAGCACGCACTGCTGAAAAGCAGAGACGGGCCACCTGGAGCTGCGCACTGCTACTAGCCAGGCTCTGTGCAGCAGAATCATTATGGCTGCAGTTCTAGGAAGCACCCAGGACCCTGGGTAAGGCTGCTGCAGCCAGCCCAGTGCTGGCCCCAGCCTCCCCTACCCCAAAGCACACATGGCATGGGCATTCCCTGAGGACAAGTAGGGGTGGTGCATGGTGTGCTGCCACTACTTGTCCCTGGGGAACCAAATGTCCACACACATCTGGACACACCCATAATGTATATATTCTTCTTTGTTAAGAGGAGAAACTACTATTAAAAAAAAATCTTGATAAAACCTCACATTTAAATAGAAAAGGACAAACACTACATGTTGATGGAATGCACAAAGGAAACAAGCCTTAGAACATCAGACACTTCAATTAAAATTGGGCAAGATATGCCTCTCTCTCATGTGAAAATTTTCTGTACCCATTATTCAATACCCAGTCCAACTGAGGGCTGAAAGGCCTCAATATGTAGTTGGCTTATTCCCTTCTATCACTCCATATATCTAAAACTCCACTTTTACAGAAAGCATGCACATCAACGCAGGAAGAAACAGGCCATTTACTGCTAAAATAGGAAAGGGTGATGAAGTTCATCTAGAGGTGGATTACTAAGGAACTGACTACTAACTTTTGACTTCTTAAGGTCACCCCTTCATTCCAGTGGTAGCTCAACAAAACTATCCTATGAATCAGTTCTAATGAAAATTACACAGTACAGTATGGGCCATCAAGCTGAGAACATAACACATCACAATATTTATTTTTATTGGGCCCAGAATTCCAAACATAAAGACTTTAAATGTAGATCCTTTTAAAGGAATACATATATTTATCTTTTCACATACACATAGACCTGTCTTGACTTACTTTTTTAATATCCACAAAAGAAACAATGTATTGATTTTTTTCAAAGGAAGTAAGCTGTCATTAAAGGATAGACTTGATAATGACACCTGAGCTCATCAATTCTAGTAACTAAGACTCATTCCACATAATTTATTTTGTTAAAAAATACTTAATTTTTCTTTTACTGCTACCAGCTTAGGTATGACACAAAACAAGTCAGTCAGAAAGCAGTGTTGCATTAGCCTAATTTCATATAAAAGTAACTTTAGACTACCTATAAAAGTCTGTCTTTCTGAAAGGACTGAGTACAATAGAAGTTGACAGCATTTCAGGAAAATCAAGACACACAGAAGGAAACGTTAGGGAAGAAACACTGCTGCCTCCCCCAAATAATAAGATTTTTAACAAGGCCAACCTCTGGAACAGAATGCCCAGGAGAGCAGAAAGATGAAACTAAGAGAGAAGGGGAAAAAAAGCATACACTAATAAAATAAAAAAAATCAGCACATATTCCCAAGCAAAATAATGTTCAAATTTGCTGACATATGCAGGAAAAAATCTATCTGAATCCCAAGTTACACCATTTTTTTAAATCAGAATTTTTAGTTGTCAGAAGTACACATATATAGAGTCTTGTCAAGGGTATGACTGATGCCATGCAATATAATAGTTACAATTGAACCGCAATGTAAGCTTTTTAGAGTTCGATAGTTTCTATAGCCATGATGGTTCAGGAAATGTATTGGAGGTCAGGCTTTTTTATGATGCATTTTACTGAACCAACTATAGTTGGGAGAGATGCTAGACAAGCTTTCAGGCATAAAGGTCTGGGAAAAGAGCAGACACCGTCTAAGTACTTAAGCTCAATTCTCCCATCAGTTACTTTTGGAAGATTCTTACTGAAATCAGTGGAAACTTGGTCCATTGAGAATAACAGACAAAATAATCTAATGCTTGGAATAAATAGCAATAATTATCTTGATTGTGTACAACAGACTTTGAAACTGAGCAAAACGCAAAGTGATCCTGTTTGTAAAGTTGCCATTATTGAATTTGGTACATGTGGTTCTAAATCTGCTCTCCTTCAGTTTGTCGCTATTGTTTCTAGTTACCCGATGGGCACCCTGGTAAACATTGTATCCCCTGTTTCCTGCTGTCCCCCCCTGCTGAGTTTGTAGATGGTCACAGGATCACCTCTCAGCCTTCCCTTGCGGAAGCTGAAGAGATGCAGGTCACTCAATCGGTCCTTGTAGGGTTTTTAGTGTAGGCCTTTAAACAGACGAGTGGCCCTCCTCTGAACCCTTTCCAGGTTATCTACATCCCTCCTGAAGTGCTGCGCCCAAAACTGGATGCAGTACTCCAGCTGCAGCCTGACCAGTGCCGCATAGAGGGGAAGTACCACCTCCCTGGACCTGTTTGTGATGCACCTACTTATGCAAGAAAGGGTGTGGTTAGCTTTACTTATTACCTCATCACACTGGTGACTCATGTTCATTTTGGAGTCAACTACAACCCCGAGATCCCTTTCTGCAGTTGTGCTAGAGTGGTGCCTCCCAGGCTATATGAGTGTTGATGATTCTTCCTTCCTAGGTGCAACACTTGGCACTTACCTTTCTTAAACTGCATCCTGTTTTGTGCCGCCCACTTTCCCAGCTGTCCAAATCCACCTAGATTCGCTCCCTGCCCTGTAGTTTGTTTACCTCCCCCCATAGTTTGGTGTTGTCTGCAAACTTGGACAGGGTGCTTTCTACTCCCCTCATCCAAGTCACTAATAAAAGATACTGAACAGTATCGGTCCCAGGACAGAGCCCTGGGGGACTCCGCTGCCCACATTCCTCCAGGTAGAAACCAACACACCCACCACCACTCTCTTGGTGCATCCCATAAGCCAATTTTATACCCACTGTACTGTGTAATAATCTACATTGCAACTATTTAGTTTATTTATAAGAACTGGGTGCAACACTGTGTCAAGGGCCTTTTTAAAACCTAAGTAAATAACATCTACCTCTATTCCTTCATCCGAGCACTCTGTGACCTGGTTGTAAAAAGAAACCAGGTTAGTCAGGCAGGATTTGCCTGCTGTGAACCCATGCTGGTTGCCCCTTAGCATTATCTTACCTGCTGGTCCCCACAAATGTGATCCTTAACAATTTTCTCAAAGGTCTTGCCAAGGATCAAGGTGAGGCTAACCGGCCTATAGTTACCTGGTTCCTGCTTCCTCCCCTTCTTGAAAATAGGAACCACAATGGCTCTTTTCCAGTCCTCCAGGATCTGTCCTGAGCGCCACAAGTGCTCAAACAGTTGTGCCAGCGGATCCGCTATGACTCCAGCTAATTCCCTAAGTATCATAAGATGAAGATCATCAGAGACTTAAATACATCCAACCCCTCCAGGTGCCCCTTTACTAGGTCACAGCTAACAGTTGGTGAGTTGGTATCTATCTCGCGCTTAAAGTCCCATTGGGATGCATGCTTGTTTTCGTTTCCAGTAACACGGATGCAAAGAAATCATTTAGAAGCTCCACTATGGCCATCCTATCTGTTACCAGTAGTTCTAGTCCATCTTAAAGGGGCCCTATGTTATCCTGTGTTTTCTTTTTGCTTCCTATGTATTTAAAGAATGACTTTTTGTTATCCTTAACTTTTGCTGCCAGCCTAAGGTCCATTTTCACTTTGGCTCTCCTCACTGCTTTCCTGCAAGCTCAAGCCAAACAGGTATACTTCTCCTTGGTGGCTGCCCCCTGCCTCCACAGCCTGTAGGCCTCTCTTTTCCCCTCCAGGCTCCCCTGGATTTCCCTGCTCAACCAAAAGAGTTTCTTTGCTTTTTTGCCCCCCTTTATGTGTACTGGGATGGTCCCTTTCTGTGCCTGCAGGGTCAATCCCTTGAGAAATGCTTGACCTTTCTGGACTTCCATCTCTGATGCTTTCGCCCATCAGTCCCTCCCTAACTAATCTCCTGAGTTTGCTGAAGTTGGCCTTCCTGAAGTCTAGCTCTTCAGCTCTACTAGTTATCTTCCCCACCTTTCGCCAGACAGTGAACTCTATCAATAGGTGGTCACCATCCCCTAGGCTACCTTGTACCTGCAGATACCCCACCACGCCATCTCCTGTGGCCAGCACCAAGTCTAGTAAGGCATTTCCCCTAGTGGGAACATTTACCTCCTGCAATAGGTGATGGTCCTGTAAGTAGATTAGAAACTTAATGGGCAGACCTGGCTGCCTGCTCCTCCCAGCCGATGTCTGGGAAGTTTAAGTTACACATGACAACCAGGTCCTTTGAACGCACCACCTCTGAGAGCTGTCTCGAGAATTCTACGTCTAACTCATCCCCCGGTGTTGGGGTCTGTTGTTGTCCTAGGCGTTGTAACATTAAACTTAAAAATCATCAACTCTAAACAAACTTGTTTCATTGGAATAGTAGTCTCATTTCTATATTTACAGAAGAGTCTCAAACACAAAAGACTGTATCCTTTCATTTTTACTTTGCTAAAAACTTCATTAAATCCCCTGTATTTTACACTGGAGAAATGTCATTTGATACAGAATTCAATTGGTAGGCTAACTGTACTAAATAAAGAATCACAAATAAAAAGTGGTCATCAATGATTGATAGGTTAGCTCTAGGAATATAAACCAAAAATGTCTAATCTCGAGTCTCTTTTACTCCAGAATCCCCATTATGGTGTAACAGCAAAGGTGTGGGATAAGTAAATGGATTAAATCCTCAAGTGGTATAAACTGAAAGCTCCTGAAGTTTTACACTACAGGAGAATCTGGCCCAACAAGTATGGAGAATCTCAGAAACTCACAGGCTCATGTGCAAGATCCTTTCCCTCCCCGCCCTCCCATAAAATAAAAAAAAAAAAGAAAAATGTGAATTTACATGAAGCAGATCAAATCTGTGCATATTACATATTAATTTAATCAGTCTCTACTGCAACAAGCTGCAGGATACTACTCCATCATAAGAATTATTCAACTTGGAGGAAAAAAAGTTTCAGATTTCCAAGAGGAAGGGTGGTGACCAAAAAAGTTATAAAGGAAACTACTCTCATGACAATTTCAATACCCTTGCTAAAAACAGCTCCCTGGAATTATAGGACTCTCTTCCTCATCCTGCTCAAAACAATTGGAAAATTATAGTCCATTTAAAATATAAAGCTAAACAGGTTACAAAAATAAAGTGAATGGAAACAAAACATGAAGGTTTCTCACTAAGGGAATCCAATTAATTATTTCTCCGACTTCTCCCCTTGCTGCATTAGGGCTTATCTAGAGCAACAAATTACCCAAATTTAACTTAAAAGTTATGATTTTGAACTGGTTAAAAGTTATGTGTGGACACGCATACTTCAGTTTAAACAAGGCTTATTCAGTTAAGCTTAAATTAATTGAGAACAGATTTAAGCTAAACCAAAAGAAGCAACATTTACAATATAAAAAGTATGATCCCACACAAGTTTGTACTACTTTAATTTTACATCATGTAAAAACAGATGAGGTAAAAACTTGTGAAACATTTCCACATCCTCAAGATGCATATGCTGTAGAAATGATCTAAAACACATACCAGTTGTTTGTTTAATATCTTTAATGGAAATTTGTGTGCAATATATTAATCCTAAGTATTAATTAAGAAGCAGGAAAGCATTATTAGCTCCATTTTATGAATAAGGTGCTATGGCTCAAAGATGCTGAATTACATAAAAAGTCCATAGCAGAATGTTGCTGGTAGGTGTTGTAGGGCTTAGGCCCCTTCTTCACCAGTGCCTTGCCCACCATCCAGTGATCTCAGGGTGGGATCCTGATATGGCACCACCTACATGATCCGATTGCTGCTCCCGCTCTCCTGCCACACCTTTGATGTTTCTCTTGGGAGACAGTTCCCAGCAGGTGGTTCATGAGATCTCAGACCTTGGTTCCATCATGGGGCTCCAACCTCCCCTTTACTCCACCTGTGCCATATCCACAGCCAAGAAGACTCTTGATCTCTGGAGGTCTTGTTTATAGGTGATGTCTTCTCACCTGCAGCGTCCCACTTCTTGAGGGTGCCAACCTCATGGCCGTAAATTCCTCACAGGCCATCCTTTGACCATGGACTCAGGCCTTTGCAACAATACTCACCTCACTCTTTAGGTAACCAGAACTCAGGGATAATGTCGATGGTGACAGAAAATGAACTTAAGGATAATGACAATGGAACAGAAAATAATCAGCATCCACTGACTGGGCCCTAGGTCTCATCTCCCAGGTCCCACAGGTTCCAGCTAGGACTTTTCACTCTCTCGTCCAAGGTTTGCCTGCTGGCCTCAGTGGCTCCCTGCCGCACCCCTGGCAGTTGTCTTGTGGGGCCCTCCTCTGGGTACCCACCCATTCCCACCTCAGCCCTATCTGACCCGAGGCTGGGTTATCCGGTCCACTCTTGGCACTGCCCTCGTCATTGGCTTTGGCTACTCCACACGGCTCTTCCTCCTGGATCAGCCTCAGGCTGGCACAGCCCTTCAGCCCTGCGCCATTGACTCTCTCGCCGTCCGATGCAACCCCCGGCATCTGCCCCTCTTCGTGGGTCCCCAGTGGGTTCTGTGCTGCTGTAGCACTTGGCCCCCATGCCATGCACCTCTCTCTTACTGCATTCCACGGTGGGGATTCTGCCTCCTCTCAAGGCTCCGTGGCATGTTACTAGAGTTTCTTCGCCGCACCCAGTGGCCTAGCCAGACCCTCCTCCCAGAGCACTTCCTAGACATGCCACTGCCTCCCCAGTGCCATGCACACTGTGGCATTCCCCGGGCTTCTTCTGGTGGCATCTCCCGGCATTTCCCCATCAGTGTGCTGCCTCCTTCCTAGGCATGCCCCAGCCATGTTCCCAGCTGCCTTTTGAATGGCCCATGCCTCCATCTGGCCACACCCCCTTTCACTGCTGATTTGAAGCCTCAGGCAGCTCTGAAACTGCCATGCCTGAGCCTGCCATCTCAGCCCCTTGCCACAGCTGTTGCCCATCACTTCCCCTGTGGTGAATAATGGGGTGAGGCGGGGGGGCATGAAGCAAGTTGGGGGGGGTTCTCTCTTCCCATCTCACAAATCCCCCTTCCCCTCCCCCCCCAAGACAACGAGACAAAGTCAGCTACTACATTGCTTTTCCATGGTTTTTAGTCTATTGTGAACTGAAATGGCTGTAAGGCCCAGCATGTGATGCATGCATTTTCTGTTTTGGCCAACTTGAGCTGTTTCAAAGGGGCATGGTTCGTTATAAGCATGAACTCTCGGCTGAGCAAATAATAACAAAAATACTCTACCCCCCATTTCAAAGCCCAACATTCTCTCTCAATTGTGGCATATCTCTTTTCCTGCTCATTGAGCTGGAGTAAGCCACCGGTCTTTCTGCTCCCTCGATTTTCTGGGACAGAACTGCCCCAAGTGCTTGATCCAACACATCAACCTGTAGGACAAATGGCATTGCAAAATCCGGAGTCCTTAACACCACCTCTTGGCACAGGGCTCATCTGAATTCTTCAAAGGCTTTTTTCTGCTCCTCCCCCAGTTTAATGACTTCACTTCCTTTGCCTCTGATCGCGTTTGTGAGGGGAACCATGAGTCCTGTGAAGTGGGGAATGAATCACCTCTAGTAATTTGCTAAGCCCAGAAATGCCAGCATCTGCTTTTTAGTCTGCAGGATCTCATACTTCTTTATAATGGCCACCTTATGAGCCAAGGGTTTAATCTGGCCTTGCCCTACCAGAAACCCCAGATACTTGGTTTCTAATTGTCCCAGCATGCACTTCTTGCAATGGGCCATCAGGCTCGCCTGCCTCAAATCTTGCAACACACCACCTGGACCGCTCGCACGTGTTAGTCCCATGTTTCAGTGTATACCACGATATCATTGATATAGGCAGTGGTGTACTGGTGGTGTGTGGCCAATACCCAATCCATCAACTTCTGGAAGGTTGCTGCCGCCCCATGGAGACCGAGTGGCATCCTACAGAATTTATACAGTCTCCAAGGGGTCCCAAACACTGTTTAGGCTCTGTCTTCCAGGTGCAAAGGTATTTGCCAATACCCCTAGGCTAGGTCAAAAGTTGAGATGAATCGGGCTTGCCCTATCCTCTCCAGTAATTCCCCTACTTGCGGCATAGGGAATGCGTCAAATTGTGTGATGGTGTTAAGTTTGTGAAAGTTGATACATAGCCGCAAAGTTCCATCAGCTTTTGGGACCATCACTATTGGGCTATGCCAGGGGCTCCAGGACTCCCTGATAATCCCTTGTAACAGCATTTTCTTTATGTCTTCCTTTACCATTGGATACTGATGGTAGGGTATCCATCACCAACTCTCTCTTACTATAGCCCCTTCAGGCATCACAATCTTATGTACCGCGTCTCGGGCTTACCGCGTGTCTCACTGAACACACTGGCAAAGTCCTAAGCTAACCTCACCAATTGCCTCCAGTGCTCAGCAGTAAGGTCTTGGCGTATGGGAACTTCCCCCCTCATTTCCAAGCTCCCTGTTGGCTCCTCCAACACCCTCCCCAACTCTTCCTTCTCCAGTGGTGGCATAGCCAGGAGTCCCTTTGATTCTCATCATAACTTTAACAGATTGGCATGGTATATCTGTTTTTCTTGCCTATATCCGAGGTACAGTACCTTGTAGTCAACTGAGCCAACTAGCAGACAATCTGGAAAGGCCCCTGCCAGAAGGTCAGGAACTTACTCATGGAGCTGGGCAGCTCTGTCCCACCTGGCACTACCATTCTCCTGTGTTCTTATCGTACTGCTGTTTTTGCCTCTTCTGTGTCTCTAATTATTTCCATCCACCCGGATA
This sequence comes from Gavialis gangeticus, assembly GCF_001723915.1. NCBI lineage: Eukaryota > Metazoa > Chordata > Crocodylia > Gavialidae > Gavialis > Gavialis gangeticus. The sequence goes on along the minus strand of NW_017729004.1, from coordinate 56,948,094 downwards.
GCTTTCTGCAACCTTTCTGTCAGCATCTGCACATACTGGGATGTAGTGGCCCCCCCACTCTCTGGTCTTTCCCATCCTTCCTGCACAACATCCAACAAGCCTTGCAGGGTATGCCCATAAATTAGTTCAAATGGGGCATAGCCCAGTGAGGCTTGGGATGCTTCCTTTATTGCAAATAACAAGGGGGGGAAGAAAATCAATAAATCCCACCACTGTAGGTCTTCCTGCATGCACCATTGAAGCATGGCTTTAAGGGTCCTGTTGAAACGCTCCATCAGTCCGTTAGTTTGGGGATGGTATATTGATGGACGTAGGTGTTTTACGCATAGCATCTGGCACAACCCCTTCATAATGTGCAACATAAAGTTCGTGCCCTGGTCCGTGACAATTTCCCAGAGCAACCCAACCCAGGAGACCCACCTCAAGAGCTCGTCCACTACTTGCCTGCCTGTCACTGATCTTAATGTGATGGCCTTGGAGTACCTGGTCGCATAATCTTTCAGCACCAGTACGAATTGGTGCCCCCCAAAGATCTTGAGGGAAGGGCCCATGATATCTAACATGACCCTTGTGAAGGGATCTGCGATGACCAGCGTCGTCTGCAGTGGCACCCTAGCGGGTTTCTTAAGGCTGACCCATTGGCATTTGAGGCACATGGCACAAAACTATTCCACATCCTAGAAGCGTGGCCAAAAACCCTGCCACATCAGCAGAGCTATCGTCTTCTCCCACCCCGGTGCCCCCGCCACAATCGGTTGGTGTGGGCCAACTGGTGCATCTGAGGCACCATAATCTGTGCCACCTTCTCCATCCACCCCCCCACCATCCTTTTGCGATCCAGTACAGAAGCCCCTTTCTCACCTCACAGCAGGGCAGTTGGTCACAGAGTTCTGGCAGCACCACCTGCTGGTTGCACTTGGCGACCTCTGTCTCCCAGATGGCCTGGAATGTAGGTTCCTGCTATTGGGCTTCCCAAAGCTGGGTCCCACAGGAGATGGACTCCAGGTTCCAGAGGGCCCCTTCCCCTTCCATCGCTTTGTCTAGGGTTTCTTCCCCTCATACAAACATCCCCTGGCTTGGTTACTTTCCAAAATTTCATAAATTTCAGGGCAATCTCAGCTCAAAACCATCTAGTAGGAGAATTCTATTGCTATCTCCACCGGGATCTCCCTGGTCACTCCTTGAACTGTCACCCAGACTTTCTGCCTGGGGTAGACTGAAACCTGCCCACGCAAGCAACAAATCTTGATTGGCAAGATTTTTGCCCCTTCCTCTTGGCATCTTGAGGGGACCAGGCCAGCCTTTATCAGCATCTGGTTGCATCCAGTATCCAAGATGGGCATACCACTCGCCCAGCTACATCAACCATCATGGTGGGTCTGTCCCGCTGTAGAGCTTCAGATGTGCTACCCAGGTGGCAGTCTGTCATTTCAACAAGCAACAACTCCTACGGCATGGGACAGTTACCTTTAATATCCCTTCACCCATCTGCCTCTGAGGCAAAGAGCCATGGATTCATCATGCACTCCTGCACAAAGTGGCCTCTCTTCCCGCACCGGAAGCAGGTTGCCCCTGAAGGGGGGTGTCTGATTAAGGGTACCTTATTCTTGGCACAAAGTCTTCTGCTAACCGCAGGGCATCCCTTGATGTTTTGAAGCGATGGTGGCACACCCATCTTTGAGTGTTCTCTTCCAAGAATGCCAGGAACTGCTCCAACAGGAAGGCATCCATAATCTCCTCCCAGGATGCTAGAGCCAGCTGGATCCATCTATCCAGGAGATCCACTAGTTTCTGTAGGAGTACCCGGGAGGACTTCTCCTCCTCCTCCTCCCACTCTCAGAACATCTGGCAGTACTGCTCGAGGGTTATGTCCAGGCAGTATAAAAATTGCTCTTTTACAGTCATAATCCTGGGCCTCATGGTGCAACAAGGCTCAGTAGGCTGCTTTGGCTAGTTCTGCCAACAAGACCCCTGTCTTCGCTGCTCATCTGGACTTGTCCAAGCCAGCTGCCACTGTGGCCCTCTCAAAGCTTTCTAGGAATGCCTCTGGGTCATCCTCAACCATCATTTTTGGAATTCTTAAATCCACCAGGTTCCAGGTCACCATTTCTTGCTCTTTCTTCCCAGGCCTTTACCCCACCGGCATCCGCCGGCATGCCCCCATCAGTGTTCTCTCTTCTTCCTGAGCATGCCCTAGCTGTGTTGCCAGCTGCCTTTTGAACAACCTATGTCTCTGTCTGGCCATGCCCCCTTTCGCTGCTGATTTGCCGGCTCAGACAGCTCCAGAACTGCCGTGCCTGAGCCTGCTGTCTCAGTGGCTCGCCACAGCTATTGTCCATCACTTCCCCTGTGGTAACGGGGCGAGTCAGGGGAGGTGGGGCATGGGGTGAATCAGAGGGGGCTCTCTCTTCCCCTCTCACACAAAACAAGAACTTGAACCAGAACTCCCCGGTCCAGGCTACCTTAGCCACTGGACAACCCTTCACCTCACTATTTAAATATTTAATTTGTTTAAATCTAAATTATAGAGTTGCAAAGAATAAATTGCTGGCAATATCTTCTATTTACTAAAAGACAAATGCTGTTCCCCATGCACATTCCTATTGCTACAGAAAAAAATGGATGTAGTAAAAATGGCATAGGTTCATGGCACATGAAAAGAAAATGCAAGAGTTCTGCAGACTCCATGAACCAGTGTGAGAGGAAGAAGAATATTCTGGGAAAGGGATTTGTATCTTTATAGATACACTAAGCAAAATCTTTATAGATACACTACTCTGCTATTCTGCTTTCCATGTAGGGAAAGAGAATTCCTTACCTGCTGTTTCTATTAGCTACTAGATGTGAAAGGTTAAATGATTAACTGTTTAAATGATAAGTGCAATGATAACCAGTTAGCTTACTGGTTATCCTTTGGCTGCAGGCAGGCAGTCTGGCAGGGAAGAGGGTACCACACAGTGCCCCAGCAGGAATCAAAAGACAGAGGACAGGCAGGAGGGAGGAGGATGGGAGTGAGAGGGGGACTAACATCTACAGCCTATGACTCATTGATTAAGCAATTAAGCTCCTTCACAAGTGCTCCCTCCCACCCAGGGCAGGGCTACACATAGCCTGTGTTGCCCTGCTAGGCTTGTTCCTCTCCTCCTCCCCTCAGTTAAATGGATCCAGGAGCCAGAGCAGCTCTCAACAGCAGCTGCTGTGTTCTGGTTGATCTTTTAACCAATATAATTAGAGGTGATTTTTGGCCCAATACTGATGGCAGATCTTTAACAAGCCACATTGGCCAATACCGATCCAATGCCAATATACAGCCAGGCAGCATAGAAAGTAGCATCTGGCTAATAAGTCTGTTGTGGGGGAAGGGGCGAAGGGGAAGGGAAGGGCATGGGGAGGGCAGATCAAGGCCCCTATGGTGAGGGAGGAAGCGGAGCTGGGGTAGGGGCAGGTGCTGCACATCTGGGGCACGGCACAGGACAGAGCCACAACTGGCTAGTCTGTGGGGTGCAGAGGGGGGCAACTCCTGCCACTACACGCATGCCAGGAGGGCATGGGGGGGGCATGTGCCCCCAGATGTGTGCACGGAGCGATAGCGGGCTGCCATTGTGGGCTGCGACCAGGGCAGCACTGGGAAGGGACTATGGAGGGGACTGCAGCCAACCCAAAATTTGCCATAGCCCTCTCCCAGTACCACCACCACCGGCCCCAAGTGCAGCCCTGGCCCAGCTGCCCACTGGGAGGAGCCTAGCACCACTCTGGCCTCACCCCGCACTAAAATCTGGAGGCACATGCCCCCCATGCCCTTCCGGGGGAAAGACAGTGGCAGGAGCCACCCCCTTCAGACGAGCCACTCGCGGCTTTGTCCCCCCACTCTGCCCTGGTTGTGTAGCACCTGCCCCTGCAGCCACCCCAGGCCCTCCCTCACCACTGGGGTCTCAATCTGCTCCCCACCCTGAGTCCCTTCCCTCACAACAGACTTACCAGCCAGACCTGGCTACTCTCCATGCTGCCAGGATGCACTGCTGGCTGCCTGTGTGCTGCACCGTGGCTGTGCATGCATGGGCATGGGGCATTTATTGGCCACATAATTGGCCACATCAGCCAAAAAAAGCCGATTACTGATACAGTCAATTCTCCTTATATTGGTGAATAATAGTCAGATATGGGACCCATGTACCAGTGCAACTCTGGGTTAAACAAATATTTTTTAAACAATATTTATATCCCTAGTTTCTAGTGACCTCTTCTATACCCAGCCAAGTATTCTGGCTTTAGCAGAGTCTCAGAGTTCAATCTAAGTCAATGGTAGTTTTCTTGAGAGTGAAAACATTAACCAAAGCGTGGAAATAACTTTCTTATGTGAAAAGAAATCAAGGCACAGCAGAAAATACACAAAGACAACATATCTATGTAAAGTCCAGAAGCAAGAGGCCTAACATTCCTTGTGAATACCGCCATTCATTAAGCAGCCTTTCAAATAATGAGACAACAGTATATCCTGTTTAGGAGGAACAAGTAGGAAAACTAACATTAAAATGAAAGGAACACAAACTACATGAACCATACACAGTTCCATGGAAACCTACTGGTCTTTTTCACAATGAACTAATTATTAAAAGGAATTTGGGTGATTTAACTCATCCACTAATGTACAAAATCCCAAGTGTTATGAAACATCCCCCAGTCACAGAAATCAGAGTATAGATTTTTTATTTATTTATTTATTTTTTACATACACACTTTGTAAAGTAAGCGTGCCTAAGTACCATCACCAGCATTGTGTTCCCACCCATCATCTTTAATTTAGGCCTTGTCTACACTAGGAAGCATCTGGCAAATGAAAGCAGCCACTGCTAGAACATCAGTGCATCCACACAGCTTCTGGCAAATCCACACAGCTCTGAGCAACACTTGTGCCAAAAGGGTACAAAGTGCACCCTGGAAAGACAGATGCTAGAGGGACAGAAGTACCTGACAGAAGGCACAAGCATGTTGAATTTTTCCATCTGTGTGCTGCTGGGTGGTAATCAGAGAGGTGGTTTTACTCTGCTGGCAGAGAGAAAGGGTTCTACCATAGTAAATCAGTGTAATCACCTTCATAATTTTACCAGCAGCACTTCACTTTTGATAGCAAAACTATGTTATATAACAGAGGTGTATATATAACAGATATATTGGTCACGTATTGGGATTGGCATGGATAAAAGGAAAATTAACATTATTGGCTATCAGGGGGTTTTGCTGGCTGCTGTAGCCAATAATGTCACCAATAAATGTAGCATGCATGCATGCAGCCACCATGCAGGTCGCCAGGAATGCAGCCCAGCGGCTTGGAGAACAGCATCCTGCCAGTAAGTCTGTAGGGGTGAAGGGGCATGGGGCAGTGAATGGGCAGAGGAAGGCAGATCGAGGCACCCACAGTGATGGAGGGAGTGAGGGGCAGGCACTGAGCAGCCAAGGCAGTGAATGGGACCCCATGGTCAGGAGTGGGACGGAGCCACAGGCAACTCATCCAGGGGGCGTGGGAAGGGGTGGGCAGCTCCCTGCTTCTGCACAAAGCCCCAGGAGAGGCATGGGGGACATGTGTCCCCCAGATCTGTGCATGGTGCAGAGGCAGGTTGTCCACTGTGGGCTCAGGGCTGAGGCAGAGCTACCCTCTTCCTGGGGGGAGGCTGGGCTCAGGGAGGGCTCAGCTGTGCAGGGCAGGCAACAGCAGTGGTGCTGGAAAGGGTGGCTATGGGGGACAAGGTAAATTTTGGGGTGACTACAGACCCCCAAATCCCCCCTAGCACTGCCCCTGCTTGGGGGCTCCCTGGTCTGGTGCCTTTCCCTCAGGAGCCCTGCACCACACGGTGGGCAGGGGGTGCATGACCAGTGCGGAGCTCCCAAGGGAAAGGCAGTAGAGTGGAGTGCCCAAGCAGAGGCGATGCTGGGGGTAGGCTTTGGGGGCTATAGCCACCCCAAAATTCACCTTAGTTCCCCCATAGTCACCCCTCCAAACACTGCCACTGCCACCCACCCCACACAGCTGAGCCCGCTCCAAACCTAGCCCTGCACTAAGAAGTGGCTGGCATTGCCCCTGGCCCTGAACCCAGTGGAAAGCCCATCTCTGCCCTATGCACAAATCCAGAGGGGCACATGCCTCCCCCAAGGGTGGGCAAAGTGGGAAGAAGCTGCCTTCCCACTCCCACACTTTCTGGGGGGGCACAGCTCCATCCTGCTCCCAGCCCTGGGGTCCCATTCACTGCTCTGGATGAGCAGCACCTGCC